>NW_015090810.1:15622875-15783575 GCF_001431845.1 Calidris pugnax
CCCCCAAGAAAGTAACTTAAAGACAGACATGTAAATAAATATTACAGGTAAACATCACTTAAAAGAGAGAACAGTTCCCACATCAGACCTACTGCAGTCTTCTTCTCACAGACTCTTGAGAGTCTTTCAGATCAAGTAATATTAGGGCAAAGTATTATAATCTGCTGAATAAGTCCAAAAACTTAATGCTTGTAGATGATAATTCTAAAGAAAATTATTTATTTCTCTTAACAAAATTTTAAGAGTTTGAACACAGTTCAATTATATTCTTTCTCCAAAAATCCAGAATTTTTACTTCCTTTTTCATATAAGGAAGGTTAAGTCCATTTTCAGTTAACTCCCCTGAATAAGTTCAGAGAAGAAACATCTAGCCATCTTTTCAATGCATGGACACTGATTGGGATGATTTTCTGCAGGACTAGTAAAGTATATTTTTTCAGTTCTTATAAGGTTAAATAGCCACTCACTACAGGACACCATCAGCACAGGCCACAGGATGCCAACACCTAGAAGAGCCTATGACCTTAGCAACACCCGATCAGACAAAGGTTCAGGTTTCTATTCTATTTCTATTTCTATTCTAACGTACTTTAAAAGGACTAGTCATTTTGAACTGTTCCAAAAAATTCCTTGGGGTTCAGTTATACAAGTTGCACCAAGCACAAAACTGTTACATATACAACCAGTGATACATAATAAAATAATTAAATAACAATTATACAAACATATAAATAAAATATTAAATAGGCAAAGATTAGCTTGAGCTCAGGAGATCATATTTAGTACACAGAATGTGTACATGTGTAATAAATTATAAAATCTATGCCCTATGTTGTTTCCTATGTTTGCTGTAAAAAAAAAAAAAAAAGAAAAGAATTAGATTTTTTAGTATCTTGCTAAACTTGCTTTGGCCATTTACACTTTTTCTTGTTTTTAGATATTTTTGGTTGGTTGGTTGGTTTTTTGGTTGTTTGTTTACCTGATGCATTCTACTCCTCAGGTATACAGAATTGTGAACGGTAGGATGATTCAGTTAAACACAAAATTAAGACTGTCATAGAATTATAGAATCCCAGAATAGTTTGGGTTGGAAAAGACCAGTAAGATCATCTGGTCCAACCACCTTGCAATGAAAAGGGGCATCTTCAACTAGATGAGGTTGCTCAGAGTCCTGTGCAGCCTGACTTTGAATGCTTTCAGGGATCCCACATCTACCACATCTCTGGGCAACCTGTTCCAGCGTTTCACCACTCTCATGGTAAAAAAATCTCTTCCTTACATTAACTTTAAATCTTACCTCTTTTAGTTTAAAGCCATTACCCCTTGTCCTATTGCAACAGGCCCTGCTAAAAAGTTTGTCCCCATCTTTCCTATAACCCCCGTTATACCCACTCTAAATATACTCTTATTTTGAAATCATTGTCCCTTCTTCTGTCACTACAGGCCCTGGTAAAAAATTCCTCTCCATTTTCCTTATGAGTCCTCTTTATACATCGAAAGGCTGCGATAACGTCTCCCAGGAACCTTCTCCTTTTCAGGCTAAACAACCACAACTTTTTCAGCCTTTGTTCATAGGAGATGTGTTCCAGCCCTCTGATCATTTTCATGGCCCTCTTCTAGACCCACTTTAACAAGTCCATGTCTTTCTTGTACTGGAAATCTCAGAGCTGAATGCAGTACTCCATGTGGGGTCTCACCAGAGTGAAGTAGAGGGGCAGAATTACATCCCTTGACCTGCTGGCCACATTTCTTCTTACGCAGCCCAGGATACAATTGGCTTTCTGAGCTGCAAGCACATTGCCAGCATGTGTCCAGTTTTTCATTCACCAGTATCCCCAGGTCCTTTTCCGCAGGGCTGCTCTTAATCCATTCATCACTCAGTCTGTACTAATATTGGGGTTTGCCTTGACCCAGGTGTAGGACCTTGCACTTGGCCTTGTTGAATTTCATGAGGTTCACTCCTGAAGCCTGTCAAGGTCCTGCTGGATGACTTCTTTTTCCTTCTAGCAATATCAACTGCTGGTGTCAGCTGTAAACTTGCTAAGGGCACATTCAATCCCACTGTGTTATGTTGCTGATGAAGACATTAGTCCAATAGTACTTGTCCCCGTATGGACCTTTGAGGGATACTGCTCATTACTGGTTTTCACTTGGACATTGCGCTATTGATAACAGGCTCTGGGTGCAGCCATTCAGTTAATCCCTTATCCATCTAACAGTCTGTCCATCAAACCCATATCTCTCCAATTTAGTCTCCAGGACGTTGTAAGGGACTTTATCAAAGACCTTAGAGAAGTCCAGGTAGTCCACATCTGAAGCTCTTCCCTTGTCCACTGATGTAATCACTCGGTCATATAAGACCCCTAGGTTAGTCAGGCATGATTTGCCCTTGGTGAAGCCATGTTGGCTGTCTCGAATCGCCTCCCTGTCTTCCAGGTGTTTCAACATGTCTTCCAGGAGGATCTGCTCCTTGATATTACCAGGCACCGAGCTGAGGTTGACTGGTTAGTAGTTCCTAGGGTCCTCATCATTACCTTTTTTAAAAATGGGTGCAATGTTCCTTTTTGTCCAATCACTGGAGATTTCACCTGACTGCCATGACTTTTCAAATATGATGAAGAGTGGCTGAGCACTCTTCAGAGCACTCTGTGAAAATATGCCAATTTTCCCCGGCATATTTTCCATGGGACCCCATCAGGTCCCATGGACTAGTGTTACATTCAGGTTCCTCAGGCTGTCTCGAACATGATCTTCTGTTATGATGGGAAAGAATTGATTCCTCCAGTCTCTGCCTCAAGGTTCAGGGGCTAGAGGGATTTTTCCCTCAAGTAAACATAATTATGATGAATTACCAAGCAAAAGGAAAGCTGATTGTTTGAAAACAGTAACAGAAAGCCAGCCTCAAAGAATTATATACAGAAAAAAGGCTTGGAGCATCCTGCCTTTTATTCCTTCCCACTTCAATAATGATAACAATAGCAATAAAAATAACATTTACAATAACAATTAAAGTAGTTTACTTATTATTTCTGATAATAAAATAACTTGTATATAAAAAGAAATAAACAATAAAGAGTCACTAATAGCACACATTTTTACTACATTTATCTTACTGAAAGCACATTTTCTAAAAATATTGCAAAAATTCTAGTTATATACATTTATTTCTGGGTAAAAAAAGAGATGAAAAAAGCAACAAAGTTTTCAGGTAGACAAATTGAGTTTGAGACTAGGACAAACTTTAAAGACTTTCGTGCAATACTGATCGGAGGCAGGTCACTAGGTAGTAAATTCAATTCAATACAATATTTTATTAAGTGTGGTAGAATTATCAGCTTTACCTTAGTAGAGATAGAAACTAAATGCAGACTTAAAAAAAAATCCTTAACTCTTACCTGAACAATACAAAAGAATAATGAAAGCCAAAAATGTGTCATTTTATTATATTAGAAAGTTTTTAGAGCTGCATACAGATTCTACATCTATGAAATATTCGACAGCAACAACTTATCGACAAAATTACTTGTTCAATGTTTCAAGGGCAGAATTAAAACCATACTTTCATCCAGTACAGACAAAGATCAATGGAAGGTGTTCTTATACATAAATCAAAAATTTGAAGTACGCAATACTTACCTCTGGCCTACTCCACTGCTTCCTTTCATCCTTTCTAATGCTTTCCTGGGTAGGCCATTTGCAGCTGATAAACATTTGATGTAGAAACAACACAGCAAGAGAAAAACAGAATAACAACTGCCACTGAGACAGTGTCTAGCTCAGAAAAGCTGAATAGGATGTGGAGCCTACCTCTGCAGTCAGATTCTCACACACAACATTTTAAGAAAAGCTGAAGTAGTAGTGTGCATATTCAGCATATGAGTGACCATCATGACATGTTCCTAAATCTCACATGACTCATCACACTATTTGTTATACTCTGTGCTAGATTTATCTGGGTTAGGCAGAAACACTTCTATAAAGTTAAAGGCAACAGAGATGAAAAATGAGACTGAGATCCTGGCTTTTCTTAACTTTGTAAGTATTTCACCACTGACTTCAAAAGACAGGATTACACCTCTGCTGCTTGGCACTCTTTAACAGTGGATATACAGATGGTCAGTATAGATAAGATTACACTGAAAATATTAAAAAAAATATATAGTTTATCTACTGTTATCTTGCAAGTTGTGCAGACATTCAAATCTATCGTGACATACCCCTAAGTACCCACAAGACATCTGTTTCCAATTAGCATATTGCCTTCTATTAACAGGGGGAAAAAATGGATAGCTTTTGAGGTGTTTGATTAAAGAAATCTGGAAAACAGTTTTTGAAAAACAAATTTGACACTGGTCCAGTTCACAGTGAGCAGCCATATGAATTAACAAACAACACCAATGGAGAAACAAATTCCTAGTCACAATTATTTTTTGGAAGAAAAGCAAAATAAAAGTGGAGCCATATGGACTTGCTTAATGAGAAATAATGGTGTATAATGTGCTTCTCTGATTATCTGTGGCTTATGTGACCATTTTTTTTTTTAATCTAATGAATTAAAAAAATATATATAACACTCTCACCATCATTAAGGACCATAAGCACCATAAACATTAAGGACCACACCAGAAGCAGTGCTCCAGACCTTCATAGGTTGTACCTCCTATGTAGCAGTGATTTAGCGGTCACCTAGTACTCCATCAAATACAGAAAAATAATTGAAAGGTACATAAGGAAGCTTTTACTTTATGCAGGTGACATAGCGGGTGGCAGAGAAACTCATCCTTTCGTATTTTCAGGCCTATCTTCTCACAGTTGCTTCCAAGCCATGGTTTGAAAGAAACAAGACGGGAAATGTTTATATTCTCCTGCCATCACAGAGTACCCATGCATAGTAATTATGACTGCAACAAAGATGCATCTTAAACAACTCTCATTTTGTGCTTTTGCCTAGACAGCAGTAAGACAGCCTGTTTTGCCTTGCCTCTGCCTGTGACCTACCTCGCTTCTAAAAGGGATCTCTGAAGGCAGTGACAGATTTTAAGAACAAGTGGCAATCCCTTCATATACCATTTACTACTGATCACTGCTTCAGCAAGGTGTCCATGACTATTTGTCCAAGTTAATGAACAAAAATATGTCCCTTTTGAATTACTTTAGCTAGGCACTTGAATTCTGTTAACACAGCTCTGAACAAGAAGCAAGAGTTTTAATGCTTTGATCCTCATTCAGCCTCATGTGATGCAAATATAGGTGGTTCTCTCAACCAGAGATAGTCTACAGATCAGAGGAAGAGGGAAGTCCTGTTCAAAGGTCAGGGAGATAACTTGGTAAATGCAGAACAGTTCCCAGCTTTGATTTCCTCCATGACTTTAAGCAAGACTTTCAGGTGAAGTAGCACAAAAAGAATTTAAATACATAAAAAAGTAGGCTCACTAATTTCTTTGTAGATTTGAGTAAACCAGTAAACTGGCAGTGTTCTCCTTTTTTACCTCACAGGAGTAGCTGTGTATGATTAGACAGTGTATGAGAGAATGACAACTTTACATACATGAATGGGTAACACAAAAGCCTGCAAAAAAATAGTAAGAATGAGCTACTCCTTTGTCTAACTTTTTTTAGCCTGTTTACATTATTAAAGCACCTGCATACGTTTTGTTCACACAACAGCCTAAGATGGAAATTTTGAGCCAATCACACCAACTGCAATGAAGCAATAGCTCTTTCAGCCAGTTTTTCAATAACAAAATTTAACTTTTTGAAGCCTTAGTAGAGATCTCATTTTTATTAAAATAAATTATTTAAAATTATTTTTTCCTAACTTTCCTTACTAGGTTTTGCTTAATCAACACACAGCTACTGGAATTGTGATAAAACCAAGTGTTAAAAAGAAAGGCTATGCAGGAGAGTTAGAGGAGTACGTCTTGGTCTCCTTAGCTCTGTCAACATTACTAGAACAATTTTATTTTGAAAACTGACTGTTTCCAGAAAGACAACAAAGCAAGGTTCTACTAAATAGTGTGAATAAAAGTAAAAAAATCTACTTATCAATCAATAATATATTCTGTGGGAAAAATCAGAAGCATAATAGTGTTCCCAAAATACACCAAACATACAATTAATATAAGAAGCTATACAAAACAAAACAACATAGATGTATAGTTCATTCACTCAACGGAATATCCAATTTCCTACCAAAACAACATACCTGTAAATTCGTAGCACACTGTCTTCTTTCTACTGTTTATATTCTTGAAGTGAAAAATAGCTAGTGGATTTCCTTCATATTCATAGAGCAAACAAATTAAACCACCACTGTTCAGTTGCTTTCATTTTTATTGATCCCTTCTCAATTTTTTTTATGCAACCAACTGTTTACCATACTATTATAATGGAATAATACAACCTTCCATAGCATCTTTTTTATTACTATTTTTTTTTAAAATCTCTGGATCATACAAGCTGGGGGAAAAAAAAAAAAAAAAAAGACATGAATCAAAATCACATTAAAATGTACTGCTTTTTAGATACTGAAGAGTCAGCATCAATTTCTAATTTTCAGCTATGTTTTATTTGCAAAACACTAGAGTTGAAAAAAGACATGAATCACATTAAAATGTACTGCTTTTTAGATACTGAAGAGTCAGCATCAATTTCTAATTTTCAGCTATGTTTTATTTGCAAAACACTAGAGTTAAATTCACCCCCAGAGCAAATATGTTGGATGGAAGAATGAATTTGCTGTATTGATTTAAACAAAAGGATTTAGTCTTTTGTAGAAATGCAAGATATGTCTCTCATTGCCCACAGTATGCATTCTCACAGTCAAACATAAAATAAAGCACATGCAGAATAAAGAATTATGACCTCTTCAATCTGGCCTTTTTAAACATGTATTTAAAATGATTATGAGGGCCTGCAAAGACTTTAGTACAGCCTATGGCATTAAGAAAAAAATGCTAAACAAAAATCAACAGCACCTTTTGTAGCAGCCATTGCGTATTACAAAAAAAATCCTAACAGCTTGTTCAGCTCCCATTCATCAAGGGAGTTTTGCTCCTGGCTTAGCTGAGGTGTCATTTCCATCCAAATTAAAGAATTAGAAGTTTACTTTTTTCCAGCCCTAGGCTACCCTAACTGTGTTCTAATGTCCCCTCTGCCAAATTCTCCTTATCAGTCTTAGTCACCATGGGATAAGAAACTCTGGAAGATGGGAAACAGAAACCTACAGCCAACAGCAAGAAAGCCGCATTTTGTATAGCTTACAAAACTGTATTATATAGGAGTTTTACAAAAGTCTTTAATCTTTCCTTCCTTTCTTTCTTTCTTTCTTTCTTTCTTTCTTTCTTTCTTTCTTTCTTTCTTTCTTTCTTTCTTTCTTCTTTTTCTCTCTCTCTCTCTTTCTTCTCCCTTTCTTTCTCCCTTTCTTTTTTCTTTCTTTCCTTCCTTCCCTCCTTCCTGCCTTTTATGGATCTACATCTTTTGTAGAATCGTAAAATCACAGAACATCTCAAGTAGAAAGAGACTTATAAGCATCATCAAGTCCAACATCCTGCTCCTTGCAGGACTCCCTATAACTAAGTCATATGACTAAGAGCATTGTGCAGATACTCCTTTATCTGTGACAGGCTTGGTGCCATAACCATTTCTCTGGGGAGCCTGTTCCAGTGACCAGTCACTTCTTATGTCCAGCATAAAAACCCCTGTGAAATGAAGTGCTGAATTGTAACATAAGTTTAGGATGTTCAGACCTAAAGATAATGCAATTACTGAAGAAATTATATAAATCTTTATTAAATTCTAATGGTCTTCAGTGACGTAGCTTCTAGAGATTAAAACTGGTTATATCACATCATTAAAGTATTCATACCCAGGAAAAGGAAACAGTGAGATTTCTTATGCAAACTCTATGTGGCTAACATGTGCTCAGCTCTCTGTAGCTTGAAAAATATATCCTAGCTTTAAAATATACGAGCTTAAGAAAGAATTGCAGGGATAGTAGTAATTTATTATCTTTCTTTATAGATTTACTTTATTAATATCAGATTAAAATGTTGGAAAAAAACAACTTCCACTCAGGGCAATTTCTGTTCTTATTGAAGAATATCGATTTCTGCTGTCAGCAACCAAGATGACCCTTTCCATCAGGAAAATTCTAAAAAGTAAGGAGTCTAAGTGGTGATATTTATGATTTTTAAGACAGTATTAGTGTTTTTAAATATGGGTACATACAAAGTAGTATGAAGAAGGTGATTAGCTGCTAGAACAATAATAATGAAATAAACTAAGAAAAATAAATTCAAAGTTAAATACTTGCATATGCAGTATGTATGTTAGTAAGCATTCTTTAACAGAATTCAAGTATGATAACTCTCATTATTGGAGAGATACATAGCAGACCTATCTCAAAGTGCAACCAGAAGTCTCCTTTTGGCTTCAATGGATTTTTAGTCCATCTGAGAATATGATCTTTGATAATATGGCTACTGCACTAGATTAAGTTCCTGAGGAATTCAATGAAAATTAATCACCTTTTAAACTGTAGAACAATGTCACTGTAATGGAATTTTGTAAGCTCTTTCCAAAGTTCAACAAATGGATTATAATTTCCCAATAAAATACATACTTTTAGAGCAATCATGTGCAAGTGTATTTCTTTCAAATACTGTTGGAGTTTTCCAGAGAAAACTCAGGATTAGAACTCAAGAGTTTGTGACTTCTAAATCCAGGCTATAATCCTTTTCAATCTACCAGACCGTACAGTTTGCATAACGAACTTTCCTGTCATTTATGATGAATGACTGAGGAAAATTGAAGAGTAAATTGTCCCCAGCAAGATCAAGGATTCCAGCTGCATATTTCAGTAAATGATATGTGAGAGTTTCTTTGGTATTATACCAATTACTGAGCCCTGCAGGTGGGGGCCATCACCTAGTGAAAATTCTATGTGAGTTTAAACACTTCCATGTTATTTGCCTTCACTGACAGGCCAAATTCAGGTGTGACTTGTAAAGCAGTCACGTTCAGGTAATGGGCAAAAAAAAAAAGACATCTAAACTGCTAATATGTATCTTCTAGTCTTATATAAACTGCTGTCATTTATGGCCCCCTGTTTTGATTTAAAACAGTCACCTTGTTCAGAGCATTTCTTTTTCTCTGTTCACCACTGGAACAGAATTTTATCCTTCTCTCCTCCTCAAAATGTCTGTAACATCTCCCCTCAAGCCTGTTTTCTTGGTTTCTGCTTCTTTCTCTAAGAGGCATTGCCCAGAGACTTACATCAATGTGCATTACATCTCTGTGAACTGATCACATCTTAAAATAGAATACACTTAAAACTGTGGGAAAGAATGTTTTCCTTTCTCTCTCAATATTTTAGTGTATGAGATGTTGATAGTGTGTCGATTATTATAAAGACCAAAATAGCTAACAGTATATATGTACATAACATTCTTGTAAAAGAAGTAATCAAATCTGGTTTCAGATTGAGACTTGAAGCTTAAAATTGCAAGTTACCTTACTCAGTTTGATTTTAGATCCCTAGTGTTTTTACCTGAATGTATGCCATTAACTTTCAGAGTTAAAGCATATGTGAGTCTATAAATATTACAGAGATATGAGATGAGAGCAAACAAGAAAAACTAAGATTCTTTGGTGCTTTTTCCTTGATTTCCCCTCTTCTGTTTAATCTGTTATTTGCACTGTTGATTCTTCTGTCTTTTCCAAGAAGCACACTCTTTCTTTAAGCTCAACCTTGGGATTAACTGACATGTAACAGTTATTCCTAAGAAAATCAACATAGTCTGAGAGAGGTGTCATGCAGGAAGTCAACCTCTTCCAGTGAATTCTTCAGAGTTTCTCAAACAGACAGGCAGCTGGGTGTAAGAAAGATAAGAAATTTGCTTATTCTTCTTAGGTGTGGACTCGAGGAATTTTACACAGATTATTACTTTCATAGCTGCTTCAGAAATAATGTAAAATTGTATAAGAATATATGGCCAGTGACTAAGGGGCTCACTGAAATTCTTGCTTGATATCTGTTTCTCAGCACTGCCATACTGTTCCTTAAACATTTAGAATAATCCTACTGATGTACCCACTTGGCATCTCGGTGGTACTAGTTGGTACATGAGCCATTGTGTATGAGGTGTCCAATTGTCACATATTTCATAAACTTCTTTAATATGTTTTGAACAGTTAATATTTTCAGTCTTTACATCACTTTGAAGCAGTTCCACAATTCAGTGGTGTAATGTATGAAAATGTTCCTTTTGCTGTTTTTCAACCTGCCAATTAATAATTTCAATCATTGTCCACAAATTTTTGTTGTATGAGGAAAAAAAATAAGCTTAGGAGTAAGCATTTAGGATTTTATATGAATTTATAATATCTTCTCAGCCATGCCTTTTCCAATTTAAAATTCCTTGACTAGTGTTGTTAATTGCGAATATTATTATCATTATGTTATTGATTTATTTATGATGATGTTGTTATTTGCAGGCTTCCACAGTTTTGATCAAAAACTGTATTACAATCAGTAGAAGCAGACCAAATGGTATTACAGAGGTAAACTTGTCTGGGCTGCTGCATCATAGGGCAAGACACTGCTGCCCTTGTAGAAAAGACTATGCTGAGAGAATTGAGCACCAGAGAATGGAAACACTGAGATGCAAATTCAGCAGAAGGCACACCACAGGATCTGCTACTCATCCTGGTCCTACATAATGCAGGAAAAGGTCTCCATGCCATGCATAGGGTAGCAGCTGGAAAAGGCAGTCTATGTTGCTCCTCTCTTGGAGATAGGCTAAACCATCCATGGGATTGTCTGCTCAAGAACCTGGCTTTATTTGGTGGGTAATGCAGAAGGATCGGAAAATCCATTGTGTACCTCTAGGAGATTTAACTTAGGTGGAAAAGACTCCAATTCTTGAGTTGTGATTTACAGGAAGAAATACAGCAGAACCACTTCAACCATGAAGAATGAGTGTCATAAGGAAATAGGCAGTGTGGCAGTGACACAAACAAAGGCAGTCCTGGCACTCAACAATCCAACATGCTGCTCCTCCTGTCCTGAATGATCGTCTTGACAGGTGTGACCCAAACTAAACAACTGTTCCTGTGGACTTCTGAGAGGGACATTGAATGGGGGGATAATAGCTGTGCATACATACATCAAGACAGAATGAATAGTGGTTAATGAGTATATATAAGCATGACTGCTGAATGCAAAGATGGTTTAAGTACATAGTAAAATTGTAAGTGGTGGTAAGAGGTATTTTTGGGAATGACAACAGAATGGAAAGGAAAAAGAAAGGTATGGGATAGAAGGATCAAATGTAATGCAGTGCGCGTTACATAAATAAGCAGAAAGGTTTGAGTAAGGCATAGAAATGAAACCAAATGTAAATGGGACAGTCAGATAATGTGGATCTGAGCATCATAGGAATGGTATGGAATGACAAAATGCTAAGGAGGGTAAGACCTTCCTCGTAGGGAAGTGTGCTGCCTCCCTGAGGCCTGGGTTAAGAACATCACAAAAAACTTCCTATCCAGGTATGGCCCTTGAACTACTGCTCTTCCATGTGAGTGGTGATGAAGCAGCAATGCGAAGTCCAAGGGCAATCAAAAAAGACTTCAGAGCCTTGGGACAGTTCGTAACAGAATCTGAGGCACAGGTTATTTTTTCCTCTCTCCTTCCAGTTGGAGGCAGCAACATTGGAAGAAACAGATGGGCTAAGTCTATTAATACTTAATGGCTGGTGTCACTGACACAATACTTGGTTTTTAGATAAAAAAATGATGGTTTGGCCTACATGGCACCAGGCTTGTTGATGTCAGATGGGATTCACACAAGTCTATAGGGCTGCATGGGATCCACCCAAAGGTACTGAGGCAGCTGGTGGCAGTGCTCAGAGAGCCACTTTAGCCACTTTCCATTATTTGTCAGTAGTCCTGGCTAACCAGGGAGCTCCCAGTTGACTGGAAATTAGCAAATATGATGCCCACCTGCAATAAGGGCCAGAAGGAGGATCCAGGGAACTATAAGCCTGTCAGTCTGGCCTTGGTGTCAGGGAAGATTAGGGGCCAGATCATCCAGAGTGTGATTATGCAGCACGATTTTTGAAGGGGAAGTGTAACTGGAAGTTTGCCCAAACTAAAATCATAGAATTTGATGCTACGCATGGGGGACTTTCTTCTTGGACTTAATCTCCTTTACAAAGACCCTGGGAACTTCTTTGAAACTATTCTCCTTATTCACAGGCCATTTATAAGCTTGATATTGATGTATATTGGAGAGTGTATTCCAGCTTTCATTGAAATATTCTGCCAAGAAGTTAAATAATCCATTTTGATATGAAGATTATGTCAGTCCATTCCAGGAACTGCCACCAGACTTTTTTTTTTCCCTGACCTGAAATCTTATTTTGACAGCTTTCCTATATTGTGGCCTGTTAGCATTCTCCTGTCTGATGTCCTGCTATTCTTTTATTACTGTCAAGGAAATTGTTGCTGACCAAATTTCTCTGTAACACTGTAATGAGAGAAAAAGCAGAAACATCAGATGAAGCAGTCATGCAAAATTGTCATAAACATTTACTAACACCGACATAAAATTGACTTGCTCACTCTCAGTAAAATGATCAGCAATAATTTAAAAGTCAGTAATATTTTGCCTAGAAATATGCTTCTGTGAGACAAAGTTGGTATAAATATTTAAACTCTCAAAAGCAGAGTGAACACAAGAACACAGAAAATTTTGCTTTTGAAGTTTCTTTAGAAACAATTGTTTCTGCAGAGATTGTAATTGAGCGTCCTAATAGTAGGACTAAGCAAATATTTCTTATCATCTCAAATTTAAGAAAGAGAGAGAGGAATTGTTCAAGATTATGGGATATGTCTACCCCCTGCATGTTGTCCACAGCAGTATTGCAGCAATAATTGTCTACAGTAATTACAACAGGCTTGATCTATCATTCTTCCTCAGCACAACAATAAGGCATGGAAGGAAATGAGGCGCATTCAAATTCCATTCAAAAAATGATGCAAGCTGATCAACATCCACTAAACGACACTAGTGCTCTAGCAGGTAGAGCTTCAGTTTCCTTTTTTGCCTGCTGGACCAAAGCACTTCTTTAAAGCATGCAGTAATTAATAAAAAAAAATTCAAGCTGGTAGCTAATTGTCTTCTGTTTAATTGCAAATGTTAACATCAGTATCACACAGTGGACTGAAAAAAACACTCCAACTTCAGAACAGTATTGTAAACATTAAATTAGATGTCAACTGTTATTGGCATATCTAAAAGCTATCTAATGTTAATGATTTTCCATGGCTTTAATGCGAAAGTATTTTTTTGTCTTTAAAATCTAAAATACTGTGGGTTTGTTGTTTTTTTTTTAAGTATGTAGATTCTTTGGAATTTAAATACTATGGAATTTTCAAGAGATTTAGGGCACATACTTGTATTGAAAATTTGACTTGAATGGCTGAATGTACTGTTTAAGCTACAGAGTTAAAGGCTGAAAGATATCACTGAGATAATATAGTTTGTTTTCTTCAAAAATATGGACTACTTTTCATAAGGCTAACTTACCCCAGCAGTTGATTGCCCTTCTTGTCAAGTGTGATGATATCAAAAGATCTCACTAGAAAGTTCATTCCTCATCTAGAGTTTACTAATTCTTTGGGAGGAGCTTAGGCTCGAAGGTATTGTATGGGGAAGGGAGACATCAGACAGCAACAGCTGCCTTGGAAATTCTGCCTAAAGATAAGATTTTGTCTGTGGACTTTTCAAGGTGAACATTCACTGCTGTTGGGCTCCTTGATTCCTGTCCTTGAAGCCATCCAAGCTTTTACAGAAGGTTTTTACCTCAGTTAGGGTTTCAGTATAGCTTCCCCTTCGTAAAAATACCTCTACTTGGCTAGAATCCTCGCAATATGAAGTAATTTTGCTTTTCTTTAAAGCTGAATTGCCTTAAAGTCTTTCAATCTTATCACATCTTGAGCAAGACAAAAAAATGTAGCTCTCGAAAAAGTTGACCTTAGTGGTGTCACTTAAAAGGAGTCAAAATGCATAAATTTATATGGGTTAAAATCAGAAATGTCAGAATTTTGGTCCACATGTGCTGTATTATGTAGTAGTAGCAACTATAATAGCAATAAATAACAACAGGGAGATTGGTTGCATATTGCCATGTTTGTAACAGCAGAGGACAGGATAAGTGACAGACAGTTTGTAGTTTTTGTACAGCACAACAAGCAGTAAGGTTTTCTTTAGCATCCTACACTTTTACAATAAAAAGTGTAGTGTAGCTCATGTTGTTTTTCCAGCTGTTTCTACCCCTAGATGGTAGAGAGTGAAATATTGGTAGATAGCCTTAATATTTTAAATACTTGAGTAAAAATATATTATTTGAGATAATATTTGGGCATTAGGGTTCTTTTTAATTTATTTTCACACTATGAAATTCTTAGAATCAACTGTATCTTCTACTTTCTGCTGCTTGTTCTGAGTTTCTTTATTTTACTTATCCACACCACTAATAGACACAAATAGTCCCATCTTTGTAACCATTTTCAGTGTTTGAGCTTTCTACTTCCTCCACAAAGACAACAAAAAAACAAACAAACACCTGTCTAAACCTTATTTTATAATCTTTTTTTTTTTTCCAGTTCACAAGCCCTGTGTTTCTTAGCTTTTCCTCCATTTAGTTAGGTAAAGCAAGTATGAGAAGATTTTATTACTGTTAATAGTAGTTGCTGCAGGTTTGAATCAGGACTGGTACATTTGGATTATGTACAAAGTATTTGGTAAGTAAAATATGCTAGAACATTAACATTTCTACTCTGTTGTATTGAATGAAGATAATAGGATATTGGACAAGCAGATGGGTCAAATGATGAGAAAATCTCAGCAGATTAGGAGGTTCAGCCCAATTGATCCAAACCCTATCTTCTGACTTGTCCTGTCTACATCTGTATTGCACCATTTTGTGGAAACTGTACCTTAAAATAAACATTCCTATTCACTGATTCAAGGATAGAAATGAGGAACCAACCCTCTTTTTGATTCATCCCATGTATAGAGTGCTGCTGGTGTAAAACCAGTTGCTGATGAATGTCTCCAAATTTCTTCCTTTTGTTTTTTTTTATTGATTTCATCAGCATAATTCCATTAGTAGCAACAATTCAAGCACTTAAGACAAATTCTCAAAGACAGTACCTTTTTTAGAAACTAAAATGTTCTTTTGGGAAGTCCTAGCATGTGTAAAACAAACATTACATTAAGGGCTAGAAGAAAGCTTCGAGATTTTAAAAGGTGAACTACTACAGCTGTGAAAACTATTGCAGGGGGACAGTGCTTATGTGGATGTTTGCAAGAAGATAGGTATAAGAATAATGAGCGGGACATATACAGTCTAACAAAAAACCAAGGGAGTTATAAAAAACCAAGGTCTAGTGAGGAAATCTGAGCCAGGAACCGTCCAAATACAGTGTAAGACATCAATGGTCTAGTGAAGAAATCTGAGCCAGGAACCGTCCAAATACAGTATTTAAACTCCATACATTGTTCTGATAATGACTGAAGTTTGAGTAGTTTATGGATGAAGTAATGTCCATACCTAGTTTATGGACTAGTTAAATTTGCATCTGATATGTGGATGACAGATGGCAACCCATAGGACATAAATAGTATCCTATATAAAGAACTAATTTACTTTTGGAAGTGAAGCCAAGCTTGTGGCCACTGATTTGAGCCAAATCAGTGGTCACCAGACCCATGCTGACTATGTGGGTATTAAGTGGACAGTTACCAGCTACATCAAGACACAGTTGATGTATACAGTAATATATCCAGGAAATACCTAGGAGCAACCATGTGCTCCTGTTGTTTCAAGTGATTACTTCAACATGACACTACATTTCCCCCATGTTGCCTGCTGCAGTTTTATGCACGTGCACAGCAGACACTGTGACTCTGCATCATGTGCAGTAGAAACTATGCTTATGCCAGTAATTAACCTATACCCCCCTGAGAAATACACCACTTACCCTTGACAGGAAGAAATGAGAAACAGACAACAGTGAAAAAATAATGGTTTAGTTCTGTAGACATACTACACATGCAATGCAAAATACAGGAGTTAACTTGTCTCCTTGAGTGTCTTGCCCATAGATCTCAGTCCAGAGGATGTCACTAACCTACTTTGCATAGAAAGAAAAACAGAATGTCCATGAGGATCTGTAAGTTTTTTAGAAACAGGGCTCCATCTTATCTTTACTGGTAAATTGAATCAGGAAATGATAATTGGAAAAGGCAGATTTCTTTAAAAAATAATGTTACAGAATTTCAACTCAATTATGAGTCGACATTGCATTCACAAATTCAGTCCAGTGTGTATGTAAGAAGGAAGTGACCATCTGTTTTACTATTCATACATATGTCTGCATGGATAAAAGATGTTCAGAACTATTTAACATAGTAATCTACTAAATAATGAAGGGGTGTGTGTGCTCATTGCATGGTATATATTAGTTTTCTTATGGATTTGCATTGTATTTTTTATACTATAAAGAAGTCTGGCAAAATATAAGTGGAGTATTTTCACTTAAGTTAAAAAACTTGAGCCACATCTACTGTGCATTTTTGCCAAGCTTCTGAATTTTCTTGTGCCGGGTTTCATTCCATTAATATCATCAACACAATCTGCTGTCATATTGCAGGTAACTACTTTTCAAACTGCAAAATAATCTCTTTCTGGATCAAAACCTCCTTCTCTGCAGCAATGACACAAATATTTTTCTGATACCTGTCTCTATGCTAAAATTTGTGTGAATCTCTGGTCCATATAAATGACTTCTCCTAGAGTTTTATTTTGCCAGTTAATGTTTCTATAACTTTCATGGTGGATAATTTACAGTTTATCTGTTTTGGAGAGGATCCATGACTAAGGGAGGGGTAACACAAGATTAAATAGCTATTTTATGTGCTATTTCTCCACACCAATTACTCACTTGCCACTAGGGAAGTAAGGGCCATAGGAGATAAATATAAAGGTAGTTTTATTTTCCTGCTTTTGGTCCTGCAAGCACATGATTCTGTTCTTTACCTTCTGTACGGTGCTCAGCTGACCTCCATCACATGGTGAGAAAGCGCTTATCAGTGTAGAACATGCAGGAGGAATTATGTGGGCATAGTATCTATGAAGCACTGGAAAATAGCAAAGCTTGCAGGTTGCTATAATACACTAGGATTTAGCACTAAATTCAGTAAAAATCTGGGAAAACACACCCAAAAAATCAGGGAAAACCTTTCTGGGGGAAAAAGATCTGCCTATATAAAAGAATGAAAATCAGTAAAACGATTTCCATAATACAATGAGCCATGAGGAAATGCAGTTTTATGTTTGTGATATTGATTTGAATAAATATTGAGGATTTTTTGACAAAATCATGGTACGGGTTGATGTTATCGGAAGATATCATCACTTTCTTACTCTCAATGGGAAATGAAGACACATAAAAGAAATTAAACTCTCTTATAAAATTATAATTTCAAAATGTAATAATGTAAAAGTGATGTTTTTATTGAGAAAATGAATTCAACAGAAAACTCTAGAGCAGCTCTAGTTGAAAATTTTCTTTAATATCACACATTTAATAGAATTGAACATTACACATAGCCTTTTTTGATTTTTCATCCATACAAATATAGCATGTAAACACTCTTCTAGTTTTTACAGAATAATTCTTCCAATAAATACATTGAAATGAAGAACTGTAATCTTCTATTTTTTATTTGAGTATGAACCATTTTCCGATATTCAAAATGAAGTTTTTGTGGCATACTTTTTTTCATCGTCTCAGTCTCAATTTAGTGATTTTCCACCTTGTGTGGAAATAAAAGAAATCTATATTAAAAGTAACAGACAACAATTTCCTTAGGGTATAAATTAAGGAAATAGCTTTTACTTTAGCAAAACAACTGTTTTTCTCTTCTGTATATTTCTCACAGACATCAAATATAAAATAAAGTTATCTTAGTTTTGAGTTCATTATCTAAAATTATACTTATTTTCAGCTGAGAGCATTTTGTACATTTGAATATATGTTTACCTTTAAATTAAATTGATAATACTGGTTATGCCTTCAATAACTTTATTTGAATTCAGTGAATTCACATCAAAATAGATTTATATCTCAATGTAATTACATAAAGAAAATATTTTTCCACAATATGTTAGATGTATGTAATACTCACAATTTCTTGAAATTTCAGAAATGGAAGATTATAAAGATCAAATTTCAAACACTTCCCTATTACAAGACTCATAAAGCATATTTGCATTTGCAGTAACAACTACTCCATATCATATAGCAATGTTATTTTTAATCTTTTAGTAACTCTTACCATTTTCTTAGGAATCCACATTGCCCAGTTTTTTTTGAGAGGAAACTGATTAAAGTAATTTTATTCATAGAAATCAAAATATGAAGTTAGGTATCTGAAATGTAGCATATGACATTGAATTACATACATTCCCTTTTTATGATTTGCCAAAATATGTTTCTAGAGGAGATATAATTTCCAGTCAACTAATTACTTACCTAGTCATTTGTGGAAATGGACAATTAAATGAACATTACTAAGTACAAGAGTTGCTTACTTAATTTCATCACTGGAGAAGAGAAAACTTTTAGAACACTCTAAAAGGCAAAATAGTATTTATGAGGTATCTTCAGGAACATACTCCAACATTAAGGTTGGACTCAATGATCCATTCCAACCGTGGTGATTCTGTAATTCTGTGATTCTGTGATTTTAATTCTTTCAGTTTTGCAGAGATGAAAGGTAACCTGCAATTTTGAAAGTCTTTTGGCAGACACAGAGAAATGTTATATAGCCTTGAAAATCAAATGACAAGTTATGTATAGCATTTTTCCTTACTGGGCTGGGGTGCGGGTGGTGGGGACCAGCTCTACTGCGGGGCAGCAGTGACCTGGGATGAGGTCTGGAAGCCACTTCCTCACTCACCCAGCCCCCCACCTACTGCTTTTGTCCCCACCACAGGGCTGTGTCTGCCCCGTGTTCCCAGCACAGGTTCTGCTCTGGCCCCCTTACTTAGGAGCTGTGGGAAAGCATCCTACTTCTGTGATGTCCCTGCTCTGCCAGACGTGCCATCACCCACAGCTGCTGGCTCACCTCCATCATGGGGCCACCTGCCCTCACTGCCCCCCCACACACTGTGCTCAGTGGGATTGTAGCACAAATATCAGCTCCCACAGTGACCAAGTGCATGTGAACAGTCACTCAAACATGGAAAACAGCAGAGTGTGCATGATACATGGAGTGTCTTCAGTTCACTTATACTGGCAAAGTCTGAACCCTTTGATTGCAACGTGTTTCTTAGGTTTCAGATATTTCTAACGCAATCTCAACGCTGTATTTAAAATAATGATGCAAACACCAGATATTTATCTTCCATTATGTAAGAGTGTACTATTACCAAAAGTATGTTAACATTACTACTGATTGAGACATCAGTGATAATGGGGAAAAATACAATATTTTCAACTTAGTCTGTAACTGGGTAGCTTTTTTTTCTTAATGGAAATAAGGGGCAATACATAATCAGAAGTAAACAAATCTTTTATGTATCATTCGAGTTACGAATGGGTCTTGCAAAGCAACAGTGTTTAATTTGTTGCTGCAATTAATCGATCTATATGAATGGCTACTGATAATATTGTGCTTTCCCTGCTTTTGCAGCAGCCACTTCATTTTGTTCTGTAATTCACATTTCTTAGGAATGGCAAAGTGTCAACAGTTTTGTTCTTAGCAACTCTGTTGCAATTATTTTGTGATAGCCTCCATTTGCATCCTGTCTTTTTTGACTATAAGCAACTGAGAATCTTCTTCTGAGAGAAAAATGAGAAAAACCTCTGCTTAGTTATATAAAATCCATATTCGTCAATTCATGAATAATCATTTCTCCATTCTTTGTGTGGACCCTCTGTTATTAAGTAGCCATGCCTAGATTTGTTGATGGGATGCTATTGTTGCAGACATGAGACAATGAAATGAGACAATTCAGTCCCAAATAAGCTTTAGTGTCCCCTGTTGCACTCATCATACCTGCTCCCCTCCTTGTGCTGTGCAAGTGCTCTGTTTCAGACAGCAGAATTTCACAATGACTATAAAAATTAGCCTCACATAAGCAAAGGTTAGTGCTTGAAAATAAGTTGCTCACTCAATAAAATACAGGAGTTCTTTCAAATCCAGGATAATTTTTTTTCTCTCTTCCCAAGTCCTTTCTATAACCATTCTGCAGAAAGAAAAACACAAAATATAGTTTATTCCTTTTTTTAAGCACCGGAAATGACCATAAACTTCCTTTCCACATCCAGTAGGCTCAACAATCTTAATTGTCAATGGCTCAGAGAACAGAAATTCATTAAATTGCTCATTTTCTCCAAGTAGTGACAACTCTAGTGCCAACAGTCATCCCTGGATAATGTCAAAATATTGAGGAAATAAAATACACCAGTAAGCAAACAACAAGGTTTGGAGATTATATGCCCCGTGCAGCATTTTTAAAAGAAATCACCCTTATTTTCCCCACCAAAAAAATAGTGCTCGCATTTACTCTCTTTTTGCTTACATTTGTGAAAAGAGCAGTTGTCAAGGAGAATTAAATAAGTGAAAACAGAATAATATTATCCATTTATTGATAACAGGGAGGTGTAGTAAAATAATGTGTTCAAGACAGACTTTGGTTTAGCAAAGCAGGTACTACTCAGTGCCAGCTCTGCAAGATATCAATGCCAGTTTGTGGGAGGTAGTTTTTCACTAGCAGCATCTGGCTTTTTGGCAGGCTCTCCAGGCTGTTTCACTGACAGTTTTGGTTCCCTCTAAGATGGTCACTTGGCGTTGTCATTTGTTGGGTGAATACTCTGCTTTGCTCCAAAAAGGAGCATTTTATACCACCTCTACTTCTTGGCTCCTCTATTGTGATTCTTTACCTGTATATCTGCTTGATAACAATTTAGTCTCTGAGCAGTCTTGCTAATATCAACCAGATTACTCAGTTGTCCTGAAGAGATTTGTTAGCATACATGTACTAGTGTCATCATTACAGAAAACCTTTTCCATAAAGGCAGACATAATAACAACAAAAGGATTCTTCAGGGGGTAGAGCTAATATAGGTTTCCCAAATGAAAGAAGCAGCTGTACCAACAGCAAGGGTTTTTTTTGCATGTGGATCTGCACCTCTGCTGCAGTGTTTTTCAATGTAAGTATATTGATTTAGGGTTTCTAGGGCATAGCACACCCCAGAATCTGCACAGGTGCGTTTAAAGATAATTTTAAACATAGAATAATACATTTTAATAAGACAGAGAAAATCCAATTCTAAAGGAGCCATTAATTCCCTGCAAAATGAAGGTATTCCACACTGCAGAACAACATCTATTAGGTGTCCCTGAACACAACATAGATACATATGAAGCACTTCTCTTATTTGAGCTTCTGCTATGTTTCTCCAGCCTTAGAAGTGCAGTCTTTATTGCAGTCACACAAACAAAAGAAACATATCATAGGAAAATTTCCTTCCTTTTTTTTTTCTGCATTTGGCTATTATATTTATTCATTGCTATATAAAATAGAAGTAAAAGTTGTTTTTTAAAAGAAATGTATGTTTTGTTTAAGCTTGGAAGTATTTTCAGTTATTGAACTAATATTTACAGAAGTCTAAGAATCTTTTTTGTCAACTTAATATGAAATTACTTACAAAAATATTTTGATAAGTACTTTTCCATAACAATGTATCCATTAAATGTGTATTGTCTTATCTAGCACTTGGCACTATTTGTGAAAAAGAAGAGGCAATGAGAACTGAAATTTTTAATAGAAGGATTTATTTCCTGTTTTATTTTTACACCTGTAAGGTATATGGTTATTTCCCCTAATAGTAACGTCACAACATATTTTGGAGATCTCTAGTGCGCTGATTCTGGCACTGTGATGAGCAGAATGCAAAAAGCAAGGTTGTTGTGTTTTCAAATGCTGATATGCACACAGTCTCAGATCTGCAATTATAAGTAGGAATTAAGGTGCTCTGAAAACCTGCCCTTTGAAATTGATGCCAACATTATTATATAGCCCAATAGCAAATAGATTTTACCCCCCCCCACAAAGATGCCCTTTGTATTTTTCTAACATAGAATTTCTGGGTTTTTTTCAATAGCACAGTGTACAGAAAGACAAGACAATTTTACCACCTCACAAATTCTAACAATGTCTAACACTCTGTACTTTGTAGTGCCTTAGGGCTCTTTTTTCAAGCAACTAATTTATGCAACTGCAGATTGGAAATACTTAATTCTTTTTGTAATGAATGACAAGCTGTGAATTTTATTCTGTAGAATATATTATAAAATCTTATGTTGTGCAATGCAATAGGGAAAATTTGATACTAGTAGCACTTTATGTATATATATTCAGAAAAAAAATTACCCATTAAAAGAGAGATTTGAGATTTAAAAAAGGGGCTTATTCTCCCATTTATTCCTGTCAATCCTATACTGGATCAATGGATGTCAACTCTTTCAAATCAATTCTGGCATGGAATTTGACAGAAAATATGTCTAGAAAAGTGAGTTCAAATTAAAAGCCTAAGCAGTGATGGAGGGATATCTATTAAAACATCTTGCACCTCTACACTTAAAGACAAAACTTCCCACCAAGTAAGAACATGTTTATTGATCACAAAACACAAGCATGGGTGTGCATCAGGGGAAAAAACAAAACAAAACTGGTTTCTAGAAAATTAAACCTGTCTTGTACGTATAATTAACAATATGGGTGAGGATTTAAGTCTCTCTACAACATTCTGGAATTTTTCTGGGAGATAGACAAAACAAAACAAAACAAAACATAATTTGCATTCAGCAGTCTTAAGTTAGATAATAATAGTCAGATCACCTGTGACTGCCCAACTTGACATTCAAGAAGATGGAAAAATAGAAGCTTCACCTTTTTTGAGGATTATACTTATTGCGATCATGAGCAATAATGGGGAAAAAAGAGAAGACAATGAAACCGAGGACCAAAGTATATATTATTTTTATGAGGACCAGAATAGTTGAATGAGAGTGAGGTTCTATATGTCATTGCATGTGATTCTCACTTAGATGCAAGAAGTCTTGTAGATATGTTTTTCCAAGTTAAAACTTAAGTTCTTGGTAGGATTTCCCACTTCTTCAGGTACGTAGGCAAAATTTTTATTTACCATCCTTTCCATATACTATCACATATAAACAAGATTTAGGTGAAAAATCATAAGTGGTTTTAGGTTGACCAGAAGTTGATAGTAAATAAGGCAAGTGAGAAAACATATTGTTAGAAACAGGGTAAAATATTCAACAAAGGATGAAAAAGTTCCATTTTTGCATTTTGGATGTAAAACATTTCAATTTCTAATTTCAAAACAATCATCATTCAGAAATTGCCTGTGTGTGACAATAACAACAGAAAAAAATTATGAAATTATCATCCTACTTCTTCTTCTAAAATAAATGCTATATTCTGTCTCAGGTCAATGAAATCATTGCAATCAACTCAAATAGAATTGGTTTTGATTTTCCAGTCTGATCAGAGAATCAGAAAGCATTTATTCATACAGCTGTAGCACCCCTAAGAAAGAACTGATTCTGGAGGACTTTTAATATACAAAACTCAGGACAGGCTTGCTTAACACTTTGATTAAGAACAGATATATATGACTCTTTATAAAAAATAAACTGCAGTATACTGATATGACACAGAAAATTTTTGAATTATAGACAAGAACCAACCAGAAGTCAGTTGACATATTGATTAGACAATTATAACTTCCAATTGCAGTTAAACTCACTTTGAAATAAAAACAAAAGGAAGGGGAAAAGCTTATTAATTTGTTGTGAATTCACATTTTAAATTGAAGTAAATATACATATCCTTTAAATGGAAGAGAAAAAATTCTGAATTCTTGTGTTAAGATTGCATGACACAAACAGATTTGTGTTTTCAGCAATTTCTGTGTTAGTAGACTTTCCACTGGTGCAGGTTATTCCTTACTAGTCACTTCAAAATGTTGTCCATACTATTTAAATATTTCAGTAAAGAAAAGTTCATGATAATCTCATTAATTCTAAAATAACCATAACAGTTCAAAAAGAGTTTCGATCAGGATGAAGGATGTTTTATCACCAGGAGATATTTAAAGATAGAAAAAGAGAAGACAGAGGTGGGCAGAGCCGTAGAATCATTATCTCCTGGAAGCATCAGAGGCTGCAACGTGAAGAGAATATGTCACAGTGCTTGGACCCAAGATCATAAATGCCACTGTGTCTCCCCAGTTTTAGTTTTCAGTCATTAAAAAAAACAAAACCAAAAACAAACAACAAAAAAAACCCCTAAAATAATACTGCTGAAATTGTATAATTTAACCACCTTGGGTTTAGTTTTAGGAATATAGAAAAAAGGGTGGGGGTTGGGGAGAACACAATCTCATGGTCGTCTTAGACTTCTTTCCTTTTAGGCTAAGTGGCAGTTCAAGGAAAAGGTTTATGTTCAAGATACAAACCTTTCATATATAGATTGATTCAAAAACTCACACTACTACCTGATAAAGTGCAGGCAGTCTGACAACTATGTCGCATGGTCTGCTAGGGAAGACCTGAAGTCTGTTCACCACGCTTCTCTTAGTCTTTTCATAGACTGAAGATAAAACCTTATGAAAAAAACAAACCCGTGGTCATAGTAACACCTGGGATAAAATAATTTCTGGTACGTACTTCCCCAGCCCTTGCCAGCTCTGCAAGAGAGCATTTCTTCTGCCAGATGCTCACTGACACGTATTCCTGAGTGCTCCACATTCCAGACACTTAAGCAGTACAGGTTTTTTCTCATGTTTGAAAGTTTTAAGCATTCACCTCAGGGATTTTCTTCTTGCTCAATATGAAGTAATTGAAATTATATTGTTAAGTACTGCCAGCTCATGCAAGTGTACCATTGGAAGAATTATCCAGTCACAAGATCAGATATCGTAAAATTTCAATGTTTTCATCATTTAAAAAGACTTCAGTGAAAACCAGATTTTTCACATGCTACATTAAACATATTTGATTTTAAGATATGAATAAGATTAGACCTAAGACTGCATTAGGAAACTTCAGTACAAGAATCCATATTGCTTACAGCAGCAAAATGATTTATCCAGTGGCACATCTTTCTCAGCAATTTTATTATGCGTCTTTAATTGAGAAGTGTATAATGTGGCCAAAAACATTACCCTCTGAGCTGAAATTTGTTGTAGAAGTCAAGAAGAGTAGTAAAAGCACTAGTTCATTTTCATACATTTTTCTAATAATAAGCTTAATCAGCCCTAATACATTAGAATTTTAAGATTTTCCCAATCAACACCTTATAATTTTAATATATATCATTGTTGAGATGCAGACCTGCAGTTTAGAGGATAGGATTTATTAGATGATGGAAAAGTTAAGAGCTATGAAGGGAATTTCCTCAACCCAAAGTGGAAAAGTTGAAAAGAAGCTGGGAGAATTTGAGATTGAAAGTTTTGCTAAAATTGGCTTTTTCATGCCTAGGACATATAAATCCTGTTGATCAATTCTAAAAAGACAAGCTGATAAGTTTGAGAACACATTACAAATTCACCTTTCATTTGCCTATTTTGACTATGTTGATGAGCCACCATGTCTCACAGTGACATTTATATGCCTTACAGACAGCTATTGTCTTTTTTTATGGTAAGAAAATAGTGATGGAATTTGAAGGTTTAAGCAGCCTTAAATGAAAACAAGAATTATTTTTCAATTTAAGGTCTTTTCACAGCTAAGGAATGGTATAAATAGATGTATTTTGAATTAGTACATTGGAGATTAAGAAAAAGTACTCATATTAATTGCCTTGCTGTTCTGCATTGTCAAAACAGAAAAGGTAACTCTAGCATTAATGACTTTGAGAGACATTATTTAGTAATTCAGAGTAACATTTTGTTTATATTTCAAATTTCTAAAACATTCAGAGAGAAACTTTGCTTTTGTCCCATTTGTGAAGTCATTATCTGACTGGAGTTTTATTTTTATGTATTAATGTAACGAATGCAAGAGTGTAATTTGAAGGAAAATACTATTTATGATTGGTTTGCAAGTAATACAGTCCAGAAATTCCACATGAAGGAGGAGATTGCTGCCTAGTCATTCTAACAGCATTGTAAGAGGCTAAACTCCTCGCTTTTCTTGGATAATTCAATATAAGAGAAGTCCTGGTATAAAACATTTTCTGAGATATGTTGCTGGGCAGTGTCTCATGGCTTTCCTAGTCCTTCATTTTTTCTCCCTTGGACTCAAGAATGTGTTTAGCAGAGCTCATCTTTGTGCAAAAATCACTTTGCCTCACTACTTGCACCTCTTCTTGTAAAGCAGTACTTCTACAAGTCAACTTGTCAGACTGGCTTGCTGCAGCAGGACAAAGTTAATGTTTCAACCTCAAGATACCGTACAGTTCCTTTCAGTTTTCTTTCACAGTTTAGGAAGGGATATATACTGAATGTAGCTGCCAGTATCAGCAACATCCATTTGATATTATATTTCCTGTCACAAGAAATGATTGCTAAGAATTTTGTTCTGCTTCACTTGCTCTGAAGTCTGAATGACCTACATCCCTTTTTCCTGGACTTCAAAAAAGAGACAGCCTTAATGAGAAAATGTCATTTTGTAATCACTTTTATCTTCCTTTTTGCAGAATAAATTCCATAAATGTGATCTTCTAAAAATCTACTGTGCAACCATGAAAAGTTGATCTGCATGCTTATGAATCTGGTAGGTGCCAAATTTACCCTGTGTGTAGTCATGGGTGCTAACTCTAAATGCAGTATTTTTTAGCAAAGGTCAGAGGCAAATTAAAAGCCTCTGATATGAAAGTCATGTCAAGGAATGCCATTGTAAAATTGTATCCATATATACATTTGCTTCCTATCTTGCAATGCATTTCAGGATCAGAATTAACCACCAGAAATTTTAAGTTATCTGTAAGCAGAATGTGAAGAATACTTCAACAGATTGATTATAAAATCCTTTGAGTAGTTGCAAGTTTTTGGCTAACTCTGTCAAATACTGCAAGCAATGCTGGATAGTCTGTCCCAGCAAAATCCAATCCAGGTCCAGGATACCTAAAAATTATGGACACATTCTTTTGCATTTCAGTTTCCAAGATGACTCACTATATTTACCCCACAAAAAGTATGATGAAAATATAATATGCACTGCGCTGTGCTAGGCACTGTAGGAACAGAAAGAAAATGTAGTTTCTGTTCCAAATACATTGCAATCTAAGAATGTTCGTATATTGTACTTTTTTGCAATACAAATACATACAATACATATGGTTATAAGTTAACGATTAGAATAGAGTTCAGTCTCTAAAAGTTTAGGTTAAACCTTTTTTTTTTTTTAGAGAGCTTTGCTTAAGCATTGTTTCTGACACATCTACAGGTATCATTTGTAATATTGCCTGTCTAAAATGAAATCTACATTTTCGACGATTTGTCAGAAATAGCATAAAGCGTATCACCACAACATAACTGTTAGTGTCATGCATTGGAAAAACAAATTAAAGTCTGAAGTTTCATAGCTGCTTTAGCTCCTGAACTGCTGAATTTTGAGACCCTTATTTCTGGTTTCCTTTCTCTTAGATAAAAGTATTAGCAAATCCATGTAACTTCTGCATTTGGTATATCACAGTTTAAATTTCTCAGCTTTGTCTAGTATTATTTCTGCAATAGGAAATCATCATTCACTTTATTTTAAAAAAGTTATCAATCTTTTAAAAAATAACAAGAACGATTTGAATTACAGATTGGTATTGCTACTGTTGATAGAATAGTAAAAGCAACAACTCTGGAGAAAATCAAACAATTTATCTCTAAAAGGTTTACCTAGAAAGGCAGCAGCAACAGTACCCACTAGTCTTTCCCACGCACCACCTATGTGGCCATGCTGAACTAGAAGCGACTATCATTCAAAATAGAAAATCTTATCATGTTATGTTCATGTCATATGTCACGTGCAGGAAGCTCTTTCAGGTTTTGTAACTTAACAGGTTTTGTAGCGCAAGATCCTGGAACTTGCTCACTTTAGCACTGACTATGCTAAATTCCATAAGGCAAAGATTTGGTCCTCCGTAAAGCTCATGGTACATCAGCTGCTTAATTTAGACACAATATAAAATAGGTAATAAAATACGGCAAGTAGCAGTTAGGAAAGGATGCTGAAAATGATAGGAGAAATTTTTTACACGGTTACAGAGAGAAGCTGGTCATCCAGCCAGTGAAAACATCCATCTTTCTGTCAACCTGAGAGTATCATAGATTGTTGTTAGCAGATGTTTGCTGACTGAAACCTAGATTCTCTATAGTCTTATCAGGAAAGCAATAATTTAAACAATTTATCACCTTTATTGTTAGCTTCTTACATTTTTTAAGTCTAAATGCAAACCTACACTGTAGAAGTTATATATCTGCTTTGATATCTACCAAATCTCACTGTATAGAATTATTTCACAATCCATAATCTGATCATTACCTTAGTTGCAGCCAGTGTATTGACACTGACTCCATGAAATGATTCAATGAAAATGTTTCCTGTCAATATCTGCATTAGAAACAAAATAATGGCATTGTTAAATTAGTGCAATAAGCATGAAATTATTCTGGATAGAGAAATGCTCTTTGTTCTTAGAATAGAATTCAAATTACAGTTCGAAGCACAACTAAATTCTTTCTCGTTATGAGCTGTACAGCTAGATAAATTTAGTGGTCATTAAATCTCTTACAAGGGATGTGGAGTACACTTACACTCCCATCTAACCTATTGATGCATAATAGCAATGAAAGGGTTGTGATATAGCTTTACTTCCACTTTTATGGTGGGAAGTGTATTTTAACACCTTATATTCCCATGTACTTGCATTTGCTCACAAAAAATGTGGCTTCTTAGTATAAATCACTGTTATTACATTCACTTCAATTCGGCTGTGTCAGTTTTCATCCACTGAATGTCAAGTCCAGTCTATTAATAGTTCACATGAAGTGAAATTTGCACTTAATTTGTATTTTGAGATGAAAAAAACTCCATGACTTTTATTTTGAGTTGAAGACTAGTCTTTTTCTCTTCCTTTCATTCAAGATTTTTCTGCGACATGAGAAGAAAATTAAAAGGCATAAGCTAGGCTTTCTCCTTATTAAGGACTATGGAGAAATAAATTAATAATTAATGCAGCTTTTAATATGACAAGCCCTAAAAACTGAGCCTAGCTGTAGAAGGATGAAGGTGCTTGAAGGTTTTTAGGAAACCTGTGACTTCAGGCTTCAGTGTGAATACCACTATTTATTGCAAAAAGCACAGAATGAACAAACCTTAGGCAGTATAAATCACTTCAGAAAAATACATAAGTATAGCCAATAACTTGACTGTTTGTCTTTAGCTATTCTGATTTGCAAATAAATGAGTTCATGCTGCTGTTTTCCTCTCTGTATAGTTATTAAATATATAAACAAATAGTACTTCAAAGAGAATGGAAATGAATCAAAATCTTTTCATCACAAAAGGAGAAAGATTTAAGACCTGTGTCTTCTACTTGGGAAAAGCAGTAATTCCAATGTGTATGTGGATTTTCTGATCACTAAGCCTTTATGTAGGTCAGCAGTACTAAAGGCATCATAGTACACCACAGTAATGAAGGTAGGTTGTCATCTAGACAATACTTCTAGGAATGTTAGAACAAAATCCTGGTCCAGACTTTCAGATAGTTAATTTACATCTGTGGTGACAAATTCAAAATATAACAAATAGCATTAGTTCATATGACACTAGGCAAGTAGAAGAGAGACTGAAGAACTGGTAGCCAGTTCAACGTATTAGATACAAAAGCAGAAGTCAACTCATGAATCTCTGAAGTGTTGTGCTATAATACTGGAAACTCATTAAGCCAAGTCTTGTAAATGATCTACAAATACATCACTGAGAAGAGAGATGATATTTAACTAGTTTAGTTTCACCACTTACCTCAAGAGGATGCAGAAACAGATATCATACTTTTCCTGTTTGTTTTCTCCTGCTTTTGATGGAAATTTAGAATGCACTGTACTGATATGAAGTACAATGGTGCTAATTATAAGAACAATCTCAGTAAGGGTCATTTGTGAATATAACACTGTGAATATAACACACTGACATTCCTATAAAAGAAAGCCACGCTGAAGACGGGGCTGAGCTTTTTTCTCTTAATGTAATCTGTTCTATTGCCATGTGGACTATACCACTAGATGGTAAACCTGTACTTGTACCTAAAGATGAGACTTTCGATTTTCAAGATAATTTTGTAATCTCTAAATACTTAAATCTTATTCCATTGCTTCCTTTCTTGCTTCCTTAGACACCATCTCTCAGTTTGGTCTAGCAAGTTTAAAGGAGTGTATGAATTATGTTAATTTAGAGGTAAACCTAAGTTGTACCCAATCATGGAGCTACTGATCAACGTAAATAATGCTACTTCTGTTCACATTTACTTGCTTTCCTTTCTTGCCAAGGTCTCAGCATAAGTTGTTACTTCATTTTTGGTATTTATTCTCTTAAATAAACGTTAAGTTTGAAGAACATATGTTAAATGATAAAGGTGTTTATTTTTTGTGATAGAAGAAATGTGGCAGTGGGATTTTTTGCAAAATGAAAGTTAAAGTCAGTAAGGTTTTCTTAAAATATACTTATCGCTGGTAAACATTAGCAACTTACTGAAATTATATCCTTTAATGTTGGCATCTTTGTGTCTTACACAACAATGTATAACAATGTATTTCATTTCTGTGTGAGAATGTGGTCTCCTCCTATGGTTTCAGTGACATTTTTTGAACACTGTGAGATGGTAACCATCAGTTAGCCCTATGTGCACTTTGCTTCTGAAAAAAAGTTCACGTCTTGGAAATGTTTCTTATATCAATTTCTAGTACATGTAACTGTACACCAAGAACTAGATTTAAATTATGAAATTCATGTAGATGCAATAATAGGTGAAATTCTGCTCTACAAAGGAATATCAGATGATACTAAGTGATTGTTATATTTATTGGTCTAAGGAGTCAGAAAAAGAATTGTTACTGCAACATGGGTGACATCAGGGACTTCATCAAAATTATGCTGCTTCTGCTGTTAATTTATGCAAGGCAATGAAAAGTACTGGTGGTAGAAAAATGCTGAAGAGTCATAAACATCTATTCTATGGTATTTAAATTCTGAAAGGAAAGAAATAGTAGGAAAGCCAGCACATTTAGTCCTTTTCAGTGCACTTCAGTGTTCCAAACTTACAAGGTAATGAGGCCAAAACCAAAAAACTGTCAAATATATGGCACTAAACAAAACAAAAACACTGAGTGAAGAAGAATGTCAGGTTCTAGTGAGAAAACTCTGCTTGCAAGTCACTGTAAGCAGGAAGAAATGGAAAGAAAATATTCTCCCATGTTTAACTTCAAACTTACATCACCTGTAGGGAGAACAGGCAGGCACATTGTACAAAATATGTTTCCTTTGGCAGTGTCATTTTAACTAACTTAGAGAAAAATTAACAAGAAAAAGAAAATATTCTGTTACCTTTGTTGCTTTAACTAGATTTACAGCAAATACAGAGCATACTGGATACCTAGTATAGAAATGAATGAACCAACAACATGTAGTTATGCTCTTCAAACTGACACAGTAAAAGAAAAAAAATAGTCCATACATATAGCATATAATTGTTCTCAAGTACCAAAATAAAACCATTTGAATGGCCATACCCTGCATTTGTTGAGTGTTCATAGGTCTCATATCTACACTGGTCTTTCCGATCTGAGCAAGATTTCCACCTGCTCAGATCCAGACTAAAAGAAGGAAAATTTAAACTATTTATAAGGAGGAGATTTTTAATAATGAGCATGGTGAATCACTGGAACAGGTTGCCCTGACAGGTGGTGGATGCCCTATCCCTGGAAGCATTCAAGGTCAGGTTGGGCAGGGCTCTAAGAAGCCTGATTGAGTTGAAGATGTTCTTTTCATTGCAGGAGGGTTGGACTAAATGACCTTTCAAGGTCCTTTCCAAACTAAACTATTCTATGATTCTATGATATTTTCCATATCTACGATTCCAAAAACAGGCTGGTAGTCACAGGTTTTCTATCTGCAAGTAAATCTGAATGAATATAAAAATGGGTAGCATTACCCTATTGAACTAGTAGGTTCTCTGCAGATCCTGACTGGACATAACGCTAATGCAGAACTTGCTGTGGAGCATTTCTCATGCCTTCAGAAAGGTAAATATCATTAGAGAAAACCATGTGCAAGAGAAAAATGCTGAGAAATGAGCTGTCAATAAGGACTCTACTAATGGAGGGTAAGCTAACATGTTAATTATTCGCTACAGCATAATTACCCTATTCTTCGTTTTCATGTGAAGCCCCGTCTTTTGTGTCTATACGGATTGGAATATCGTCTGCTAAGTCTCCTGTCTCATTGCTCACACTTCTACATATGCACTATAAATGAAAAGCCATTGGGTCACTTCAAAATATTACATCAAAACAAGTTATTATGGTATTAAACATCAAGTTATTTTTTTAAGTAAATAAAGAAAAATAAAGAAAAATATAAGCTATCACTCCCATAACTAAGAGCACTGAGGTACTTACTATGCTAGGGATTGCAATGAAAGTTCATCAAGCTCAATTTCAATTTGATGAAACTATCTTAAGTGATAGGAGTATTTAGGCAGAATCAAGGGCAGAAAGGGTAGAAACAAGTCCAAGTGGCTGGGAGTACTCAGGGAAATGCTATATTGTACCTGACCTTTCTCATGTATTTAAAAGAAGAAGTATGGAAATAATTGGACCTACAATTTTTTTCCTTAGCCAAAAGTGTATGTAAAATTGCTGATAGTGACATTTGTAGGATAAGTGCATTTGGCAGTGAATTTTAGAAATTGTGCTTCATTAAAGTTTAATGAGCACTGTGCAGGAAGACTGCAAATACTGCTCTGTGCTAATGTGTCACTGTAAAAATTGTCATGTGCCAGACAGCTCAAAGATAACGATGCCCAGGGATAACATTTCTTTCCATCCTTTTTTTCCCCTAAAAATTTGTGGGCTAGATAAATCATTCCCGCTCTGTCCCCCTGCTCTCCTTTAAGCAAAAGCTTTGATTATGAAAAACAAGGAAAACACATTGATATATTTGTTAAATCTCCTTATCCTTTTAATGGCCTCCAATTCCTGCATCACTGAATGAGCAGTTTTTATATGCTGGGTATAAATGTAACTGATGCCTGATGTAACTCTATAACGCGTTGCATTCTCATTGGAAAAGCTTGCCGTGCTACAGAAATATAAAAATGGCATCTGCAGGTCCCTTGTCTTTGTTTTAAATTGAACTGGACAATACTTAAAAATCAATAGGAAGCTATGTAGGAGTTCTGTATGTATTTTTGGAACTTGCTTTATAAGCTTTTGCTATTATTCAGTCAGAAAGTTCAATTCAAAATGCAACCTTCCTGCTGTTTTCTTATATCACTTTCAGAAAACAAAGTGTTGTCAATCTTTGGAATAATGGTTCATTGCAGTTATTTCAAAAGTAATATAGATTACCAGAAAGTGGAAGCAGCTGTCAGGAGACCTGACCAGTTAAATGGGATTCATTTATGCTCCATACATACTGCTACATGTGAAACGACTCAGAAAAGAAATATGGATTCTCTGGTACCTTAAGGTCATAACTGTGTTGTTCTCAACAGACAGCATGTGAGTCTGGATGTAACTTTATATGAATCAGGCAGCAGATAACTTAAGACCAGCCTGGCCCTTGTCGTGTAGCAGGTGCATGAGCTGATTCAACAGGAGCTGTGCATTCATTGGGCCTTCATAAAAAAAATTATGGTAGGTGCCATTATGCTACACAGACACTGTGAATTGATGACTTAGACATTTGGGGTTTAATAACGATTTTAATAATTTAACCATGAATATTTAATAGTAATTAGGTTTTAACACTTCATATTTTTTAAAAATTAAACTTTGTAATTTTCAATATTTTTTAACCTCTTATTAAAAATTAATATTTGATTTGTTTAAAAGACTTTCTCAGTAAGACTTGAAAGTCTTAAACCACGTTAACAAGGAGGTTACAGTTTATTCTGTAAAATGTATATTTTAATAACTGCCAGGTATAGATACTTTATTTCTGTAAAAGATATTAAAATGTCACATTTTCCTCCAGGAAAAAGTGTGAAGAAAAGTAGAAGCACTAAGAATGAAATCCACGTTACATGTCACATGTGAAGTACTAGTCTAGACCCTTCTCCTGCATGAGGAGACTGCTGAAATTTCCTGCTGCATGGCAAGCTTCACAACATTTCCACATCGTCAGAGTTTAGCAGAATACATATGCAACTCTATACCAGATGAACGCATACCAAGCACATGTACAAAATACACTCAAATAGATGACTGCTCATTTTATGACAGTATTATATATCTAAGGTTTTCAGCCAACATTGCTTGACCTGACCAAAAGTATTGAAGCATGGGCAAGACCACCACAGAAATGGTCTCACACAAGAAGGCTTCTTATAGTGTAAGGAGGCTGAGCATTCCTTATAGAGCATTTTTTTTCCCTTTCTGTTGTTTCTGATCATCTTAATGAAGCTAAGGTAAAATTTTCTAATCAATCAACATGGGACCGTTTGGGTTTTATAAGGCTATAGCTGAGAAAATGCTTTTCAGTCTTTCAGGGACAGTTGTAGCAAAAGGAGGAGCTTTGCTGTGTATTGAAACTGCCTGGACTTATGAAATGGTAAATATCTATCACGTTTTTCTGTTCTTCATGTCCTGAATTCTCGTGAACATGGAGTTAGGCACTCTCTGTCCTTCCACAAAATACCATTTCTATCAGCAAAGTTGTTTTTTTTATACCAGTTTACTTATAGGCTGCAAATAACTCCATATAGCTGTTCAACCAACTTCCCAAGCCAAACTGGGATCACATGTTCTTTGCAGATAATTACAAAACTGGAGGCAATGATCTCCACATTTCTGAGCAGGCCTATTGCCTCTACAGGAAATGTCATTCCTACTCATTTGCAAATGCTGCCTAAGATTCACTTCCACATTTCTTCAGATGCTTAGGAAACAGACATGTCGCAGGACTTTAGTCCTTTCTGTAGTAGAATTCTCTAGGTTGTTTGGAGAGACAATGGAATAACCATTTCAGTAAGCTTTAAAGAACATTTTTCATAGAGTGTGTAGTGATTTAGATCCAATTTATATTACTTAGTAGCAGAGATAGAAACTGGGGGCAAGCAAAATTATAAGATTTAGGAACACTCCTGAGGTATCATGACTGTGGACACTGCAAAATGCTAGTCACATTCAAAGGACAGCCCTGCATGAATACTATTCTCTATATGCTTGTATCCTTGGAAAGGAAACTTTCTCATGAAAGCCACCTTAGAGAAACAGCACACCACAGGAAGGATATTCATCAACATACCAATTAACAAGATGAGACCAAGATCATACTATGGTATGTACCTATACATCAACTTCACTGCTTTTCAACTGTTTTCTTAAAAACACGTCCATACTTTTGAAGACTCAGAGACACAATATACCTATTTCCCTAATGATGCTTCTGTCCATTTTTCAGACACTATAAATTTTCAACTTTTTAAATATGCAAATACATACATAATGAAGAAAAACTCCTTTCTGTTAGTTAGGAATCCATCAGTGCCTTGTTATGAACATGAGCATCTGACAGATAGTTTCAGGTTCCACGTAAAGGAACCAGGCACCTAACCTTCTGTATGATATATATCTGATTAGAAATTTTTGTAGTATTCTACCTAGACTGTAATATATGATTTTCTTATTTACTTGCCTTGATCACTCTGTGAAAATTCAGATAAGGAAGACACACCACAACTACCAATAATCATTTGTCCAAGTATTAGTCCTTTGAATCGGTCAGATACAATCTAGGAAACTGTTCATAGAAGATCTTTTGATTTTTTAATTTTTCTTGAAGGAACATGCAAAACATCTTGAAAGTAAGAGACAAAAAAAATCATGAAAGTTATAAGCAGAAAATATGAACTGTCCATTTCTCCAAAAAGCCACCAATCATCTAACTAATTTGTCCAGAATCTGACTGGAGTCCCATAGTCACCAATGATTCTGTCAACATGAAAGGCAATATATGGTGGGAACATGTTAACAAGTAACTAATATCTTAGTCACAGCTTGAACCAGTTTTTGAATGGATGAAAATTATGGAAATGTCCTAGGCCAAATAAAATTAACTTGTTAATAATACCTGCATAACAGTTGATACAGGAAACTTGAGAAGCAGACATTGTAAGACAAGATACGTATTCATACCACTTCAGCCAGGAGAAAAGGAACTGCTGTCAGAGAAAAGATACTAGCTTTAATAAATATTTTTTTTCAGCTTATATTAGATGTGATCTGCTTCGATTGAGAGCCTTTAAATCCTTTCATAACAGAAAATCCTATGTCTACCTATTAAATTGACAATCCCTATATGTATATTATTACAAATCATTCATATATTTTCATGTTTCATTGAATCCAGTACACTTGAAAAAATTCTGCACATTTCAACATTCTGTGTAACAGAAATTCCCCATGGATTTCTAGAATAAGTGCTTAGTGTAACTGAGAGCAGCAAGATGGAATCTCCTCTAGGCACTCTGGATTAAATGAAACAGCAATGATTTCCATGGAGGATTTTTAAAATCCAAACTTGAACTCTTTATTGTTATAAAAGAAATGTAATTAACACTTTATATTTATAATCCTACAGCACCTTGAGGGTATTAATTGGCAAAAGCTGTGTTGTTACACCTCTTCTATATACAGCTAATATTAAACTTGGAGGAACTGAAGGCTTAGACAAAACTGGCCACATGGACAAGGAAGAGTCCCCTTTATCTGACATTGCCAAACCTGTGTGTATAGAAGGAAGCTGTGCTAAGGGTCTGTCATTGCCCTTGCCAGGTCTGAGTATAGTAGATGACTTTATAATCATATCTGTCCTTGCATTCTACTGGGGTTGAGCTGGTAGAGCAAGAAAATAAAAACTCCTAAACAAGCAAGTAGAGGGTTTTTTTTTCTTTTTATCTGAAATGAGGCCGAGGGGAGAGGGATTTTGAGATGTGGATGCTTAAGCAGAATTTTTTTGACAAGGGACCAATTGTAGGATTATATGGTAGTGTAAAGTGATTTGCACAAAGATAAAGTTGGCAGATTCAGGAAACAACTGAGGTAAAATTAGAGGACACCTACTCTACCTTTATTCCTGACATTAATAAAGCTGAGAACTTGTTTAAAAAAAAAAAAAAGGTTCATATTTTCTTTAATAATGACATAAATACACTCTTCTAGACGAAGTCTGGAATGCTCTTGGTCCCGTGAGAAGTCTTCTCACATTTATCATGTGTAATGTCAGCAGGGTCTTTTTTGGCGAGAAAGTTTTATACCTGTGACCTTGCTGTAGAGCTAACCTTTCTATGTGATCATTTTTCTTCTTTTTGTGACAGTTCTTGAAAGCATGGGGTAGGTAGGAGTTTCTGACGAATACAGTGATCTTTTCTTGCTGAGAGCTCAGCCTTTTTTGACAGGTGAGTGAGTCACTTTACAAAAACCACAACACTGCTTATATGAATCCTAGTTACTTTTATTGCAGCCACCTATTTCTACTCTACACTAGATGAATCAGCTTCATTCATTCAGCTAAGATCACAACAAAATTGATTTCTTAATGTGGGCATATCAATAAAATTACTCTTATTTACCACATTATGCCAAACCAACCCGAGTGTTACACAACTAATTTTGGCTTGTCTAATGATCACTAGCAAGAAAAAGATTTGTTGTAACCCATGCTGACAGTAATAAAGAAACCTACACAACCTGAAGGATCTCTTAGCATTTTGACATCAAGCCAGTAAGCTATTACAACACCTGAAGACACAAAGGTCAATCTGACATAGAGTGTAGAGGGCATCCATCCCAGAGAGAAAGTATTGTCACTGGCCTTAAAACTGGAGTGAAGAGGGAAAAATAGGGGGGATACAGAGGGTGGGAGCAAGGAGAAAGATTTGCTAAGCAACACACTTTCTTGATGGGCAAATTTGCCACCTGCAATGGAGCAATCACAGAATTTCCAGCAAGCTTGTGTAACTGTGATGAAATGTCCAAAAAGCAGTACACTGCTTCTGGGAAGTTGTGTTAGTGTTAATCAGTATAACTATCTAGCTTGGATGCAGAAGTGTTTCAAACTACTGTGCATGACTCTTGAGAAAAATAAATGCTATGCTGTGGCACCTTATTTTTATTAAGAATTCCTTTGCATTCTTAAATGCTGAATTTTAAATGCTGAATCTTAAATGCACAATTCTTAAATGCTGAATGACCAGTAGAAGAAGTGTTGTCATAAATTCTTGTAGAAATTCAAAAACAAATTTCTAAAATTCTAAAAACCACTAACTTTTTTAGAAGAGTTTATTAGGAAATTAAAGGTTTTGTTTGGGATTGTTCGTAAAATTCATTCACTGTAGATTTCAACATACCAATGTGATGCTAAATAATTTGTTATTTTTATATTTACATTTTTATGCTCTGACTGACAATTTCAGAGCAAGGGATACAGGACTGTGGTAAAATAAACTAAAACGCTAGATCTGACTACCTGTGTTGTGGATATTTGTATCTGCAGTCTGTAGTTTAGGATGTTTATCTTTTCATGAATGTGTCTGACTCTGAAATTAACTTTTCCTTTAGAGACCAATTTTTACACAAGGCTTAAGCAAATACGGCCTTTCTTAATCGTTGCTTCTCTCTGTAATAGCCTGCTTTCAATTCAGTAAAATCCCCATGTGCCTTCAGAAGGCTGAAGATGAAGTAACTCGAGTCTTAAAAGTGAATTTTTTTCTTATATTAGTGGAACTGTGTTGTATGTTTCCAGGCACACTGCTAATAAACTACACCTCCATATTGATTTCTTTAGCATAGATATATGTGGTATGTTAGTGAATGGTCTTATTAATATTCATTAAATTCTAAATAGCTCTCTTTTTAATGTATCTATTTAGGAAATGAATAATTCATACATGTGTAGGAAGCTTAGTGCTGTCACTTACAGCATAGACCTTTGGTGATCTAAGAAGGTGTTTGAACTGAAGGACACTCTAAGATGTGCAAAGCAATTGAAACATTGAACACTGCTCAGCTTCCTACCACCAAGGGCATTTTTTTATGTTGAAAATTTCATTGACTCATCACTCTTCTTAAAACACACATTCTCAAATATGCTTTATTGGAATTGTACATACTGTTTACATATACACATACTTCACAAAAGCTAAAATAAGGATAATTTGTTCAATGTATAAAAGGCATGTGGGCTACTTGCAAGTCTTCTTATCCACATGTGTGCTAATAATTGATGAGAACGGTGTTTTTGGAGAACATGATATACATGCAAGCTACTATCACAGAATGTAGCTTGGCATTGTAGAAGACACTCATGTTGGTTTTAGTCCTACCTTAGGCTCTGCACATTACTTGTAGCAGGTCTTCACATCTCAGTGTTTGGGAGTCCTAAGTCTCACATTTAGTCCCACTCCTAGAACACACAGCGTAACTATTTGCTATGTGTTTGGGACTAGCATTTACATCTATAAAACGTTTTGTAATCCTTTTTTCGTATTTGTGTATCAGAATGCACCAACAGTGTAGGTAGTTTCTGGCTGTATATGTAATATGACTGATGCTCATATGAGTGATTATGATTAATTATATATGATATAGAGTTATGATTAATAACAATATTTATGAATAAATATTTGTAAAAAAGAATGTACTAAAAGCTGTTGATACTTCTATGACAAAGTTAAAAGTTATGTCTGGTAATATATTAGTATCTGACTAGATGACGTTATTTTGAATAAATTGTGCCTACTTTTTTGAGGTTGTCTTATACTTTTTCTCTTTTCTTAATAAAAGCAATAGTCTCAATAGTGGCTTCAGATGTCACAGTGAAATTTCCAGTGTAAAATATATAGAAAACATAAACTTGATTTTTTCTTTCTTTGAAGGGCAACAAAAAGGCCATGCCAAGAACTCCTACAGATACATAACAGTCCTGTACGCAAGGTTATACAGAGGCTCAAAAAGCTCTGCAATACTTTCTTTCTCAGCCGTGCTCTCAGCGTGTATCATTTGTCTTGATGAGTCTCCAGGACATGTCTCTCTTTCTGATTAGTTTGAGCACAAGATTTTATTTAAAATGAAATATTCCCCTTCTCCCCATTAGAGGACTTAAAGGACAGGTCACAGACAAAAATGTCTAGTTGTTTGGTCTGTAAAAAAAATCTGTGAGACTGAAGGAAGGAAGGAAGGAAAGCCCTGTGGTCACCACCCATGAACCCTTAGTACCTTTAGTATCATTTGGATGAGTAAACTTAAACTTTAAACTTAAACTTTGAAAATTCTTTTGAAGTAGTGTTTGACATGGTGAAAAATCAGCATTTCAAGAAATATTGAGACTTAAAATAGGAAAAACTCATGGTATATAAAAATATGCCTTTCCAGTTTACACTGCTCAGAAAAGAAACTAGTTATGAGTATCCATGTTGAATACCTAGTAACTTTTTTTTTTTTTTAAGTGTTTTTTTTTTTACGACAGTTCATGTAAAGAAACAAAGTTCACACACTCACCATACAGGTTATTAGAAAATGTCTATGCCACATGAATATGACTATGCTGCTTCTTAATCATGGCTTGCTCACATACACAATCATGGTAAAAAGAAATTCCTCAACAGCTTCACCTTTGAGAGTTTTCTGAAAAAATCCAGCTTTGGAATTTATGTTTAAGCTGAACAGAGCTTCTTTTCAAGCTTAGTATGCAAGACTTCTAGCCTGATTTGAAATATTTTTAGTGTAGACATGCCTTGAGAAGAAACCAAGTAAAAGAATAAATATTCATGCTTAAAACAAGAAGAGCAGGCTCATAGCAGAATAAAACTCATTTCATGTATGCGGACAAGAAAAAAGATAGATTTAGTTTATTTGGCTTGGGAGGGAAGGAAAAAAGAAGGGGAAGGGATCACTGCAACATACCTGCAGCATCCATGTACTCATGGTTTCTACTAAAATATTGATTGATCAGCCCTTTCTGGACTATCCTTTCATTCCTCTTAAAACAGCCTCCTGCTACTGTGCTATACAGAGAAAACCCTTTCCTGTTAAAATAATGGTCTCCAGTAGTCCTTATACTGACTTTTAGTTATATGAAGGTCTTCTCTACATTATGGCCCAGCAAATTTTTCTTACAAGTCTGTCCTGTTATTTGTTTCATTTCAGTCAGCTTCATAAGAGTGAGACCAGGTATGGAAATTCACATGGAACTTCCATTATAAGGTTCAGAAATTGAATAAAAAATCACAAAATTAAAATTCTCCTGCACAGGTGAAGTGCAAGAACATGTCCAGGAATACCTGTCTTACCTTGATAAAGAAAAAAAAAAGGAGAAAAGGTTTGAAACCACAACAAGTTTGATAAAAAAATAGTGTGACAGTTCTGTCATGTTTCACAAAGAAACTACACTAAAGAAGGCATTTACCCCTAAAAAAATTAGATTAATTTGACTTTGGAATATCTGAAGAAACTATTGCAGTAATAATGCAATGTCAAATTATCCTGGGGGAATTTCTGTTCCAACTCCACTGAAAACTTTTGTCAGATCATTAGAGGCTTTCAAAGAGAAATCTGACCTCTGTGCCTTATAACACAGTGCTACAGAAAGCAAACTAGCTAGGCAAAGCCAATAGAAGTACTGCAGAGAGAAATATCTTCTGGTAAACTCATCAACAGTGACTAATTGGTCATATGAGAAAGTATCAAAGTGTTTGTTTCATTGTTGCTAATTCCTTTTTTTCATAGACATAGAGTTTTGTCCTCTTTCTATTTTGATTTTGCTATGTCTGTATGGAGAGGTTCCTACCAGCTGTGTAAAATAAAAATGTTTAGCCCTGCAGAGGTTCTGGGAAAAAAAGATGGGCAGTCAGTAAATTTCATTACTGTTTTTCAGTTCTTCATGTCTAATGTCCACAGGAGAAGGATCAATTCACATAATCACAGGGGTTGGACCTCTGGAGATCATCTAGTCCCAAAGCAGGTCCATCTACAGCAGGTTGCACAGGCCCTCCTAGACATGTTCCTCATGAGACACTGGCCTGTTGTGTAAAATAGTATGGTACCACATTACTGCATTGGTGCAGATTAATCCAGAATAATTCCTTGCCCAGATTCAGACTGACCAGTTAGAAACAGAAAACAGATTGCTTTGCAGTCTATATTTCCTATATATGTAGCTGACAGGCAGACAAGTTGTTTTGAAAGAGTCTCAAATGCTGTGAGTCTGGTTTAGTTCTGACCCAGGGTCTGAACTATTCTTCCTGGGGACAGAACTTTTAGGGCACTAAGATCATGAAACCTTTGGGTTTTTGTCTTGCATTTCAAATTAAAACCAGGGAAAGAACATGCATTACCTTGAAAACAAAGGAAACAGACATTGCTTCCTGACCTATTGTTAAATAAGTAGTATGTCTCACGCTTTCAGCTCACAGAGAGATGCCACAAAATTCAACAACTTTCTTTGCCTCTTACATCTTGTAGAAGCAATTTGCATTCTGTCATGTTCTCTCACACATGGTGTTCAAAACAATTAAAAGAAAATTGCACCCATTTTGCTCAGTGTAGCAGGCTGAAAATTTCAAAGATAAGAAGCACTTCTCAGCATGAAAAAACTGTGAAGTGCTTTTGAAAATAAGGTTTTTAATGATAATTGACATTAAAACCTTTATTTTCTAATACATTTCACAGTTTGTGCTTGTCGGGAAGTGCATGTTTTCTTTGAAACTTTCTGCCTGCTACACTGAGCAGAAGTGATACATTTCTTCAAAATGAAAACTACTGAACCTTTTTTATATACGTATTGAAAAAAATTACTATCCAAGGCGCACAAGAAATTCTCCTAACTTTCCCCACATGCCTCATATTCATATTCATCTGGGTGGCTGTAAAACACAGAGAACAAGAGGCTTATATAGACTGCAGTGCATCTTCTTTCAAGCGCCCACGAGAGGAAAATAACTTCCTCACTCCATAAATCTAACTTAGATAGCATGAATAAAAATGCCATTCTTTCTCCTTCCTTCAGCCAATAGCCCTCCCTCTTGGCAGTGCTGTGATCAACAATGTACACTGACAACTGAGCAACTGTAAAATCAATGGCAAATGAAGAAATCTTCTGGGACAAGTTTTGCAAATGAGAATATTGATTGGTTTGGGGTGGGGGATTGACACACAAAAGTGTCAGTTTGTGCAGATAAACTGAGCTTCACAGGTGGAGAGCACTTTTAGCAACAAGGCACATAGTTAATGCCTTCTGTGCAGAACCAGGCTTCATAGCAAGTCAAACATAAAGTACTATGATCAACACATATAAATAATTTTACAACATAAAAATAAATGGAGGAGAGGGTAGACAATTCTTCGGTTTCTTGAACAAAACACTCAATGATCTTAATGAATTAAATAAATCCTTTGGGAATAAAAACATGGAAATAGCCAGTTCCGTTCCCCAGTAAGTTAAAGTACTGTTAACTTGAACAGGTGTTCATTTCTGAGAGGAAAGACCTAAAAGAAAATTACTGCGTAAAATAAACTGGGGGACATATGGATGTTGTGACAACAGAGAGAGAAAATACTTGCTGAAGATTATGAAAACTTTAAAACTGACCTTTTCACAGTTGTAGAGGTCAACAGGTTTGGTGCTCCACAAGAGTAAAAATACCACTAAAAACATATTTAACTAGTCGTAAACAGTTAACTGTCAAGTTTAATTTTACTTCTGCTCCCCCCTCCCTTTCCATACTCTTATTAACTATTAACAAAAAAGTAAAGTAAGAGAACACCTATTATATCTTTAATCTGTATTTTTCTACAGGACTTCAGTTGTAAGGAAGGATTGAATCCTGATTTCTTTGATGAAGATAAGAGGTTTTACTACTAATTTTTTATTTAACCCTAATTATAGTTTTCAAATAGTTAGGTGTTCTGCTTCTGTTATTTATTCAATATATCATAGCTCAGAGTGCTGAGAGTCTCAGAGGCTCTCCCTGCTTTGTGTGATACATTAAAGATTTTATTAGTAGTATTTAGGCCTATTGACATCATAGTTGAGAATTTTATTACCTTTTGGCTTTTTCAGTGACTTTAAGGAATAAAAAGGGAAGCTTACAGCACAAGGTCAATAAATAAATATTTTCCTATAACATGTAAGGAAAGTAATTATATTTGTCATCTATTTTGGATAGAGGAGGGGAAAATCACCCTTTAACCTAAGTCCTGTATATATGAATGCCTGATACAGATTTTACTTGCATGCAACCACAGCTAAAGTATTTTTCTAAGAGATAATTAAGTCCATTCCTCTGCTATGAACAGTGTGATCTGCATTTAAATCATTCCTGCAGATGTTTGTTCAACTTTTTCTGAAACTTCCATGGTTGATGTTTCTGGACTCTCCTAGGCAATCTGTTTCCAAACTTAACTGTGTCATTAGAAGTTTTTTTTCTTGACTTCTGACCCAAATCTCCTCACTGAAGTTTAAATCTCTAACATCTTATTCTATCCTCATCCTCTTTAAGAGTATTCCCACCCTCTTTAAAAGTAATGTTCACGCGTTTGAAGACTCTTATCATTTTTCCCTTCAGACTTCTTAAGATTATATCGACAATAATTTGTTAACTCTTTCCTCATAGTAAACTTTCATATTTTCTTTGCTTTTCAACACTCTCCTCACTTTCCTGGGGATAAGATGGAGAAAGTCAACACCTCTCTTGAAATCTGGTGTCGTTGGGAAAGCACTCAGTCTTTTCCTTTCCACCACAAAGCAAGGAAAGGAACACAGGCATAGGTCTGTTAACCAGGTGTCCTCAGTATTTCTATAGATATGAATGACGCATCCAAAATACTCAACTGAATTGGCTCATTTAAGGAGAAGGAGCAGGATGAGGAGAAAATAAGGAAATGCTTAATTCAAACAATTTCCTTAATAAGAGGAGCTAAGAAAGAAGTCAGTCTCCAGAGGTGGTGTGTTTCCTGGGTAACAGGAACTGCGTTGCCACTCTGTGATGGTGTGCTCCCCCTCCCCATGTGCCAACCTGACCTTTATCTCCCATAACCCTGCCCAAGCAATAAGCACCCGTGGTGGTCATAATGGGTACATCTAGTCATGATGGTAGCATCTGGCACTCAACATAGTGTCAGGGAGACAGATAACAGCACAAGAGCCAAGGGCTAATTTAAACAATACTGGCGCTGTGGTCAATACGCAAATATGAGTACAGGTCAACCATGTTACCTCTATAAGTAGTGAATAGCCCAAGAGCCCTTTGAGCTCTTCTGCATGGAAGTAGGCTGCACAGATCTTCCCTTGAGTAGGGACACCACTCAAGGTTACTTCTTGAGATTCAGAGGTTCCTTGATGCAACAGACCCTTGGTAAGGAACAAAACATGAAGCTGGTGAGGGGTCTGGAGAGTAAGCCTTTTGAGGAAAGATTGAGGGAGCTGGGATTGTTTAGCCTAGAGAAAAGGAGGCTGAGGGGAGACCATATTGCTCTCTAAAACCTGAAAGGAGGTTGTAGAGAGGCAAGGATTTCTCTCTTCCCCCAAGTCACAGGCAATAGGACAAGAGGAAATGGCCTCAATTTGCACAAGGGGAGGTCCAGATTGGATATTAGGAAAAATTTTTACACTGAAAGGATTATTGAGCATTGGAATGGTCTGCCCAGGGAAGTGGTTGAGGCACCATCTTGGGAGGTTTTCAAAAGACGGGTTGACATAAGGCTTAGAGACATAATTTAGTAATGGGGGCGTTCTTTTATATGGTTTTCTTTTTTTTTATCAGAGTTAGGTTGATGGTTGGACTAGATGATCTTAAAGGTCCCTTCCAGCCTAGATGATGCTATGATTCTATGAAATAGCATGCCAATCTTTGAAATATTAGCTGAGTGATATAAAGGATTGATTGTGCATATATAATCTCTAAGTCACAAACCGTTGCCCAAATCTTGGACTAGGATTGAATCCAGCCACACCTAGACTTCTCTCTGAGAAGGAGTTTAGAAAGCAAAGGGGTCCTTTCTGAACCTCATGACTCAACAGGAGGGTCTGCCTGACAGTTATGTTTGACCCTGTCCTCTATGCAGTAAATAACCAAGTGTGCCTTGCTGTCTCAAACCTTGTTAAAACACTGTTGCATTTACCATCAAACTTCGTTAAATCCCTGCTTTTTATCAATAAATGTATTGCCAATTCTCTCTAAGAGTTAAGTGCATCACTCTTTCTGTGACACATTGAGATGGTGCAGTAAAGAACTCTGAGAGCCTGTTTGTCTCCGATTCCTCTATTTTGCCTATAAGAAATCAAACCTACAGAAGGTAAGACTGGAGGCTGTATGTTTTCTCTAATTAATGACACATTTATTTTCTTGATGACCATATTAAAATAAATCTACACTATAAACTCGCAGCAATATCTAAATATTCTTTACATGTTAATATAAACATTTTATTAAAGATCTGAATGACCTGTAAGAACAGAAGGAAAGTATGTATTCGGAGTCACGCTTACTATGTATTCCCAGACTTGGTCATATTCATCTAGCATTATTCTAATGCCACTAAAACACTAAGCATGAACTCAGGTGACCTCTTTTTAGTTCTGAAATCAGAGATAAGAATTTTTTGCTATTTTTGCATCAACAAAATACGTAGAATTCAACTTTTGCATTTGCTACTGTGAGTATTTAGCATGATAGTGTACGTTTATAGGCCAACAAAGAGATTCTGTTGGAGACACTAAATGCTATAGAAAGTTTACAATGGAAATACTGTTTTTTTCTTCTTTTTTTTTTTTAAATTTATTTAATACATAATTTTTCTTGCTCTACTTCCAGATGACGCAATGAAAGAATACTGCACTCTAAAAAGTTGTCAGGTAGGAAGAAGTTAGAGAACCACACTCAGGGTCCTAAATTGAAAGAGAATATATCTCTGTTTCTTATGTCTCAGGTAAGTGATAGAATCATGGGAGGGTGATACATCTCACATATAAGCCAAATATCTCATACTTGATGCTATTTCATAGTGGAATTTTCATCAAAAGAATTTAAACGTTACTCACTTTCCAACTGAAACAGTATTTTCCTAGCATTTTCAGAGAGTTTCAGTCTTGACTGGAGTTGTAGAAAGTAGTTCGAAGACAGAAGTATCTTTCTTTCAGGAGGATATTAGCATTGTGTTTTCAACCATGGAGTATTCCACTTCAAAAAACACTGAAGCAGTTTACCAGTAAAATCTCGTTCAAGTTCCTCAGGATTTATCCTCTTCTGTTCAAGCAAAAAAGAGAAAATGGCAGACAGAAGTACCTGAAAACTGTTAAAATTTGTTAACGACAATCCAAACGTCAGCAGCACAAAATACATTCAGAATTTATATTTCTGCTACTCATCCATGCGCCTTATGTTTTTCAAGTACCTGGTATCTAATTTTTTGTAAAAAGAAAAACCAAATAAAACCAAATTCAAAACATTTTAGCCAAGTTGGCTATGTTGTGCCACCAGTGGCTTTTTTTGCCTCTCCAGTAGATTTTTTGTGGGGGTTTCACACCCAGGCCATGAAGCTGATGGCTCCCCTGGGACAATTCTTGTGAGGTGTTGGGGCTCTTTCTCCAAGTATGTTATTGGTGTTTCTCCACCTGCCAACCTGCCTCTGGGCTCCTTGTGTTTGTGGAGGAAGGCCTTTTAATGGGCTGATTGATCTCCTGGGATGGCCATGGGGACAGCAGGTCAGGTTATTGTTTAGGTTCCCCCCTCTGTGTTTCTCTGCGCTCCTGTGTCTGTGTGTTCACTGGGGTTTTTGCATATAACCTAACAACAGTCTTTACTCAAAGAGTAACCTTTGGAATCAAAACCAGTAATCTTTATATATACAAAATTGTTACGTTAAGTTTGTACAATTTTCTTGTTGGCATACTCCAACAATCCAAATGGATTTTCTCTTGATTTATTCTACAAAAAAAAGAAAGTAAAAATTATGCCATAATTACTTTGTTTTGTTGTTCATGTTTATGGAGACAAAATGAAGTCAGTCAACATATATTTACTTATGGATACTCTTAGAGCAGTGGATTACTTGCGAGCTATTTTTGTTTCGCTGGAGTTTTTTATTGTCTTCCGTCTAAATCAGAAACCAATTGAGTTAGTTACACAAGCCTTTGCAGGTTATGACACTATACAGAACTTAAGCTGGAAATAATTTTAAGAACTTCTAAATATGGACTTCTAAATATGGACATAATTTTTTTATCCATTGTACAGTGCAGTTGTGTTAGCAATTATTAGTAACCAAGTTATAAACCTTGAAAACAGCAAGTCAAGGAAGCTGGCATTATGTTGTATGAAACTAGTAAAAACTCAGTACAGAAATTCAAGTACTTTTGTAATCATATTTAATTGTCTTTAACATTCTACATAAACATCCAGAAGTTGTGCATTGTTCACCAGGAAATGCTGAAAGCATCCATACTCTAGCAACAGATAAATAGGTTATTTTTGGAACCCACATAAGAACACAAAATTTCAGGATAATTATAAAAAAAAATTGGGTGGAGCACAATACATACGTTTTACTGACTTATTATTTCTCTTTATGTTTACTGGATGTGCACAGACATGAATCAAAACACTTACAAATAAGATATTTTTCTCTCTACCTGTACACAGAGAACTGCCTTTACGTCTCATTTTATTCTTCTTCAGTATAAAATGATTGATTGATTGCTCACAGCTTGCATGACTCCCTGCTGCCCTAGATCCATCTCCGTTCTTCACACTCCATACAGTTCTTGCATCATTGACTTTCTGCCAGCCATTTTGCTGCCAGTGCATGAGCTGACATTTAATGATCTTTAGACGCAGTAATGTCACATTTATCACTCTTTATCGGTTGTGACAGACCTAAATTCAAATGCAAACATGAAATGCGTACTGAATCCAATCCAAACAGTGATATATTTTTGAGTGGCATCCGTCAAGACACATTGAGAAAGAAGTGAAAAATGACCTGTTTCCTATTATTTTATAATTACAAATAGCAGCTGTTTAAGCCCACTCTAAAATATTTTTCCTTTTAGTTTTCAAGGAAACACCATTAGGTTTCAAAAATGTCATATCTATTTGAATGTTACTAAATTTTCAGCATCCCTAGATTTTACATTTTCAATTTAATTCGATGCCAAGCTTTACAAGAAAAATCCCGGGAGCACATTGATCCTTGTGATTATTCTACCTTCATCTGCTACAACAAGGAACAGTTTCTCCCTTCTGAATTTCAGCATTGCAATCCTGACACAGCTACAGATTTGGTCTGCTTCTATCCTTCTTCCTCTCTAACTAGCAACTAAAATTTTGCAGAAGCAAATGCCCTCCCAGAGGACCATCACATTTTTTTGCATGTGGTCCAGACCTGTGCTTTTTGCTAACACAACTTTAGTAGCTGGGCACCACTTTCCAGTCATTACTGTGTTTTTCAAGGCTACGGGGCCACAGATATGACAATAAGTGTCTGTGTCCATTGTTCAGCAATTAGAGGACAAATAAAGGAATTTAGCCATGGAGAAAAAAATATATTTGCTTATTTGGTTTAAATGTCTTCTCTGTTTTCTCCTGTCCTGGAGAAGGTCAGCAACTGCAAATTCTAAAGAAAGTGTGATGACTGAGGGATCATGAATTGTGTGGGAGGTGGAGCCAGCATCCCTGCTGTATGTTCCAGCATCTACTGTGGCTCCATGACATTATGCATCGGTATAACTTTTCTATTGTACTGAATTCACTGGCTAAAAACAGTTTTTATCAAGATTTTTGCAGACTTGTTCTTTGCCCCAGGTTGTGAGATGACATGAATGGTAGTAAAATGACTGATAATTTATAGGGTACTCAGTAGTTTTCAGATATGATTGATCACCATTCATTGGGAGTGGGAATTCATACTTTCCAGATGTATTTTGTGGATTTTTCTCAGAACCATAGTAGGTTGAATTTGATCTCCAGTGTGCTATTATAGCTAATGGACTGTCCGGAAGAAAGAACGCTAATACCATATTTCAGCCAGAATTTTCTTCAATCTATATAGATTTTACCAAAACATGACTGATTTTAAAAGAAAAACACCATAAAGTAAAATAAAAGAGAATGATGAATTAGTAAGAAGATGCATTTGTGGCTGGGTCCAAGCTGGATCTTCTGAGACAGGAAAGCTCTTAGCCATCTATCTGCTTCTTTAATCTCAAAATTCAAACAACATTTGACAGAATTCAGAGCTGTTTATTCTCTTGTTCATTTTGCAATGTACCTGCCATACTGCAGAAACACTGGCTAAACCAGTTTTCATTCTGCTCTTTATGTCAAAGACAATTTCATTTCAATTTATTTTTACATAGATGTCAGAGCTGATGCAGCCTGTACTTCAGAGAAATGGATGCTGCCTGAGATCGCTAGTTCTATTTATATTTCAGCTAAAACCTCTCTAGACACTCATTGACACTTCTTTTGCCAAAGGGCAGGCTGCCGTCAATTAATTATAAACTATATTTTGATACATTTTAAGGAAACTGTCTGAAAAAAATATTTTTTCAAAAGGAGTGAAAGTGACAGTTCCTACCAGCAGAGAATAAAAAAATATTTTAAGTCTGAACTTTTATTGAAAATCTTCCATAACTATTTCCCAAAGATATTTTGGTAGGGTACAAAGCAATAGGTATAGTGGTAGCTAGCCATCACGAAAAAATGCAGTGTATGTCCTCTAGCATCTATATACAGATGTTAGTATTTATCATAGCACTATGTATGATTCCAAACTGGATTCTGTTGGTTTATTACTCTTTACCACTACGGATCATCTTTACTAAGCCGTCAATTGAATGCATTTTGTGATATGATGTCTCAGTAAAAACACACTTTCATGCAGTGAATGGAAAGAAAAACAATAAAGAAATGGCATGTTTCACACCTCAAATTAATCTGTGGGTGTATTTCTATGGACCAGACATCAAAATCTGGTGTAACAAATTCCCCCACACAAGGCATGAACGTCCATGAGAAAAGCTCACGGCTGAACCTGAGCTTGAGAATCCCTTCTCTATGCCCAGAATAGATCAGATATGAAGGCATAATTTAAAGTATCTCTTGCTAGTGCAGGTTTGCTTCAAAAGTGCCCCCTTCACTGTATCAACATCTTGCTCCTTTTGTCATTTTACTTCCTTCTCCTACTGCCTAGACCCTACTCACCACTTTTCAGATTTCATTCTTTCATCTTCATATATACGACAATATTTATTCCAAGTAGGTTTATCCTTACTTGATTGGGTTAAAAGTTTTCAGATTTTCTTCATGCTGATCTCTGCCCTACCCAGTAAAAAAACAATCAATAAAACAAAAAAATCCACCAACAATAAAAAACAAACCACACAGAGAAAACCACAAAACAAAAACCGAACAAAAATATTAGAATCAAGCCTGAATATTTATTATCCCCATAAAAAGATATGCTTGTTAATATAATACTGGATTTTAAACTATGAATATTAAAAGTCACTAACGCGTGACTGTGTTAACTCCTACAAGTTAGGTAACTGATGGACTATGATTTGGAGGGCTAGATGACTATTGTGAGAATGTGCTTAGATTCACACTGATCTACACTGGGGTATCCTCTAGAGATCTCCCTTCTTACTTCACCCTTTCTCTCAGGGCATGGCACTTTTGTTTTGGAAAGACAAATACATTGGTTCACTGACCTAAATATTGAAAGTCCTATTTCATTACACAGGAGTGTTCTAAAGAATTATTATATATAGTTTATGGTGCTGTAGCATTTTGTGTCTGAGGCATTTTGTGATTATTTAGTAAGCTTTAAAACATGTTTCTGTTGGTTTTGCAAGGTCACCCAGCATATTGTTTTCAAGCTGGGTTAAATCTTGTTGATTTTAACTGGGGTATGTAGAAAACTGATGTGCATAGAGAACTAGGCTTAAAGTCACAATATATTTTTCCTACAAAGATGATTAAAATATTTGCTTAACTACAGCACTTAAGACAGCTAATTCTTAACGTGCTTTCTAGAGAGGGAACTTAAGATAATCTTAAGAGATGATGTACAATTTCTGACCTCAAAGACACCAACCTCATTTATTACTTTGTATGTATTTTGGAGGGATGTTTATCCTCTCATTTATTATCCCTTAGGCAATAACCCTTTACCATGCTTACATATGCCAGATGTCTAAAGCCTCTCTGCTGGATGTAAACATTTTCTGAAGACAAAAATCAACAGCTCATTACCATACCGTGAACTTTAGTTAAAAGTGAAGTCTTAAAGTCAGTGCAAAGATGACTATATTCTACTTGTTCTAGAGAAGGAGTGTGCATAAATTCTTTCTTCCATTTAAGATCTTGCATTTCAATTCGGCATATTGAAAGCACCTTACATTAGCTGAAGTGAACCCTTAAATGTGCACCAAATTCATATTTTTAAATACATTGGTATTGAAATATTGGGGAATTGATGGTTTAGTGACATGGATAGGATTATTTTTATCCATTGGATTTGCCTAACCCAGTTGTATAGTTTTGGGGTTTTTTTCAAAAGAAATACCATCTATCAACTTTACATATGCATGAAAATAGTATTAAAAACTATGTGTATATATATTTATATATATATACACTTACACATATGTATACATATATATACATATATGTATACATACACATGTATTACTACGTAAATATATAAATGATAAAAAAGACATAAACTATTATACTACAACATATTACAGCTACATATGTAACCTATATACCTATATATTCACGGAATCATGGAATTGTTGGAGTTGGAAGAGACCTTCTAGGGATCACCTAGTTCAATTCCCCTGCTAATGAAGGATTGCCTAGAGCACATTACTCAGGACTGCATCCAGGCGGCTCTTGAAAATCTCCAGAGAAGGGGACTCCACACCCTCCCTGGGCAGCCTGTTCCAGTGCTCTGTCACCCTCACCGTAAAGAAGTTCTTCCTCATTTTTGAGTGGAACTTTCTATGTTCCAGCTTATGCCCATTGCCCCTCATCCTATTGCTGGAAACCACTGAAAAGAGTCTGGCTCCATCATCCTTCAACCCACCCTTGAGGAATTTGTTAACATAGATTAGGTCTCCCCTTAGTCTTCTCTTCTCAAGGCTAAAGAGCCCCAGCTCTTTGAGCCTTTCCTTGTAAGGGAGGTGCTCCAATACCTTAATCATCTTGGTTGCCCTACACAGGACTCTTTCCAGTAGTTCTCTGTCTCTCTTGAACTGGGGAGCCCAGAACTGGATGCAGTATTCCAGTTGTGGCCTCACCAGTACAGAGTAGAGAAGGAGAATGACCTCCCTCGACCTACTGGCCACACTCTTCCCTATGCAGCCCAGGATCCCATTGGCCCTCTTGGTGACAAGGACACATTGCTGGCTCATGGATAGTTTACTATCCACCAGGACCCCCAGATCCTTTTCCTCAGTAGTACTTCCCAGAAGATCAACCCCTAACCTATATTGATGCCTGGGGTTCTTCCTCCCCAGGTGCAGGACCTTACATTTGCTCTTATTAAACCTCATTAGGTTTTTCTCTGCCCAGCTCTCCAGCCTTTTCAAGTCCCACTTGATGGCGGCACAGCCCTCTGGAGTGTCAGCCAGTCCTCACAGTTTGGCAACATCATCAAACTTGCTGAGGATACACTCTGTCCCCTTGTCCAGGTCATTGATGAATAAGCTGAACACGACTGGGCCGAGTATTGACCCCTGGGGGACACCACCGGTTACAGGCCTCCAACTTGAACCTTGCTCTATTAATTACAACTCTCTGAGTCCTGTCACACAGCCAGGACTCAATCCACCTCACTGCCTCCTCATCTAGCTCACACTTCCTCAGTTTCCCAATGAGAATGTTATGGGAGACAGTGTCAAAAGCCTTGCTGAAGTCAAGGTAGACGACATCTGCTGATCTCCCCTCATTCAGCCTTCTAGTTATAACATCATAGAAGTCTACATATGTAACCTATACAGAAACACATGCATCATCTTTAATACTTGTTTCAACTGGATAGTGTGATGAAGATGTAAAAGAATACACATGATGGTTTAAACTCCCTAATGCCTTTGGTTGCAATACTAGAAGAGAGGGCAAAAATTCTTTATCTCTCTGTTTGATGTCTCTGAGACAGGCCTCCAAGGGGGCACAGTGAAATTTTGTCTGTTGGTTGCATTGGTTCTTTTGATCATTTAAGCCTGTATTTTCAGGAGTGTTCATTAATTCTGGTTGCCAAACTGAAAGCCTGATTTGAAAAATTGTTTAGCTCTCAGCACCTGTGTTCACTTTAAACCAAAGTGCTTCTCAACATTCTGTCTACATGGCCTCAGATTCAGCATTTGCCAATCAAAAAAACCCAGCTAGGACACACAGTAGAAAATGTGGATGTTCAAACATTGCCATGGGCCATCCAGCACTGCACTGGTGAAAAAATGATGCTTACTTCAAAAACCATAGCTCAGTCTCCAAGGTTTTCATTTTGACATCTTATGATATCTTATGTTTGACATCACTAAATGAAACATAAAATCTAACCTTAAGAAGACAGTATCCTAACATCTGGTAAGGACTGTTCCATAAAGCTCCAATGATTTCGCCCGGTAAAGCATTGTAAAGCAGAAAAGTTTTTGGTTCCACTTCTGCTTTGTTTTTCTTAACTCTTTTTAGAATCATAAGGGCTAAGCTGTTTATTTAATAATATTTCAAAGTTTGTTTTTTAATATCAGTATCCCCTGTAATTATTTTAAAATAGCAGACTGGCAATGTCTAGTTTGGAACTGTTCATATCTCATCACTTCTGCAATGCTTTGATGCTTTCTTGGAATCTCAGTGCAAAAGTTAAATGACTGAACAGCTAACAAGGAACAAACAAAATAAAGTTACATGCCTGATGCCTGGCAGAATGCAAAACTATCTGCAGTGTGGCTACTACTAAAAGGGAAACAAGATAGTCATTGGTCATCTGGGAAAGTGTCTTGAGTTAAAGAATAAATATGTTGCCTCTGTTGGCTCACAGTTATATGGGTTAGCTAAATGTTTGGTTTTTTGTTACAGCTGGGTTTCATGAGGGCTCAGTTTGTCTCTGCTTGCCCATCTCTATTCTTCTATGACTAGTGCCAACTACTTCTGCAATGGAAAACAATTATTAATCTGGTTGAAAGGAAGTAAATTATTGAATGGTCACACCTATACTGATACAAAAAATGGATTTACAATTTTTCACTTACTGTTACAAAAAGATGAATAAAAGTTTAGCTTTTATGTTGGATCTTTGTTTGTTTGCTTTTCCACCGGCTCTACACATATTAACTTTATTCTGACAGTGATCTGACAGTAAGGTGCATCCTTACTTGAAGTACAGAGCAGCTGCTTTGTTGCACTACCCTAAACCCTGAACACAGGTGAGTGCAGGTAACAGATCCAGCAGCTCACCTGTGTGGGGGCTTCAGGAGGCCCGTGTGCTTCTCCCACAGGTCTGTGGTTTTACCATTCAAAAACATGAAATGCTGGCAGCAGGGAAACACCAGAACAACTGAACAAGACTTGATAGGTCTACAGCTACATGAAGTAAGAAGGAAAGAGTGAGATAAACACCAGTGCAGAGGAAAGGCTTATTAACCACCCCCACTGATGGCAGGAAGATGTGAAGAGAAAAGAGTGTTGAGAGAGACCGAAAATCTCATGAACCTGCTTGTCTGGTGGGAAGTAGGACCAGAGTTGCTGAGTATATGGCACTGGACAGGGAGATGGCAGAGAGCTTGCCAACCTGCATAACTATACCAACTCAGCAAACCGTTTCAAACACAGAATTAATACAGAAAAGCCAATCAGTGCCTACATTTTTAAAGGAAAGAAAATGTAAGTGGTCAAGATAGTTTTCAACACTCAGGTTTACCACAGATCATTCCACTATTAACTCCTGCTTGCTTCTTGTCTCAGAGACACAATATATGAGCTTTTCCTTTCTTTTTTTCTTTTTCTTTTTTTTTTTTTTTTTTTTTTTATTAGCTATAAGAGACATTTCTGCAACATTTCATAAGGCTATCCTTTCTGTGGGGAAAAAAACATTTGCATATTCAAACCTTTAAAATGTCATCTCTTCCCTACAGCACATCCAATCAATGTCACCTGCCGAACAGGACACCCAAGTCTCTTGTTAGGGCCAAACTCTATTTGCCAGCTGGACAATCCAAGTAATGCCCTTTATGACAGTACTCACAAGGTTCAGAACACAATAGCTTTGGTAATTATGAGACGACTTCAGTAAAGAAGCACAGACAGGTCACAGATTGCAGAGTGACAAAGACAATTCAGCTGGAACAAATAGTAATCTCTAAGGTGCTTCAGTTTCTGCCACTCTCAATGAAGTTCTTTACTGAAAGTAAAATAAACCATAACCTATTCCTCTGAGTGCAGGGCATTGTGTTCCCTGTCCTTTTGAAATGCAGACAGTCACTTTTTTGTTCACGTGGTTTTGTGGAGAACAAAGAGGCATACTGGATTTTTTCAGACATCTTTGTCATTCATGGCTTTTAGGAAACATTATGAATATAGGGAACAGGAAAGAGGAATCGCTGCGAGACCAAAAGCAAACCATGAGGCATACCTAAAATGAAAATGGCAAAGGGAATAGGAAAGAAAACTGTAGTAAAAGGATAGGAGATCAGAGAGCTAGATTATAGGATGAAGAAAGATTAGGAAGTAGATAAGTTCAGGTGGCAAGAGATTTGTGAGGAGTAGTTCAGCAACATGGGAATGAAAGAAAAAGAGTAAAAAGATTCTATGAAGAAAAAAATTATAGCTCTTTGAAGTCAGGATTTCTTTACCTCTGAAACATTTAAAGCAAAAGATTCCATAAGACTTTCTGTTCATTCATGAGACATCATTTAATCTTAGTCTCCCAAATCCTTATGTAGCACAAACCCACAAGACTTAGTTAAAGCACAAGAAGACATGGGACATCTTTCTGGCAAGGACTTTTTGTGACCCTAAGGATTTCAGCTAAATATCTTTATATGAATTAGTGATGAAATATTATTACACTGGCATTGACTTTCCTTAGTGAGTGAATGAGTTATACTGCCAATGGCTCCAGGAAAGGTGAAAAATGCAGATTTTCAGGGACAAGTTTCAGCTACTATTTACAGAGTTCCTCTGTGACACTAGAAAGTCACACAACACCAGGTTTTTGAAACGTATGGCTGTGACTAATGATCTAATGGTATTTTTTAAAGCATCTACACATTTAATTTTCATCGATTCCTAATGATTGACATATCTTTAAGAGTTACATGTCTAGCTGTCACCTGCTTTTGAAAATTTTCACATTTTTATCTTTAAACACCTTAATATGTTTAAAAAGCTGTCTTTTAGTTCTTTGGTACATTGTTTTTTTTCTAAGTGAGAAGTAGTAGCAGTTCTCTACCTCTCAAAGGTATTGAAGGATTGCAAAGAACTTGAGAACATATTTTGTTCAGAGTTTCTATGCATCTCCTCCTCCATGAAATTAAATAGAGTGCTTAAATGTTTTTGTAATCTTTCCTTACAAAATTAATCCATACATGAATCATGGAGAGATTTTGTTTGTTTATTATTTAAGAGCTGTCCCAGCTACTATATAGCCAGCTCTACTGCATTTGGAGTCAATGACATAACTTCCTTTAGGCTTCAGTAGAAGGAACATTGGGAACACACACTGCTTCTTATTCAATTGATTTAACTGATTATCAGTTTCTTGCTGTGACCAAACAAATCTTCCTCAAGCAAACATGGGGCTTGTGGAATTTTTTCCCTTCTCTTCCAATTCTTCTCAGTGGTACAATAGCTTACCATCTAACCCTGCCACACTCCCCTCTACCATTTCTTGGCTGGAAGCCATCTAACTCTTTAACATGTTCACTCTGCCACCAGATCTCATTGACATCTTGCTGATAACCTTTTCAGGGAATATTGACAGACTCAACTGCCATATATTATTTAGTAGTCACTAAGTTAATCGAGGTTCTTTTACTGTTCAAACAGCCTATGTTATAATGGGGAGAGGAAGACCACATTGCTTGCTGTTGTTAGTGATGGTATTAACCCATTGTTTGTTACTTAAAGAAGGTGACCCACTATTGTTCTCTGGTATTTATGTCATGTAAGAGTAGCAGGCTGCAGCGTTGGATAGATACTGACATTACTATTCAGCTAAAGCAACAGAAATAGCAATATTAGGCATTCACAATCCTTATGAATTGCTTCATTCCGGAGATTGTTGGTCATGATATTCAAATTCAAGTCTCCTTTTTCATGGTGACTTCTTAAATAAGAACTTCAGTATATGTTTATTGGGATTCAATCTAGGAGATAAAGTAATTGTGCACCACCATTAACACTTGTTCTTGGATCTCATCTAGATAATAAAGCAGAATCAGATCTTTGCAGTACCAGCAGGAGATACAAAGAGATAAAGCAGCCATGCACACAAATAATGTTATGACTTAGCAAGCTGTTCTCTTGCTAGCAGAATCATGATTTTAAGGGATGACTGCTACAGATAACATAGCTTCCTAGAGGAGTTCAGACCTTCCAATCTGAATGCACTCACTAATGTTCTTTCTCTATTGTTTGATATTCATTTATCAATGTCACTTCTTGAGCTGAATATATTTAAACACATCTGAAAATCAATCTGAAATGAAATAAAACAAGGGAGCAACACATTTGGAGTATCCCTATATTGGTGTTACTTGTCCACGAATTAATACTCTGGGACATAATTCAGAAAGAACTGTAAACCTCCACTACCTGTTCCTTCTCCTGTAATAGTTCATTTGTCACATTCTGCAAGTCATCTACAAATACGTTGAAGAACAGGAAGTTATTGGAAGTGGTCAACATAGATTTACCAAGGGTAAATCATGCTTGACCAATCTGATAGCCTTCTACAATGTTATAATTAGACGGCTAAATGAGGGGAGATCAGCAGATGTCGTCTACCCGGCTAAATGAGGGGAGATCAGCAGATGTCATATACCTTAACTTCAGCAAGGCTTTTGACACTGTCTCCCATAACATTCTCATTGGGAAACTGAGGAAGTGTGAGCTAGATGAGGAGGCAGTGAGGTGGATTGAGTCCTGGCTGTGTGACAGGACTCAGAGAGTTGTAATTAATAGAGCAAGGTTCAAGTTGGAGGCCTGTAACCGGTGGTGTCCCTCAGGGGTCAATACTCGGCCCAGTCATGTTCAGCTTATTCATCAATGTTGTGGACAATGGGAGAGCAAGTTTGATGATGATGCCAAACTGGGAGGACTAGCTGACACTCCAGAGGGCTGTGCTGCCATCCAGTGTGACCTGGACAGGCTGGAGAACCGGGCAGAGAAGAACCAAATGAAGTTCAATAAAGGCAAGTTTAGGGTCCTGCAACTGGGAAGAAAGAATGCTGGATACCAATACAGGTTAGGGATAGTCCTGCTGGAAAGCACGTCTGAGGAAAAGGATCTGGGAGTCCTTTTCCCCATGGAAAAGTAAACTATCCATGAGCCAGCAATGTGTCCTTGTCACCAAGAGGGCCAATGGGATCCTGGGCTGCATAGGGAAGAGTGTGGCCAGTAGGTCGAGGGAGGTCATTCTCCTTCTCTACTCTGTACTGGTGAGGCCACAACTGGAATACTGCATCCAGTTCTGGGCTCCCCAGTTCAAGAGAGACAGAGAACTACTGGAAAGAGTCCTGTGTAGGGCAACCAAGATGATTAAGGTATTGGAGCACCTCCCTTACAAGGAAAGGCTCAAAGAGCTGGGGCTCTTTAGCCTTGAGAAGAGAAGACTAAGGGGAGACCTAATCTATGTTAACAAATTCCTCAAGGGTGGGTTGAAGGATGATGGAGCCAGACTCTTTTCAGTGGTTTCCAGCAATAGGATGAGGGGCAATGGGCACAAGCTGGAACATAGGAAGTTCCATTCAAATATGAGGAAGAACTTCTTTACGGTGAGGGTGACAGAGCACTGGAACAGGCTGCCCAGGGAGGGTGTGGAGTCCCCTTCTCTGGAGATTTTCAAGAGCCGCCTGGATGCAGTCCTGAGTAATGTGCTCTAGATGTTCCTGCTTTGGCAGGGGGGTTGGACCAGATGATCCCTAGAAGGTCTCTTCCAACTCCAACAATTCCATGATTCCGTGATTCCATGATCTCTCTGCCAGCCAAATAATTTGTGCAGCTGTGTAATGAACTGGATAGAGAGACTTATCACCAATCAGTCTCGAAAACCCTGGGGTAGGGGGAAATGACTATGGTTTAGCTAAATCAGCTCTGCTATCTGTTTGTTGAGCCTTAGTATCAGCCCATGAAGTGGAGTAGTAGTGGAGTAGTAAAGAGACAGTGGAACATTTCACAAACTTTGGGTAGTAAGTAGTAAAGAGACAGTGGAACATTTCACAAGGGAATATTGACCTTGTTGTTTCAATGGAATTACAACACTGAAATTATGTTCTACTTAGAGTTTTACCTGCAGTTTGTTTTTACAGGAATTGCTCTTCATCTTCCTTACTTTACCAAGTAATTACTACATTTGATAGGAATGCAAAATTCTGTTGCTTATACATAATAAATGTATGTTTTACATATATATGTATACTACAGGACACATGAGGGTCATTTTCTGTTCGAATGTGTTACATATAAATGTAAGATTGTCATCATTTTTACTTTCACAAACAACAATTATTAATATGACAGTTACACAAGAAAAACAATTGTAATCTATCTCACTTTATATTTTCCCATCAAAGTTCTTTAAATACTTGTCAAGCTACAGGGAAGTGTTACACTTTTATTTTCTGTTATTTGTAGTGGGAAAACCAATGAGGGTAAAATAAGAATATTTTCTTAAGATAAAAAAATGAGTCCAGGACTAATAAAACTCACATAGTAAAACATGGATACCAGGTATGGAGAAATTTGTGGGTAAGATAACAAGTTTACATCCCCAAAGTGTCATTTAGCATCAGGAGGCTTTAAAAAAATATTTTTTCCTGGTTCTGGGAGTAGAGTAAAATTAAAGCAATCTTGGACCAACACCAGAATTTAAATTGCAATGCATTTCATGTTTCTCCCTTCTTCTGCTTCCCTCCTTGCCAAAGCTTGGCAGTTCCATTATTATGGGAATCAAGCTGTCATACTCTTACATCATCACCAAGAGAACTAATTTCAAAATCTCAACTTGTTTGCAACTCTCTGGAGATAGTTATTGCTGGTGATGATGAATGGATTGTAGAAACACAGCTATCCTATGGTTTGGGAACACTTAGACATAAAGGAAAAATAACGTCTTGGTTCATGTTCAGACTAGTTCCCTACACCATCAAAGGTTTCTAGGTAGGAGAAATAACGCTGGTTTTCCCCTTGCTGCTTCCCGCTCTACTTAAATGAGGTGACATCCTACTGTTAGTCTTCTCTAGACATTATAAGGGCTCAATCAGACTTAAAGACAGACAAAGTTAAATCATCTGTTTAATTATTTTGTTGTTGCCTTGGTTGGGTCTACAGTGTATTTCACTTCGGTACATTTATGGAATGTAGTCAAATCTGAGCATGGCGTCAGCTCCTCATATGCAAACATTTCAGGCAGAAAGCTGAGGACATTTATCTAGTATTTGTAGAATGTGGTAATCAGTTATTGGAGCCAAATCTCTGAGGTACAGAAAAAGAAGTTTAAATACAGGTTTGAGGCTTTAAAAATTAAAATTTCAAGTTTCTATAACGTTAAGTATAAAAGGAACTCTAACGTTGTCTATTGTATGCCTCATCACCTTGTTCAACTTTTACATACATATTTGAAATTGTGCCACTGCCTAAAAAGGAAGAGATTTCCAGATGTTTAGGCAGGATTTATTAATTTTCAATAAAGACCATGGAAACGAGGTGTTCCAGTATGCTTAAATCACTGATTAATTGTCTCTCTTGTTGTGAGACAAGCATGTTTTCTTTGATAGAATTGTCTAACAGGTACTTGAGGTATAGTACAACTGTATTAATGCAGGATGTATTGTTCACTCTACAAAATCTTTCACCCTTCTTATAAAAGGATGAAGTTAGTATATTTACCTAGATCAGTGTAGTAGAACACAAAGTTCTTTAACTTGCTTCCAAACTATGCAAATATACTTCCTGATATCACATTTTATTGTTTCTGTGATCCACACTGCTACAGAGTTGCACCTATTTGTAAGGGGTGCCATGTTACACAAATATATATAGGAAAAGGGTTTTTTCCCCAAAGAATTGCAAAACTAGAAGCTGCAAGTACCTTTGTTTTCATCTGCCTTGAGAAGTATTTCAGTAATTAAAAGGCATGGTAAAAGGCATAAGACTGTTATTCTCCTCAAAGTTTGGGGGAAAAATATCTACAGAGAGTCTTTTTTTTACATATATATATTCTATTTTTTCTAATTTTAAGCTTGTTTTCTATGTGGCATTTTCATTTCAGATTAAGTGCATTGTGCCATCGTGAGGGACAATTTAGCTACAAAGAAGTGTTCTTACATTAAGCATTCAGGCTTTAAGATGAACTTTTCTATATCACTTTATTTAAATAGCCATATGGCAAGATAAAATTGTTTTCATGTGGTTTTGAGTCAGGCCAGCTGAGAGATGAAGAGGAAGGCTATATTGTATTTAAAACCAGCATATGAAGTAACAGTAACTCAAAATAATTAATCATAAAAATAACTCATCCTCATGGAAAATCTGTTCCTGTTGTTTTTAGCAGTTAAAAGAAAATTAATTTCTTGTCTTGAATGAGACCTTCAACAAATTGTGAGGAAAAGATTAATTAGATGGGCATTCTTGTCTTCATTTCTCTGATGATGAAACAGAAAAGGAAATGATAAACCTGAACAATGTTATCTAATCTTAGGATTTGGTGCCTAGTGGGTATAAATCAGAATAACTACCCTTCTCCTTTAAAGAATATTGATATTTACATTGAACAGTCAGGGGTGCAAGAAGATAGGTTTTCCTCCTGTTTTTCTCCCTGATTTGAACTATTTTGAAAAAGACTGTTTAAAACCTTAGAGCACATTCAATGACAGCCAAAAGGGTTCGTTGTAAGGTACAAGAAGTCTACATGCACAGAGCCATATTCTGAATGAGAATATTAGATTGTAAGAAAAGAAAATACAGAATTTAATTAATTGTTCTTTTCTTGCTAATCACATCAAATGGAGCAAGCCTCTAGAGATTTTACTATCTAGTAATTCTGCGAATGCTTGACTTTTAGAGTATCTTCATTCATGGAAGGAGCACCACAGAGACATTTAACGTGCACACCTATAAAATTATGATAGTAAGTCATTTGTAGGATCAAGACCAGCACTACGTGAGTGGAAAAAAATATTGCTTATTGAGGTATTATTTGTTATTTCTGTACTCCTCCAGTAACAATTTATATGAGGTGGAGTATACCAGAGAGTGGAGACTATGTGGTAGTAACCACTGGCTGTAGCTAATATATTTATTATTGCAAAAAGGTGCTTGAATCTGCAAGGCATGTAGGTCCCTTTCTGTATCCCCAGCCTCATTAACAGAAATGGGATGGTAGCCATTCCATTAAAAATAATACTCTAAAGGAACAATGAAGACTTCAGATTTATTTTATTATCTTTTGATTTAATACATATTCACCTTGTTTTAACATTGTCATTTGAAAGATGGATTTTATCCTTGAGACCATTTTCTGGTTCTTTAAAAAAATATTAAAACTCTTCCCAACATTTTCCCCCTCTCCCTTTCCCACCTAAGCTGCCATTCAAAGCATACATTTCATATGCACTCTCAAAAGTCTCTTCTACGTAGGCAGGCATTAGCACCCATGCTTACTACAGAATTTACTAACCCCTTTCAGATATTGTGCATTATTACCACATCTCCTCTGTGTGTATATGTATCTGTATATACATATGTGTATATGTATGTCTCTCTCTACTACACACACGTGTCTTTTATATATATATATATGTATTTGTGCATGGCCTGTGCTGACTTTCAGATCGCAACATACAAGCAGAAACTAGTTTTTTAAAACTACTTGAAACAATCTAAATGAAACCAAATTATCCATAATACTAATCCCTCTTCTAGTATCAGAATCCTTTCATTTTTATATTTTTTAATTCATTGGTTGTTACATTAACATTTATCATAGCTATGTATTTCAGTAACTTTCCATTGCTCAGTGACATTTGGTCATTGGTAACTTCAAATGTCTTTGATGGAAATATAAAATACTCCCATGCTGAATGTTTCAGTTATTAGCATATGAAGATACAGCAGTAGACAACTTGCCTTGTGTCCTGAAAGAGAGTCAGGATACTACATCATCAACTCAAAAATACCCCGTCAGTAGTCACCAGGGCTTTAGAAAGTTGACTCAGAAACCACAAGTAAGAGATTGTGTGGCTTTTTTCTGTGGCATTTGCTGTTTACAGAAGCAAATGGATCCCAGCATTGCAGAAACCTGTGCTGATACTAAAGACTCCTTTCTTTACACTCGTTCTCCTGCTTAATTAGATGTTAATTATATTATTTATATGTTCTCCATCCCTTTACCCTCACATTCAGCTTTCATTGAAACTATTGGGACTTTGGCAGGAAGTTAAAGCCACATGTATAGGAATGCAGTGATGACTGTAAGAGGTTAATTTGTAGGTACTGATGCTTTTAGGATTAGCTAGTTTAACCTTTGACATGATAATGACATTGTGTAACTTTTGTGTGCTCCTTTTTTCTTCCCCCCTCATTTGGTAGATCATTGGGTAGGTGGCATCTCTGTCAATGTTTGTATGATTTTTTTTTTTTAATTGTTGGCATTTCTACATTCTAGTTTTTAGACACACACAGTCTGCCCCCCCACACCCTCCTGTATATGCACTCATATCCATATAGAACTGTTTATCAGCTTATAATGACTTGATATTTTCCATTGCAAAGAAAGTGGTAAAAAGGCTGTCATGGCAAAACACCAAAGCATTGTCATTGGCCCAGGTGTGTGTACTCTGCAATTTGAGCTTGCAAGCATGTTGTTTGACTTTGTTCTTTGTTTTCCCAAGGAAAATTAATTTTAAGCTTTTTCAAATTAATCAGTTGATACATATGGATGTTTTCAAGCATCAGCTACTTGAAAAATATCAAGTCCTGTGAGAATTAAATAAAACATATTTGTTTTAGTTGTCTACTATGTCATTCTAGAGATGGATGTAAACTCCACTTGCAAAATCCATTTGGTTTTAATCAAATGAAAATGAAATAACATTTTGCAGAAAACGTTCATTTGAAATAGAACAAAGCATTTTCAGTAACATGAATAATGACAGCTCCATTGGTAAGGTGGAAAGAAAGGACCACTGGTGAAAAATAGCCTTTGGACTACAAGAAAGACATGAACAACTCCAAAATGCAGACAAGAAAACATTTAAGTACCAGGGGAATGATGATCTGACAGAGAAGGAAAGAACCTAAATTATGTTTGTTTTACACGCTTCCCAGACATTTGTGAGAGACAAGTAAGTGATCACTGAAACTTAAGGTTTATTTATTTACCTGTTGGCAATGAAGCCTTACTTCAGTCAAATAATCCGGTAGGTACACATTGTGGAGCCAGTGATGCCTTTTCTTCCTCCCAGCAAGTGGATGCACTTCTGCAATGATCTGCTTCCAGTAAGAGCAAACAGACTTTTTCAGGATTCCAGTCTGCTGTGAGACTTAAGTTATTTTTTCTGTCTCATGATAATTCCATCAGACTCATAGAAAGATTTACAGTACCTTCAGCACTTTGCTGCTGTTTCATATTTCTGCTATCAATGGGTACTGTCAAGAATAAACCTTAAAGGACAGCTTAATAATGGGGTGAGCTGCTGCATTGATTTTAATAGGATTTCAATCACTGTAAACCAGAGTGAGACAGTTCTCATTACACCTGTTACAATCTATCAAGGAACCCACCTCTTCCTCACACACCACAAAGAACACCTAAAGTGATGTAAGTTCTAGAAACCAGTTCATCTGTAGAGGTGTTGTTTATTTAAATACCCAACATACACTTCAGTATTGCCAGGAGAAAGAGATGAAGAAGCGTGAAAAGGCAGAGACTTAGTAAATGACTTAATTATATTTTGGAAAGAATGTGCCAAATCATTCCATAAGATATAAAGACAAAGTTTTGCTATCACCCATGACAGAAAATGTGCTGGAACAAAGGAGCAATTATAAGAGCTGTCATAATTGTACACTCTGCATTAGTCTAGTGCTGTGACCACAGCACCCTGGAGAAATTCAGTACATTTCAGAAGAAGTTTACATTACCAAGGTTGCTAGGAATGCAAACTTGGGCTTTAAATTGTAATCTTGTAGTAAGAAAGAAATAATAACTTCAAGACCCTCTCTTGTATATGCATTCTCAGGGAAGTATGTATTTTCCTGTTACTCTGCTGATTGTAAATCTCACACTTGTATAAACTTATCTGATGTTAATTCTTACTGTATTTGGGGGGCTGCTAATTATTTTCATTTTCTTACTAGCTATCAAATACATGGATCAATTTTTTTAAAAATTTACATAGCAATTCTTCTGTTGTTATTACTCTTTATAATCAGAATCTTTAGCAGAGAATCTGTTTCTATGAATGTCATAACATTGCTGTATCAACAATCTTCTCAGAAAATATCAGGCAAGTAGTAAAAACCTGTGCAGCCAGTTGTGAAAATCACAGCCCCAAAATTCTTGGTTTGGGTTAGCCAAAAAAAACCCAAACCAAACAAAAACATACACACACACAAAATAAAAATTAGAAAATTATTTAAAAAAAAGAGTTAAGAGTTAGCTTTCCCCCATTGTTAACCGATTATCCCCTCCCTCCTCCTTTCTAGATTGGTTTCTTTGTTTGACTTTTTTTATTATTATTTAAAAATATTCAGCAGCTACCACACATACTTCCTCAGGACTGCTTCCTCACTTGCTTGCTCACTTGCTATCCATCCATCCATCCATCCATCCATCCCCAATCTATAGGACTGTGAGGTGGGGAAACAGCCCAGGTTTATTTGACCTGTCTTTTAATACAACCCACAGAGTAATGAATTAATTTAATTATTGATGCCTCAGTCACAAAGTACATTTTTTTCTATAATTTTTCTACTTTCAAAGAAAAGAAAAAAAGAAATTTAGGCAGAAGGCTTTTTTTGACTAAGAAGAATTTTCTTTAAAAGTAAGAAAAATAATTTTTTTTTCATACTGACAGCACAGGGATAGTTATTTCTGAGGTGATGACATTTCAGGGCCATAGCCCAGCAGGTGTTAAGCATCACATTGCCACTCTTCCCAGCCTACTGCAATTTATACCAGCTGAGGACTGGTCTCTGAGTTTCACCATTATCTATGTAAGAAAACAAGAAAATTAAACACTTTAAATGTTTTTCAAAAATTCACATGTGGTCATAGTCCAATCTATTTGAGCAATGGCAAGTAAGAGGTTCAGCAGTCCATCCCTCTTTGAGAGTGAGGGAAAATAATGTGCATATTAACTAGATGGAGAATCCAGGTTACGGTGTAAATAATTCTCAACCTTTTCTGACTGACAGTTAGTGGCAGTGTGGTAAACCTGTAAATTTATATGTTTCAATGAGTTTTCAGATAATGTATGAGTTTTAAGGTAACATAACATTATTTGCTTAAGATTGTGTTAACTATTTCAGTACTGTCTGAATGTCTTTTCATGACTCCCCTTAACCTCAGATATAGTGATCTGTATATTGAAAAACACTTCTGATTAATAGACAAGCTTGTGGATGAACTGAAAAATCAACTTTAAATATTCACATGGAGGTTATCTTCCCACCTCATTGGACCGAAAACTTCTGGGTTGTTCTTTAGATAGTCTACAGACAGGTGAAATGAGAAGGTTGTTACCTGGGCATCTGTTAAGCCAAATCCTTTTAGGAATTACCCTTTCTTAAATAAGTAATTCATCCCAGACACTCAAATATATATGAATATCTCATTCCACTCAGGTTTTTTTGGAAATTAGGCAACAAAATACTTTGGAAATTTGGATTTTAATGTCTAATTGTCCATCCATAGAAAGAAATGGAAACATTTCTAGAAATCACCACTACACACGTGTTGGGTTTTTTTTTCCCTTAGGGGGAAACCCATGGATGAAAAGGGATAAACAGCAAGGTGGAAAATTAAGCTTCTTCCAGTTAGTTATACATTGTAGGAGTTAAACATGGATACCTAGGTTTTAATATTTACTCTCCACTGAAAAAAAAATATGTAGCTAAACACTTTAAAAAGAGTTTAGAGCAAATGCACTGCTTTGACACAGAGAGGGAAACAGCTCAAACCATATAACGGGAACAAAAACTTTATCATCATTTATCTCAGAGAAGTTATTTAAGAACTGTTCTAAATACGGGCTTTGTAGTTTGCCTCCTGTTATGTATGTCTATCTTTTTTTATCAAGATGTCTTAACGTTAAGATCAAGTTACCATGACTACTGTGATGTGTAGATCATGTATAAAATTTCATTTTGAAAATCATTCTTCTCATGAAAATAATTATTTTCTTGAGGGAGATGGAGGGAAAAAAGGAAATGTCTGGGACTACTGCACCTTTTCTGCTCCAAGAAATCAGGCTTTAGACTTGTTTGATGTAAGTCAGTTGAGGTCTATTTGACTTTTATTTTGCTCTGGTTGTGGAAAATGTCTTACATTTTTTATGTAAATCATATCAGTGAATTTGGGTCTGGATTAAGATGTGAAAAGCTGAAGTTTTCTTGTGAATGCCTGTTTTTCTCTGGTCATGGATTGAATACCTGTGATTGTTTTCTAAACAAATATTTCCCTCTTCCCTGTCTCAGTTTTGAAAACTTAATTAAAACATAACTAGAGATGGACCTACAACAATAATCTACATCTGAATAAACTCAGATGTCTTGGGAATTTACATCTGCATTTAAAGTATTTCACAATTGATGTTTATCTTTGTGAAACTATTTAAACCATCAAAAGAATTTTGAAAGAAGATTGGATCACTGTTATATGGGCTTATCTCAGACTTTAAGGCAATATGGCCTCCAGGTGCTACAAAAAAATTGAGTACCATTTTTGTGCATGATCAACACTATGTATTTGTTGTGAAGAAAGCAGCAAGAAGATCATGCAAGAAGATCCACTGAAAGGTACCAATTCTCCCCTGAACTTCAACACCCTGCACGTGTGCTGCTGGGAACACAGTAACACAGGCTGAGTTGACCATATAAGACAACTGTGCTTGTCAAGGAAGTGGTTAGAACTGCAAAAATGTCTGAAAAGATGTATTTGCTCCTCAGAGGAAGGAAGAACATTGTGGTTCCAGTTTCTTCCTTTACAGGTCAAAAATAACCTTGCTCAAAGGCTTTTAGCAAAGTTATATTCCACTGAGATGTCATGACAGAAAGGAAAACTAGATGAGTATCATTGGTATTCTTCAACATGAGAATGTATATACTAGAATATCTTGAAAAGTAAACAGATTTATACAAATTACAACAGCTCATGGAAGGAAAGAAAGTGACTCTGGCCCAGAGATTTCAGTACCATAATCCCATTGTCTGCAACACCTAACTAAAGGTCATGAGGAAGTGCTGGCCCCTCTTTCCTTTTCAGTGTACAGTTCCAAGTGGTCTTAATATAAATCTGTTAAATTTCAAAGTGCGGGCTCCTGTTACTTTCATGTTCAAGACAGATATTCTATCTTAATATAAAATCACTAAGGTTAAACATGTTCTTTAAAATAATTTTCTTATAATTGACAATAAAGTCTTTAAACTCATAAAAAAATAAGCTTCACCACTAAATTTGCACATATAGCCTTTGTACTATCTGTGAATAATGGTACAATTTGTACTTCATTATAGCAGTACAATTTGAAGAAGTTTAATAAATAATAATTATTTATTAATGTAATGAGCATGAATGTAATAAGCATACTGCAGAGTGAAGTTTATGTCCTTTAATTACATATAAGCTCATCTGCAAAATGTGTTGCAACTGCTTATCAATCTGTTTTATTACCAAATTTTCTTCGGTCAGATGCTATAACATGCAATTAACCAGCTGCAATAACATTGTTGAAAATTGATAAGTTACATATAAATGTAGCCTTAATATAAAGTGTGTCGAAGAGAACCTTTGCACTGAAGAAGATATTTTTAAGAAACAAAATACAAATACCTAGTCTTCCCAATTACTAGTATTATTTAAATCTAAGAACAAACAGAAGTTCAGAAAAAATCATATGTACAGATTTTTCCTACAATGTATGTGAAAGTAGTATTTTTCCACTCTCATTTGTTGCTAACATGCTGAGGTACAGAAAGAAGAATTTGCTGATTCCAAAGAAGGTTTTTCACTTTGATGCTTGGTCAATATAATAATTTTTGCAAATAAAACAGGTAACATTTGCTGCTATTTTTTTGGAAATTTAGTCTTTCCAGTATCTTCTGTGAGATCAGAGGTGCATTTAATGTTTTTATGAAAGTTTTTTCCAGACTGATAAAATCTGGATGCAATACCACTGGAGAGACATTTCCTTTGACAGGTAAAAACCTATTTCTTTCTGCCAAGCAGAAAACCAGACATACAGGCAATGCACAAGTTACATAGTATTTGTGCTTTTTACAGCAGGTTTATGTGTGTTCTCAGGGCTAGAAGTGGACACTTTGTACTTTAACATGGCATTTTGTAACTACTACTTAGCTTTTACAAAGTTGGAGAAGAAACATTGATGTGCATCTTCTGTCTTCCAGACCTGTGCAGAAGGAATCTGTATAGATTGTTTGTAACAGGAAGAATGAACAGTTACTTCAATTGGCTTGCTCTCAGTATTCATGTAGACATGACCTTGATAAACGCACCTTACAAAGCAGTTGGAAGAACTACTAATACTTTTGTGTATTTTTTTCTGTCTCTTGGTGAATGCATACAGAAAAGTATTATTTTTATAGCATCCATAAAGAAATTTCAACGATTCACATCTTCTAAGATTAACTCTGCCACTGCTATGGCATGACACTAACAAAATGAGAATCCAAATTCAAACTACTGTGGCTTTTATTTTCACAAATTGCAAATGTTGATTCTGTTTTCTTCATGATCTCAGGACCAACATATGATTCCTTCAGTCTATTATCACAATTTGGTTAATACTCACTTTATATAATTTTTGCCAGCATTGGTTAAATTAATCCAGTTTGTTCCACTGAAAAAGAGAGAAAGAACTTCCCTTTTACTGTTTTCCCCTAAAAAACATCTCAAGAGGAGGGTTGAATTACACAGAAATTTAGTGATATGCAAACAAGCTGCAAAAAAATTACTTTGAGGATTTGATTGGCCCATGTATCTCAGCCAGTTTAAAATGTCCACATTGTTAATAACTCTTTTTTGTTTGTTTGTTTGGTTTTTTTGGTTTTGGTTTTTGTTGTTGTTGTTGTTGTTGTTGTTGTTGTTGTTTTTTCATTACTAATCCAACTTTATCTGTAAGAACTGATATTATCATATTGTAAAAATCTAAATGCTCTGCTTTGGCAATTCATTTTCAGGATGTATGTGACTGGAAATGTAGTTTGAGGAAATACAACTAGTTTTTGTGTTACCCCAGTCTTCCCTCTCTTCCAAGTTATCTGAAAGTGTCATCATCCTCAAGAAAGGTCATATTTTTCAGTATCAATATGCCAATTTACACCACTTTTACTTGCATTTCTTAGGCATTGGTATTTTCTCTTCACACCTCAAGAGTTTTATGCAGAAAACAGTGAGTGAGAAGAATGCAAGCATTGCTTTTTATTATGCCAGAACTTGGCATGGCATTTGCTAAAATACTCATTGTAATACACGTTAAAAAAAAAAAAAAAAAAAAAAAAAAAAAAAAAAGGACTTTCTACAAGGACTAATATCACATGTTCAGTTCTAGAGTGAGTAATGACAGATACCTGTCTTAGTTGGGTATAACCACTCTCTGATTGTGACCATAGTAACAAATAGCAATTTGTTTTGAGAGGGAGAAATTATGCTTACTTTAAATAACATTTTTGCATCACAGATGTAGTTGGTAAAAGAGTAGCTAGATAATGGTAATAAAGTATGTCATCTTTGTATTACATCAGGGAGAATGGTTTTAAGTGTTTTAGAGAAGTGTATGCATTGCAAAAGTAATGCACTGTGAAGATGGACAGCATCCAAAAATGCTCCATGGAAGCAGTCAATAGTCTAAAATTACAGCAAGTCATTGAGTATAAAGACATGCATCTTATTTTGATGTGATATTAGTCCTGAAAATTTGCTCTTTTATCTCTGTTACAGCTTGCTACAATTGAAAATTAGGTTTCTTCTTACAGCACTGAGGATCTCTACGAGTACTGATGTTTGTTTAATGACTGTGGAGTGAATCATTGACCAGTTTTGAAGATGTAAAGTGTTTCCAAGTCAGAAAGATATGACGATGGATCAAAGCTAACTGGAACCATTTTTCATACTGATCACTCTGAGAGTAAGCTTTTGATTTTCGATGTTGATTTGTACTGTGAGCACCAATAACATTCATTATAAGAGTGTTAAGTTTAGGATTGTTATTGATTTTTTATATTTCTTATGCTTAAAATGAGGAATGTTTATTGCATTTTTAATACCATCAGAGTCCATATTGACTTAAAAACATTCATGCTATATTTACTAGAAAGTGTGCATTTCAGCTTACAGGGCCCCTGCTTATAAGTTAAAACCCCAAATTGAATAGGAATTTTCCACTTAATATTTCTGGGCTTGGGGGTTTTTTAATTATTTTTTTTTAAGCTTAAATTAAATAAAAAAATATGATAATACAATTGAAAACTTTATATTTTGAAATAAATGAATCAGACAGTTCTCACCACTGACTGAGATAAAAGTAGATGTGACACTGAAATTCTTCAGGGTCTGGGACACCTAATTTCTCTCCAACTCTAGCAATAGTCTTACATTAACTTGAATTCATGTAGGCTTCAGAAGTGACAAAAATCAAACCTTTGTACGTACTCAGAAGAAAAATGACTTTTACAGAGAAAAATAACTTACAGCTGCTGTGAACAGAGACTAGTTTCATGGCCATGCCAGCACAGTTCTGTTTGCTGAATGTCACCTCCCAGTAAGCCAATAAATAAAATATTTCATGATCACAAGGTCTCTTAGCGTAAAACTTTTTTCAGCTTTCACATATGAAAAGAAATTAGACAGCAGCATACATCTGGAATAATGGTAAAGTACATAAAAATCGTCATAAATCCCAGGACAGAATAGTGATGAGCTCTGTTTTAAAAATCTGGTGGTCAGTCATCCATGATACAAATCTTAAATGTGATTAGAACAGCTGTCTAGATTTTATGCCATCTCAATTAATTTTTTTCTCAGCCATTCTTACTCTTCTGATGATATTGACAACACTAATGCAAGTTCTGAATCTCTTACAGGTTTGAGTCATGCAGTATACACAAGAGCAAAGTACTATTCTCTTGCAAGAAGAAAACCAGGACCCACTCAACCTCATAATATTCTGGCTAATCAAAATTAGTAGTAGGTTTTGGGTGGATGGGTCTTGAATATGATAATTCATTAATTTTGGTGACTGGGGATATTTGCTGAATAAAGCTGTCGTGGGGATATTTCACGTTTAATATCAAACAGCAATTTTTATTTGTTCTTAACTGAAAATCTGCTAATCATACTACTTAAAATCCAGCTAAACCTGACTCCTCAAAATCATCTTGAAATCTGAGTGTCAGTCTGCGTAATTAACACTAATAAGTTTTCTGACACAAGCCAACTGATTATTATAGCCTCAGAAAAACACAGTTCAAGTTTGTTTTTCCCTTTTAACAGCTCTACAGGGGATGCAATTTAGAAGAGGGAAACAGAGCTGGGACAGATGCTCCATTAGTTTTAATTAATGGATTTGTCTGGACTTCAGTTAAAGCTGGTTAATCTCTGGCAAATTATGAAAGTGTACCCTAAAAAAACCATATCCTTTAAGACAATATCATTTTGAACAGAGTCAACTTTTCAATAAGCATGAAAAAACAATGTAAAACTAAGTGTAACTTTTTTATTTAGCTAGGAAAAAATTACTATCATCACCTAGATCTATGAGATACTCTGTCCACTTTTGCTCTGAACTATAAAGATAATAAAGGACAGTACTGTGTACCATTTGTGCTCCTCTGACATGCTATTATTGTTGAATATATGCCACTGGATCCCTTTTATTCTTTCTCTTCCTCTCTCTCTCTCGCTTTTGTTTCTAAGGCAAAAATTTTCTCATACCCTAGCTGAATAGCCTTACCACAAACGTCATATGATTTTAGACCTTTACACACTGGATAGCAGAGGCAGAGGTACAAGATTTGTGCAAAGCTCCTTCCTAACAGCTACAAAGCCTGAGGTGAGACTATCATACCTGTGGGCTATTGTGCGTTTCTGCCCATTGTATGCATACACCAATTGGCAGATTCACATAGTCTACAGTTACACTGTAGATCCAGTGTACACTGGATCCAGTTCTTGCATTTGACTGATACATTTTTACCTTCAGAAAGTCCTTTTTCAGCACTCCATCCTCACGTGCAGGGAAGCTGCATCCTCTCACCCAGGGCAATTGACTACTGGTTTGGCCATCGTCAAAGAATGTTGTGTCTACATCTTAAAAAAGTGCAAATGTCACAAAAGTCTATGCCAAGTGCTTCAGTGATTCTAAGCAGCGGGCAACAGATAGCTGTGAAATCCAGTTTTAAGATAAGCGGAACATAAATATTCATCAAAGGAGCTGCTGATTGAACAAGTTCTTGAATCAGTTCAAGTCTTTTAAATGGTTACATTAAAACCCACTGATTCAGAAGGTAAAAGGTAATTTCAAAAGTTCTGCTAGAAAATTATTTTTTTTCATGTTTCTGGTTTAAAACCTACTGGCAAGACAAATAGTTTCTAATAGTAGAATAGCACTTGTGGAAAAGCACAAGTGAAAGGTTTAAATGAGGATGAGCAAATGGCTATGTCAGTCATCATCTAGCCCTACTTGAGGTTTACATTGCTAGGTAGAGTGCAAGTCATCAGTTCCTGTAATGAAATGCTTGAGGATTACAGATAATCCTTCCAATTTCAGTTTTGGTAACTCAAACACTTCAGATTTTTCAAAGGAGTAGTATGTAGATACAAAAAGAATGTGTAATTCTGTCATGGGAAATATTTTCAAAAGTGTTACAGTTTAGTTGTCGGAGTGGGAGACGGACCCGGAATAACGATGTAACCTCAATATGAGTATGATCGTTCTCCCTTTATTCATGTTTTTACAAAGTATGTATAGACAGGCAAGCAGAGCACACACTAGCGACAGCCGTACGATTGGCTCACAATCTCTGTTCACACGACTAGAGCACTCACACAATTGGTGTAGACCCCTTGTCCACGCGCAGCAACATTCTCTCATCTTCTGGATGCGGTCCCGTTTATCTTATCTACCAAGTAGCTACTTCTTCTTACTTCTGCTTTTCCCAGGAAAGTTCATGGTCATCTCCAGGCCTTTATCTACATCAAAGACTGGGTTGCTCATTGCAATTAAATCGTGGCCCTTCTCACACAGCCATTCCTCCACAATTCTCCCTTTTTTTTTTTTGAGCAATCCAGGCTTGGTTTACTACTTTTAACATAGTTCTCTTAATACAACTAAGTACTAAACATAAGCACAGACCTATCACAAGGTTTATTATCACAAGGATTAATATAATGCGCAAGCCTTCAACAAGCAAGTCTACTAACCATTGCGGCATATTCCCAAACAAGTTAGTCAGCCACCCATCTAAAAACCCATGCTTTTGATGAATTTTGTCGGCATTTTGTTTTAACCACTGCAACTGTTTGTGAATTGATTCGCTGTGATGGGACAAGTTTATACAGCACGTGCCCTCAAAATCCTCGCAACCATGACCTTGAGCTAATAGTACACACTATAGTTGCTAAATTCTTCTACCTTAAAGCCAGGTACTTCTATTAAACATGTATGAAAAGGCTCTATAGCAGAGGCAAGCGATAGACAAAAAGCTTGTTGTCCTGTTTTGTTTGCCCAGGTAACCCACATATTTTCCCTGGGTTCATTACCGCCGGGATCAATATCCCTAGGGTCAGGATCTTGGTTATTAGGTGGATCATGTTGAGTCAGAGCAGGTTTTACGGCTCTACTGGGCACCCACGCTGGACCACGATCTTCTAATATAGCGTCTTTAATAACGACACTCCAGCGTGTAGTCCTCGGAGGTGTTGAGGGATTCACTAGCCATGAAGGCGTGTTACCATCCTTCCTCCCCACACGTCAGTCTAACTCCTCGAGCCGCCTTAAAACTGTCTGTAACATTTTTTTTTCTGTGGTGTTTGAGGACAGTTTACGACTCTTGTTGGGAGGCGGAGTTGACAGACCAGACGAGTCGCTGGAGGCGGTAGCGGTGGATACAGGGCAGGTGGAGGTGCGGGAGGAGGTGCCCTGGGCGGAGGCCGAGACGCTGCTCCCCCCAAATCGATGAGCTCAGTAGGTGTTTCAGGCCCCTCCTCTGCTGGAGTTTTCTGAGCAGGCACTTCCGCACGTGCGTTACTTTTCAGGAAGTGGCTTAGCACCACTTCCTTCCGCTTTTTCCGAGTTTTGCAAGGGGTTTAGCGGTAAATCTTTTCCCTCCTCAGGAGGGTCAGGGGTCTCATTAGCTCGAATTTCAGCAACAGTTTTACATGTGGACCCGGTCATTCCCTCTACCGCGGGCAGTTTGAAGAACCACGCAATAGGTCCAGGCTTGCCTTGAGGTTTTAAGGCGGCTGCTCCCGGACCCAACATTTGAGCAGCTGCACAGGCTACTTCCCGCTCCGCTTTCATTGCTTTTAAAGTCTCTAGGATGGTATTCCACAGCTCGCGGACGGCTTTTATCTCCTTCTCCTCTTTTTCACTGAATTTCACTGAATTTCACTGAATTTTTAGAGTTGGAAGGGACCATAGAGATCATCTAGTCCAACTCCCCTGCTAAAGCAGGATTGCCTAGAGCTAGAGCATGTTACTCAGGACTGCATCCAGGCGGGTCTTGAAAATCTCCAAGGAAGGGGACTCCACAACCTCCCTGGGCAGCCTGTTCCAGGGCTCTGTCACCCTCACCGTGAAGAAGTTTCTCCTCATATTTGAGTGGAACCTCTTATGTTCCAACTTGTGCCCGTTGCCCCTCGTCCTCTCGGTGGGAACCACTGAAAAGAGTCTGGCTCCCTCCTCCTTCAACCCTCCCTTGAGATACTTGTAGGCTTTTCATCCCCCTCGACTGATTTATGCCACATTGTTTCTCCAAAGTCTCACCATTCTGAGACAGAAAACAGCATATGTGTGTCAGAAAAATGACCCCATCGCTGTCCTAATTTAATTAATTTTATCAGCAGTTTTGCCGGCACTTCAGTCCCTCTCACAGAGAGGATTCCAGCGAGTAGCGTTGTTGCAGCTTCTATTTCCATTGCTGCGCCATGGTTCCTGGGAGGCGAGGGGCCACCTCGAACCGTTGTCTGCTCCGTCTCTGCGCCAAGCAGCACTCCTCCCAGTTTAAACAACAGTTATGCCGGTGCTTCAGTCCCTCTCTTAGAGAGGATCCCGGCAAGGGACGTGGTTCCTGGGAGGCGAGGGGCCACCTCGAACCGTTGTCTGCTCCGTCTCTGCGCCAAGCAGCACTCCTCCCAGTTTAAACAACTGTTTTGCGGTGCTTCTATCTCTCTATTAGAGAGGATCCCAGCAAGTGACGTGGGCCACAGCTGGCGTTAGCACTGCTGCGCCTGAGAGGTGAGGAGCGACCTCACACCAGCATCTGCCCTGCCTTTGCCCCCAGGCAGCGCTTCTCTCAGCCGTGGTTTCCCACTCCCCCTCCTCTAGCTGCTTACCGCAGTCTCGGAGATCTCAGTCCAGCTGAACAACCATCCTCTGCTACCAGATGTTGGGAGTGGGAGACGGACCCGGAATAACGATGTAACCTCAATATGAGTATGATCGTTCTCCCTTTATTCATGTTTTTACAAAGTATGTATAGACAGGCAAGCAGAGCACACACTAGCGACAGCCGTACGATTGGTTTACAATCTCTGTTCACACGACTAGAGCACTCACACAATTGGTGTAGACCCCTTGTCCACGCGCAGCAACATTCTCTCATCTTCTGGATGCGGTCCCGTTTATCTTATCTACCAAGTAGCTACTTCTTCTTACTTCTGCTTTTCCCAGGAGAGTTCATGGTCATCTCCAGGCCTTTATCTACATCAAAGACTGGGTTGCTCATCGCAATTAAATCGTGGCCCTTTTCACACAGCCATTCCTCCACATTTAGTATTTATTGTTTATCATTATTTTTCATGTTCATTTCTTGGGCTTATATGTTTCTACACTAATGCAGAAAACACAGAGATGAATGTGTGTATCTCCCTGTGCTTAAATATCTTTCCCTATATGGCTTGGTAGTCAATGCACAGCATCGTATGCTGAGAATAACTGCTGTGGGAAGGAATGTGTGGATGGAGATAAATGCAAGGGTCAAAGTCACTAATGCAGAAATCAGAAATTTCTGAGGAAGATATCAGTAAGCAGGTCTAGGCTGTGTGATATGAAACAGAACGGGGAAACAACATACAGAGAAGGGGAACTAACTCAAAATAGACATTGGCTGCTGGATGTCAAGGAGATTAGTAACTGAAGAAGAGTTACAATTTGCCTGTTATAGGTCTGTGAGCATGCAAACTGTTCTGAAAGCAAAATCATGTGGAAAAGATGTAAAAAAAAAAAAGTAAAAAATGTGGAATCTCACAGCCAGAGGACCTTCTCACAGAGAAAGTGGCAGGAATCTAGTTGATCAGTTTTTCATGCTTGAAATGAGACATTTCACATCCTATTATTTTATTTTGAAACCCAGCTTTTTTTTTTTTTTTTAATGCATACTTTTGTGCATTCTGCTTACTCCAATGCACCATCTTCTAATACTTGTGATATGCCAAATCAAAACAAACATTTCCTTCAAGAAGGTTATGTTTCTTAGAGAAAAGGGTGCGCTTTTCCCACCATAGACTGCTTTCCCCATAGACAGTTTTTTGTTCGAACTACTGAACAGTGTACAACTAAAATTTGCTTTTTTTTTTCTCCTCAACAACTCTTTTAGTCCTCCATGTAATTAAAGAATAAGCAGCTGGTACTAGTTGGTACTGCTTGGTACGAGTTCATGCCCATCAATTCTTTGGCTTCACTTCCAAACCTATCACCAAGTCAACTTATTGGTGAGGAAGTGTGCTTGCTTGTGGTGGGATAAAAGTTAGCAATAAGCAGTGGCAAAATGCTCTCAATTTAAGAGTACACACCAAAACTTCCAAATGAAATAGCTTTCTTATTTTCTTTTTGCTTCTTTTTCCTTATACAAAAGACGAATGACCTTGCTGTCAGAGCAATGCAAAAAGAAAAATGAAATCAGTGGCATGTAGTACAGCACTGTGTGCCCTGCTTCCTAATATACTCAGACATAAAACTAGCAAAATTCTGAAAAGTAACAAATTTGGTTTTGTTTTGTTTTTTTTCTTCACCAACAGTTTCAAAAACAGCCTTACTTGAGAAGAACAGTAGCCAGTGAAGAACAGCTCACGGAATAGACCCACCGGTCTTCATTATGTGCTCTGCAAGTACTTCCGTACCCATTTTATTGCAAAGTATGCAGTAAATTTTTTACTTGTTATAATCAGGCCAACAAAAAAAGCTAGTCTGCACCAGAATTTAGCTATCAAGTGTGGAGGGTGTTTTGTTTGGGAGTCTGACGTTTTTAGAGGCCTTGTCATAAATAAGCAGGACAGCTCTGAGGAAAACATTCTTCCTCAGACAGATATGTTTGCAAAACCTGTATCCTAAAGATCTTAATAACATTGTGTCTTCTGTATTATGTTTATACACGACATTCTCATGGGTATTTAGATAAAAATTTGCTAGCTTGTATTGCAAGATTAGGCAGTAATTTCAGGTTTTGGTTAGAGCTGGGTCCCCCTTAAAAAGCGAACAGCAATTTTTCTGTATTATACAGGTTCTAAGGCCTGCTTTAGTCGTAATTCTCCACTCAGTATTCTTAAGTTTTCCCATTTAATAAAATGAGCATTAGTCTCTCCTTCATTTCTACGGAGTATACCCACTTTTGGGTGTTTTTGGGAACAAAAAACAATCTCAAAGATTTTATATTCCAAAGTTAAACAAATATTTATTTAGATATACTTAGAAGTAGTGAACAAGTGAAGAAAAAGCCTCACATTCCTTGAAAAATAGACAATCAATTTCTTCTGAAGCCAAGTTAAATGAATAAAGGCCCAATTCTTCAGCTGAAGCAAACTTCTAAGTTAGTCAATAGAGCTTCATTTAGTTGCATGGGCCCTGCCTTTCACAACATCTTGCAAATGAGGAGTCCATATATTGAAGTATTAGTTAACCAGATATAAGTGCTAAGTAACTGAAATAAGCATGAACAGGAGAGTGTTTCTGAAGCTTTTGGAAAGTTTTATACCCCTAGAACCTAATATAGTATTTCGCATGGAGTTTAATTCAACCTGCCACGAGCTGTTTCTTTGTGCTAGAAACTGTATGCCTGCCTTCCCGCTCCGTGTATATTTACAGATGTCATCGTGCACTACATTTAAAGCAAAATTGACAATGACTCTCCAGATCCTGTCAAATCACCTGAAAACTCTCCTCATTTTATTTCTCATCTCTGGAAAAGCCTCAGAGAACAAATGGGTCTTGCAGCATGCCTGAGAAATCAGCAAGATTCAGGCTCCGATGAACTGAGACGGAACAAATCCTGCAGTGAAGGACCCATCACTGATTATGCCCTGACTCCAGCCCCTTGTGATTAAGCCAGGAGCCTGTTACCTTGAGCAAGTTAGATGATCTCAACTGTCATGGTGTCATTTTTAAACACCTCAATGCACGCTTTCCCAGCGCAGCTTGACAGGGACAGGTGTTATTGCTGAAACTATTTGCATGCAGAAGTCTGTACACGTGGCACTGAGGCATTTGCAGCCTAATCCACCAGGAACTAAAAGGACAAACAATAAGCCTGTTGATTTAACATAAGAACAATCGGACCTATGTGGATGAAATAATTTCTGATCCCCACATTGCAGTGTCTGTAATTTTTTGCTACATTCTGCAAATCTCTGTTTGTATTATTATACATTTATAGTCAATTGTATAGCTGTTAGCACCATAGCATTAGAGGGTGCAGCTGCACAGAGAAGCTGAATTGCATCACAGTGAAAACAGATATCACTAAAAACTGTTTGAAGTTGAACAATTGGCCCCACCCTGCAAATCTGCACTTTTGTTGGACTGGGAATAACAAGAGACTCCTATCCCATGCTGTGAAATTCTCTATGATGTGTGAACACTGGGTCACTTCAATACTGTAAGAAAATGTCTGAAATTCCACATACCTATATGATCATTCAAATGTTAATGTTTCTATTAATAAAACAGAGCATTTGTCATTACAGGCAGAACAGCTGGTTCATGTGAAATTCACATTTACTTTGAGACAAAGTGTTTTCTACTACTGTAATTTCATAACACCTTAGAACATTACTCCTTAAAGAATTTAAAATAATGTTTTCATGTATTTTGTATTTGTTTTTGTTTGACAGAGCTTCCTATGCCTGGAGTTGGTCGTACCCATAGTAGCCCACCTTTCTATGAATACAATTTGCAGAAATATTCATACATTGTCAATTGTCCAAAACAAGGTTGCTAGCTACTATACTAACCATAGACTGGTGGGACAAGTAGCTTAACAGTGTCATTCTTCCTTTCCATTGTAGCTCTCATCTGCAATTTTCCCCTGGTAATATTCATTCCCACATTAGGATATTTAGTACATCCTTAAAGATAGAATAATTAGACTAGATTCTTAAGGAATGAAGTCAATTCTTAAGGCTCAGGATTCAAGTTATTATATGGATAAAAGTTTAAATGAAAGCTCAGAAGGGTATCTAAGATTTTTTATAAAATTGTAGTCTTATGGAGAGTAGGCACAGTCCAGTCCTGCCTATGAGTCCAATTTTGAAATAACTTAAGCACCTACTTATGTTATTAAGCAGACAGTTTTAGTTGGTTGACTATAGTCTAAAATTGACTTGCACTGAGACTGTAGAATTAGGTTACAGTGAAGGAAATGCTTCGGTGTGCTTAGGCCCAAATTAAGAAGGCCAGTCTAAATTATGGCTTTAGATAGTTTAAAAATGAACTAACAAGCAAGGATATATGCTTATAAGTGAATAAAACCCCAAGAACTCCATATACCAATAAGCAATAGCTTTAATATATTCAGGAAAATATGAACATGTTTAATATTAGTTAAAATTAGGAATATTTTCTAAATAAAATAAGGTTATGATTGTCATCTTGTTTTAGATTAGTACCTTTACTCCAGTAATGCTTCCATAATTACTTGTAACCATACCCTTCAATAGACATCTATATTTTTCCCTAAGAAAATTAGAAGGTATAAAGACATGACTAAGCATCATAAAATACAGTACAGAGAAAAGCTGCTGTCTGATTTATATTTTCTTATTATGGTAATGTTTCACATTCATCACTTAGGGCGAATTAAATCCACCATAACAAGTGTTATAAACCTTCCTATAATTAAGACGAACTAAAACATGCAAAAAAAAATGTTTCTTGATAATTACTCTTGATAATGGAAATGATATTTCAGAATGTGATTCTTATGTTGTCTTAATATTGCTGCTGATGCAATTTACAGAAGAATAAATTATCAAGAAAAGTTATATTCTTCTCAGTGTGAGAGGAACTGCCAGTCTTAACCTAGAACTTTTAGTCTCTTTCCAATCTTGCATAAATGAAATGTTCCTTGATCCTTTAATTCTGATATTACATCTCAGTTGCATTCATCCAACAGGTAACCCACAATAATACCCCTAAAAAAACACCCTTCCATTTCAGAGGAAAGGAAGAAGGCCACTAGGAAAAGGCCTTATGTCTTTGGAAAGAATAGCTAGAAAGAGACAGAAGAGAAACTGAAGTTTTCAGTTGTATTATGTTGACTGGATGATGCTTTGTAACCTTGAACTTTCAGGTACTGCTGCCAGTTCTGGGAATTTGATTTGCCCTCTCTCGAGTTCTTCTTTTGGAATTGAGGACAACCAGATTCAGACAGGTGCCTACATCCTCCTGTGCTCCAAACAACTTCAATTTCAGAATTAAGAGCCATGTGGCTTAATCAAAGCAAAAATATAGTTTGTGGCAGAAATATTCACTGTGAAATGTGGCCAGTTTTCACTAGAGATGTAGTCATAAAGTAACGGAAACGTCATGGCAAGTAGGTGGGTGTAGAGTATATTTCTGTGTTTATGTATTGGAATATACCCATAATGCAAGATAAGTGTTGTTTCCTAAGGAAAGACAATGCTATATGAAAAAAAAATAATTGTTGAAGTAAATAACCATCTTTAGGAAATAGTAAAAGATGAGAAAGGACAGTATGAAATACAAATAAAACAGAAAAGAGGAAACCACAGGACAAAAATATTATGAAGGATATCAAAAGGATGAAGTTAAACAGCTTTCTGTGCAATGTTTGAAGGATTCTTAGAAGTAAACTTGAAAAATTGGAAGATAGAATAAAATCAAATACAAGAATAATAAATAATAATATGTCTTTTTTGAAAGCTGTTTCAAAGTGTGGTCTACTTAATTACTAGAAGATAGGATCATTTATAAAGCAAAACACCTTTTAATCATGAATTCCAAAAACTGATTAGATACATTTTGCAGCACATTTTTTTGAAAGTTTTATCAAGTCTGGAAAGATTGCAGAAAAAGTAGACAAGGAATACATGATAGGAAAATGTCACTGAATCCAGTGTCTTAAATGAGAATGCACTTAGGATGTATTTTTTTAACTAGAGTCCCTTCAACAAGGCACTTGAGTATGTCTGTGTTGATGTTTTTTTCTTCGTCTTTTCTCAAGTAGTAAAACCATTAGGATAATTGTGGGTTGAGAAACACTGTCTACTCTGGTTACTGCTCGCAAGCAAATTGACCCACTCCGGGATTAATTGAACTAGCTTTATGTCATATGAGTACCTGAAGAAGACACTCTACACATTTCACTAATGTTATATATTTTTTAAGATTGCGTAACCTTAAAATATATTACTAACAATAATTATTTATTTTTATAAAATATCCACCAGCAATGTTCTATTGGAATACTAAGAAAGGCAGCTGTAACATTTTGACTACCAAGCTTTAAAATTTATCTCCAAGGGCTTCAAGTGTTCTGCACACAGTGTAACTGTGTTTTAAAATTTGTGTGACTAGTTCCAGCCTGATGTAAAAAAGAAATAAGCTAATTTCAAATTGTGGACAATGGTAAATTATCATTTTCCTGAAGTACATCCTGTTTCCACTGAGATGTCTTTGTATATTTGTAGTCTTATCTTCTGGCATTGGTGCTAAAAAACATTTTTTATTTCCTGCAAAATCAATGTGGCAAAGAGTAGGTGTGAAACTTATCCTATTGTGAAAACAATTAGTAGATCTAATTTGCATATGCTCTTCCTGAAGTAGCCAGATATTCTTGCCAAACCAGCTTGACAAAAGCAGTTGGTTTATAAAGATATTTTGAAGACATTGTCTGAAAACAGCAGATACAGGCCTATAATAGCCTATAACTGATTAGCTGGTCATTAGCAGCAATAATGTCTTCAAAGAACAAGGCTAAATAAAAAATAGGGGGTAGAAATTTAAGTCTGATAGCAGATAAAGTGGGAAATGAATTGCAGAAATCTCAAAGTTCAGTGGGGTTTTGCTGCAAAATAGCCATCACTGAAATATAATTGCTAAAATATGCCATCCAATTCACCTAATTACATAAATTGCAAATTACTCTGGTGGATCTTGGAAAGAAATTTCACAGTTTTTAGGGCTAACTTTGTAAAACTAGTTTTATTGCACGGATTATTCTACTATACACCAGCAGAATAAATGAACAATATAAAATTAATAATATGCTGAGTGGTTCTGGCATGTTTTGTTGTGGGTTTTTTTGGTTTTTTTTTTGTTTGGTTGGTTTGGTTTGGTTTTGGGTTTGTTTTTTTTTTTTTTTTTTAGGTTGGACTCGATGATCTCAGAGGTCCCTTCCAACCATGGTGATTCTGTGATTCTGTGTTTTTTTTGTTTTCTGGATCTGTAAATCAAGAGCAATCAAAAATGATCCTACAATGCCAAACCAGATGTGATTAAGAGGAAAACATAGACTTAATGTGACCAGTGGAATCAGTAACTGTTGGTTTACCTTCGGTGACAGCTGGCACATGTTCACCACACTAGCTTTGTGGGTGCTCATTCTACTTCTTGTAAAAGAAAATGAGGATCTCCTTGAACATATTTTTCACTATGGAAAGACAGATGGATTTGGGATCTAGGTTTTCTTGGTAGCTTTTCTGTAAAAGGAGAAGAAATAGAGATCTGTTTGCCACTGCAGTATGTGTTAACAATTTCCTGTTCATGTTCATTTCCCTATTTTATCATGCAAAATTTTATTCATGTAACTATGCCCTGGAAGCGTTCTGCAGAAGCTGCTCTCTTTCCCAAGGGGACTGGAGTTCTTACTCCTTCTTGGAAGATGAAAGGTGTAGTAACAACTATGTTTAAAAAAAATGCTTAAAAGTTTAGAGAACTGAGTAATACACATGAAAACATTACTGTTTATAGCTTTATACCTGGAAATCAACACACGTGTTATGTTTTTAACCTCACATCCTGTAGGCCAGTTAAACTTCACATCCTGTAGAGCTCAAATAAATAGGCTTTCCATCTGACATGAAAAAATCAGGTCAATTTAAAATAAAAAACAAGCAAAAAATGAGACTGGAACTGTTTAGATGTATTTCATTAGCAGAAATTTCAAGGACATTTTAGGAAGGTGAAAATTAAGTAGCTAAATTAGAATTTGGCTTTTTGTACAGCCAAAATACGTTGGCAATAGTTCGAGTTTTCATGAAATTTTATCCATCAATGCTAGTGGGGATATATGTAAGTACGTATGTGTGCGTGTATCTTAGGTAAGATAAAGCTTCTATAATAGCACACTAGACTTGGAAAGAAAAATATTTCCTTTCTTTAGAAAAGCCAATATATTGGCAATAGTTACCCTAATATTTAAAATAAATATTTTCAAAAAAACTACCTGGCAACAATTTTCACATGCCACATCATGCCTTCTTAATATTAATTCTACTGTTGTAAGTGTGGCTTTGTTATGGACCTGAACACAAACTTCAATTGTGCAGGACTACAGGTTGATGAGACATCCTGAGGTTACACGAACTGAATCCAGCTAAGTGGCTGGACAGACTTTCTCTAAATGACAATATGTAGAGTATTTGAACTAGAGAAGTATTTTGTCTTAAATATATATTTGAAATGAAGCTCAGTTCTGACTATTCATAACTTTCATTTATTAAAAGAAAATTATGTTTGGCTGATAGTAAGCATTACAAAATATTTATATTAATTGATGTATTTCATGAAAAATAAATTCATGACAGTATTTGTATACATTTTCTTCCTTCTAGACCTGCATTTTTCTTTAAGTTTCTTTTAAATTAACTGACCTAATAATTTTTATTCACAGCTGTCATAATTTATTCTTCTGGTTCTAGGGTCCTTTCTAATAATCATAGGACAATACTCAGCATGAAGAGATGATGAAATTGCTGAAATTCACTATGCAGCTCCTTTGATTCACATGCAGTCCAAGTACAGAACAGGTAAGTAATTGCTGCTGACACTGACTCATACTTTTGGTTCTGAGAGAAGGAGTATTGTAGTCTCTGAAAATATATTATATTTGGTCTTTGATAAAGCCCTAGCAACTTGGAGATGTCCTTTCACTGAAGACAATTTAGGGAAAGAAGATCAATCAAAGATGACAGTGAAAATTGGAACAAAATAAATGCTCACTTAAAAATATTGGACTATTCCCCCTTGAGGTGCAGCAGATGCAATCATTTGTATGTTGATGCAGAGTTGCTGATTGCCCAGTGGAAATGAGAAAATAATTAGTCGTCTAAAGAAGATTTTATATTTATTTACAATACCAGTAAAATATTATCACAGTAATAATTTGCATGCAATAATAATTAATTGAGAATTGCATACTGAAATATATAATAACAGTATATTTAGTACCTTAAAATTCGAGGAAAAAAAACCCAACCCTTCTTTTAATAGATTGTAAGGATTGAGTTTGTTGTTGAATTTTTTAAATTCTAATAAATTTGCTCTTGCTTTATTAGCGAGATAATGATAGCCAACACAGTCTGAAAATGTTTCGGAACAGTAGATAGAGTGGCTTGCTAATGGAAAATTACATCTTTCTCTTAGCCTTGAATTAACTAGAATTTAATTTCTCTTGCTCTTAAACGTATTCAAGCATGGGGTAAACTAATCATGATACATACATCTTTGGGTTGGAAAAATAATCATAGGAATAAATAAGTGATATCTATTAATAATAAAAAGAAATAGAAGAGAAGCTTCGTGACTACTGCTAGAACAAACAGTTCCAGGTACACCACAGAATGACAGAAGTGGGAAGACATTAAACAGATATATTGTCTTCCAGGTGCAAGGTTTATAGAAGAAAAGATTATTTCTAATCTCATTCCAGTTGTAACTGAACTATTCCAAGTGAAAGATAAAGTTTCACTACATTACACCATGGCATTTTCATGGCTTTGGCTTGGCTTGATGTTGTGTGAATTAAGTGCCTGAAATATTCCATTCCTTTTGGTACAGGGAGATGCACATGGAATTCTAAGAGTTTAGAACTTACATTTAAATTAAGCATAAGCCACAAAAATACTCATCCCCTTTCAAAGCAAAAAAATTTCAAATGTAAAAAAGAAACAGTCACAAACCTGTTCGTGCCCTCTTTTCAATAATTTAAAAGTAAGTTCTTAGTATCTGTAATTATTATAAAACTCATCTTTTGTTTTCTTGGTTCACACATTAAATTGGAGAAGTCAGCGTGTACCTCCCTGAGTTCATTTTTTACAGAATGCTACAATTTCTTCTGTAATTTCAACCTACTATGAACTGTATATTAATGTAACAAACCAAGACGCTTCAGTTCTCCTCTGATATACTAATCTGTTGCAGAAATAATAATTAATAATTAATCTATTGCACTTCTTTTCTTTCCCAGAAAAAATAGCAGATACTTAAAATGCTTCTCCCCATTTCAGAAAAAGGGACTTTAAAGAACTGTGATATATTTTGGATTGCAAACTGTGAATTGTGACTGCAAATAAAAACTCCCCAATGGCGGCAGCTGAGAAGGATTTTTTGTTTCCCTTTTTTTGCAGCAAGTTAGGGTTCTTAAGCAAACTTCATTTAGACCGTATTTTCCAAATGTTTTTTATCTTTTTTTTTTTTTTTTTTTTTTTGCATTAATCTTGTATAATGCAAAAGTCATAAGGAGTTCTGACGTTTTTTCCCAATTTTTTTTTTTTTTTTTTTTTTTTTTTTTTTTTTTTTGCATTAAGCCATAAAAAACTAGCATTAATAACTGTTTCCACTTTTCCACTGTACTAACCTGTTCCACTTTCACTGCAGACCAGGATTGCCTAGGCTCTGGTGGCTAGTTGGCTAGCTTGCCCCAGTGGCTAGTTGGCTAGCACTGGCATGGTGATACTGAACCTCATGGGGTGAGACTACAGCTATGGAGCAGCACCAGGAGCCCTGGACCTGCAGGGACAGGCAAATGTCTCATTGCCAGCAGAGCAGTACTCAGCCCCTGGCAGTGCATGTGTCAGCCTGCTCTGAGCTACTTTGCTTGGTGATGGCAGGGAGAGGACTTTGCCAGATGCATAGCCCCTACCTACTGTTCAGCCTCCTGCTTGATGACTGCAGGCGAGGACCAGATTTTGCTTCTAATCCTTGCTTTTCAACTCAAAAAAAGCACACTGTTTCTGAGTCTATCCTGTACTAAAAGTTCAACGTACAGGTGACAATCTGCAGTTTTGCTGGGCTGTGAGACTGAAAACTGAACTTGTATGACAGAAAGTTCACATGATACAAACAGTAAGTGCATCTGTGAGTTGAGAAATACGCGATATCACATTCTTTTTTTTAATCTTTTTTCCTTCTCTGGTTAAATTGAAAAAAAAAAGGAATTTCTGGTAACTTTTCAGGATTCTGTTTGTAAATCCGCCTCTGTGTTTTAGTGGTATTCCCACAGATGGGGCACTATTTACTGTGGGCTTTTGTTATTCCGCAGTTTGTGGTGAGTATAACTGCTGAACATCTATAAATTTCTTGTAATATTTTTGCTCATACTTGTTTTAAACAAAAGCTCAGTTTGACCCAATAGGCAACATTCTTATTTGATTTCATGTGTTCATAACAAAGGGGAAATGAAAATGAGGATCTGCAATTGATGTCTCTCATAAAGCCAGAGATCATAGCAGTGGTCCTGTGATTCACCAGAATTTAAAGTCTTGGGGCAAAACCCAATAGTTGCATGACATTATTAATTTCCTTCCCTTTGACCAAGGAGGTTTAAATCCATTATCTACTGCCCAGAAATATACATCGTTTACTATAATTAAATGTGGACAGATTTTATGGGCTCCAGGTGCTTCTTTTATGTATTTTCTTTTTAGTAGAAATACGGAGTGACCAGTTCACAGATGTATACATTTTATGTCTAGATGTTCTTCCAAGGAGGCAACAAAATAATTAGAATCATCTGTCCCTAGCAACACTTAAATCAGAAAAAAAGTGCAAAAGCTCTAATTTACCCAATGCTTTGCTTCTTAATATTTGCTTTTGTATTAGATGCCCAAAATGAGTTAAAATGTCCTGTTTCAGATCTGATGCATGCCTTGTCTGAGTTAAAATGAAGATTTTCTTCCTTCTTCAGTCTGAACAAAACTTTGCCTGCTTGTTTTGCTACCAGATTGAAGAATGAATTGTTGCAAAGGCTATGTGAGAGTATTCCAACTTCTTTCACTTAGTGCACTGGGAGGGAAGGAGTAAGTAGTTATTTTTTTTGTAATTAAAACATAAGTTCTTAATTTTCATAAGCTTTTAAGCCTTAAATTTGTATCTCATGTCAGTGTTTTCAGAGCACCCACTACTTTTGGATGTGTTAACATGTTATTGTATAACCAGAAACTCAATACTTTCCAAAATCTTAATGGTGTATCTATACACTAATAATAGATAAGAAATTGTGAGACATCGTGCTTTGTGCTGTGAAGCACCAAGTATTTTGCAATTATTGAATAGCAGTTGCTCTAAAATGTTCTTAACTTCCTCTTGATAAAAAAGAAGCTCCCGTGGAAGTCACGATATGATAATTCCATAATATAGTATCTTAGTATAGTGTGTATATATATATATATAAGTATATATTATAGTATATATCTTACAGTGTTTTAAAATAAAAACCCAGTTCTAGGACTGTCTCTCCCTCACAATGACAAATCAAATTGTGATCTGCAGTACTGTGAGACTGATCTGATTCTTTAGGTCGTGCTTGCTCCCTTGCTGCTCCTACAGTTTCTTAAAGCCAAGCATGTTCCAAGCCAAACCATTCTATGATTCTATGATCTAATAATGTTTAAGTCATTGTCCTTGAATTCAGATGCTAGTTATAATTTCACTGTACCTTTCAATTCCATCATCCTTCAGGTGTTTCATGAACTTGAAATGGTCTGATGGCAGGTTCTGGTAAATAACTTCTCTAAGAGGAATTTTTTTCTTTTTTTTTTTTTTCAAAAGGACATATTATCTCTCAGGGTTTCTATTTAATGTATAGATTGCCTTCTACGACCTATGTCTTACTTTAACCACCTCCACAGTTACTTTGATTGTAAGAATGTTGATAGAGAAAGTGGAATTACTACCAAAAAGTGCAACATTTTTCCACCAAATTACAGTATAGTTCAGCTTCATGGAGTTGTCTCTGTCATAAATCAATAACATGCTAAAGAAAAGGTAGCAATTTTCACAATGAAGGGCAGCTCCAAGCAAATTTTCCTAACGATCTTTGTAAGTTCTCTGATATCTACCATGTTAATAAATATTGCAGAAAACAGATTACAAGTGAGGGGACAGAGTTCATTGAAATGAACATGTTTATGCTTGTCACATACTGTTAACCTTAAAGAGGTGCAAAAATCTGTCATGATGCTGACTGGTTAGGCAATAAAGTGGCAGAGGGAGCCTGAAGAAAAGTAATGCAAATTAATATTCGCAGAAGAAAATATTTCAGTTGTACATGGGAACACAGTGAGGAGTTCCAAATTAGCTAGCACCTCTCAGGAAAAAGATCTTGAAATCTTTGTGGATAAAGACGAAAATACAGATATCTTGGGCACATAGTCAGCTCCAGTCCCTCAAGAAAAAGGTAAAATAGAACTAGAAAACACACAGAGGATACAGGATAGTCTGTATTCCAAAGAAGTGCTGTATTTGGAGAAGAGCTAAGAGTATTAGATAATGATTTTTCCCACTTTCTCAAAGTGCAAGATGTAGAAAATACCCATTGAAACAGGAATTATATTTAGATTAAATGAAGAGAAATATTTTTCACACAATTTTCTTGCTCACTCTGTGAAAACCATTTCCACGTTTCTTTTTTCTGAAGGATAAAGGGTGTCTCAAAGTTTTAGTAGAAGTTCATGAAGAAACCTACTCAATCATGGCTTTGAACATGATAGTTTTCGTTGAACAGCCAGTTAATGAGTGAGTAAATAACAAAAGCTTTGAGGACAGGGCGAGGGAGAATCACTATGTCCTTCTTTTGTTCATCAGCTCCACCTCTATGCATTGTGTACTCTAGGATCATCGTTTAGATGAATCTGACCCATCTTGGCAGGTTTCATGTGCTTGGACCTTATCCTAACCAGGATTAAAAAATAAAAAATAAAATTAAAAAATGGAGATGCCACCATCAACTATATCAAGTTCTACTGAAACCACAGGGGCTCAATTTTTATAAATGAATGAACAATGTTGCATCTATCTGTAAAAGTAAGATTTGAAAGTATAACACTGCTGAATATTCAGATACATGGTAATGAACAGTAATGATTTTCTTCCTGTAATACCTTCATTTTAATCTTTCTCAACTGAAAGAAGGTTCCAGTGAGCAGTAGGCTGTTCTTTACTTCAAATTCAGACAATTTTCAGAAGGAGGGAAGATTGCCTGGAGCTTTTGAAGCTTTAATGCTCACATTCAGACCATTTTGATTTAGGGGTTTTTGAAATCTACTGCAGGCCTTAGATGAATTGCAAAACAAGTAAAACAGAAAACTGATGTACAATTATGCATCTGCATTTATTGGATTTGAATTCAGCAGGGAACAAGTCCAGCTGAAGAGGCTGTAACTATCAGATGGCACATGAAATTTGGTTAGCTCTGCTTGGCAGAAAGGGTGAGGAATTACCTGTATGTCAAGATTCGAATGTCTTGGATTAATGCTGTTTCCGAAATTCTGCCTTGCCTATATATTACAGGAAAGTTTTAGAAATTATGTTCATGATTTACAGTAATGCTACCCTGTATGGATATTATTAACTTCTAAGGTGTCCTTGAACAAAATTTAATCCTCATTCTGCATATGTTTTTTGGATTAAACATTTTGTGCTCACCATTGTGTACTAGTAATGTGCTGGGGGGAGAGACGGGTGTTTGTTTTTGTTGTTGTTGGGGTTTTTGCCATTATGAATTCATGGCTTTCTGTTCTATACTGGTGGAAGGTATTTCTGCTCTGCTGCTTCCTTGGGAGATTTCATCATGCAGAATAAATTGTGTGGGTACCTCAAATTAGTTTGAGTTTATGCCCTACACTGGCAGCTAATTCATGAATTAGGCTTCTTAAAATGGACTTCATCAAATAAAATACCTTCAGGACAAAACAGGGCTGTAATCTCTAAGTATGCAAAGCAAAAAGTGCCTAGTGCATTCATCCAATAAACAGGCAACTAATCTGCAGCTAAGATTAGGGAAATTTATAAAATCTGTTTTTAAAAGTTTTAATTATAATAGGCTCAATGAGCTGTGTCTTAAAATGATACTTCTATTTTCTTTTTACATTACCATGGGATTATAGCATTGCATAAAAGCATAGAATGTGCTGTGCAGACTTCAGAGAAAACAGGACACTGACAGATGGACACACATTAACATTGAAAAGAAATTTAAAAAAATAGGTGAACATAGATGTGTTACACTGACAAATTTCTATCCAGATTATGCACCATCTTTGTACAGTATTACACACCAAGGACATACTGATTCAAAATACCATGTCCTTTAAATAGAAGTAATAGGAAGCTAGGGCTGAAATGTGAACAAGAGCTATTACTTAGTGGCTGAAGCTAATTCAGGATCTCTTACTGAATCTCTTTTTGAGTTTATGAGATTCATATCTTGTTCCGGAGGTTACTTTGTCATCAATAAAATCAAAATATTATTAAGCAATCACCTCACAGGAATGTAGTAAGAACTGATTAGCAACTGTTTATTCAGAACTTTAAAGATACTGTGTCAGATTGTTTCTCTTTTTTCTCACTGTTTTCACTGTAACTCTTAGATGATTAATTATTATTCAGTAGAATCTCGTCACTGAGGACAGAATTTCTACATTTCCCCCTCCCTTCTGCCCCAAAACAGAAAAGCTGTAGCAGACGAAGATGAATCTTACTGTTTGTATGGCATCTTAAACTAGCTGAACAAGTAGAACACGGTGAGATAGCTGAAATATACTAAACTGCAATTAGATTCTCTAAGGACAGTCCCACAGTATATAAAATGTATATTAACGGTCCAGTTCCTGCTCCAAGTGATAATGGCATCTGAAATTCTTCACCAAAATGAAGATGATTTTTCACTATTTAAGAGAAATCATAGTACCAACTATGATTGCTCAGAAAGATATATATTTAACTTTGAAAAAGAGTAAATATTCCAAAAGAGTTTTAATTTATAATTTGTTGGTGTTCTGCATGTTCAGTGCAGCATAGTTAAAAATCTGCTTTAAACATATCTGCCACAGGAAATGCCCTTTATGCAAACTCTTTCATGGCAGAATGTGCTGATGCACTTTTTCGCCTGTTACATTGCTAAATAACCTTTTAAATCTGCCTTTGGTAACAAATTATTTTGGTTATTTCTGACAACCTCCAATCCTCTTTTGGAACCAGCAAAACAGCTCAGGTCTCCTGCCCAGCTGGCTTCATACTGTAGTCCAACTTTCCTTCAACCCCACCTACCATAAAGGCCTAGGAAATATCAAAGAAATCCTTCAGGGAATCAGGATGATATATGTTCAAAGGATGAGATAGCAAACTTGTAGTTAGCAAACTATAAATCCCTTGATGTTTCCTCTGCTTTTTGTTTTACATATGCTTGGGGACATACACCAAAAAGAAAAGAGATTGAAATTTTGATAACATAAAATCTTCCTTTCCACATTATACTTTATTTTCTTTTAAATATGTTGAGATATTGCCTGTGGGGAAAAAAAACCACAAACAAACACAAAATTAATCCAGCTAAGATGGTAAAAGATAATTATGTTGGATATACTTTTACTGAAACTAGACCAAACCTGGCAAGTGCTGCTAAACCAATTCAAGCAAGATTGGATGCAATTTCTAACGTCGTGTTTGGAAACTGGTAAGGATAAAGTATGTTCCTTCTTAAGAATGTTTTCTAAAATGATGGCTCAAATAATTATAAAAATGGTAATGCAGAGCAATTCCAATTTGATCAGAAGATCACTATAGATTAGGTTCTCAGATGGGATTGACCATAATATCTTAAACTCAATAGAATTGTCATTATGTGGATCATGATCTTGCCTGTATCATTCTGTGTGTTTATCTTTCTGATCAACATGTGGTGAAGAGAGAGATTAACCTAGAGGCCTCAGTCGTCTCTCCCCAGTGGGCAGCCCTGACCTCCCTGAGGGACCTGTCCCTGTAACCAGGTTGTCGTGGTTGTCGTGCTGACTTTGGATGAACATCATGGGCTGAATTAATGACCCTAAATTCAAGCCCGGGTGCTGGCAGCAGGGAGTGTTAGCCTGAGGTTTGTGCTGCTCCTGCTGAGAGGAGCATTAATATATGCAAACCAGAGAGGGTTTTTGATCTGACACTGAAAATCCCTGCCCTAGCCATCAGGATTGCTAGCAGGGGAGGCTGACTGCTTGTTATGACTGATTGATATATTAAAAATGGCAAAATATAGAAATCTTTCTCAGAAAGGGCTCCCTTTTCTACAGTGCATGGTTCACAAGGAGCCCCAGGTACAAACCTTGCTTTCAAAAGATCATCCTGGAGGTCACACAAAACGTGACAAGGTATTGTAGGAAACAAATGAAAAAGGATTTGACATTAGTGACAATAATTTTTCTTGTATGTGCTCAGTTTGCAGCTTCTCCCTTTCAATAAAAGAAGGGCTTTAGTAGTCAGTAATCCATACTGGGCACCTATCCTGTCATCATCTAGTGACAATATTCCCCTTCCCAGCTTTAATTGACATAAAAAATTAAAAATATACCAGATATCAAGTGAGAAAGAACGAATTAATCTATCCTACTTGTATTTCATATATGATATATTATATACACTAAGAGAGAGAATGGATTAATCCATATGCCCAGATTTCTTCTGCAGAAGCAACAGGGAAGCTTCATTTAAATATTTTTTGTTGTTGGGTTTTTTTTCTTATTTTCCCAGGGAGACAGTGATTTCTTCCTTCTTAACTCTTATCTGCACTTAGGCTATCAAGTGAAAGAAATATAAGATATTGGAAGAGAAACAATAAATCATCCATAAGAAAAATAATTTAAAAAATTGTGTTATACACTACATTTGAATGCAATTATGAATTTACCTTCTTTTGACTTCTGTTATCTATCTTCTTTGATATGTCTCAGGAATAAAAGCTGGTAACAGTCAGCAAAACTACAAAGTGGGAAAAAAAAGACAAAAACTTATACAGTTAAATCTATTGCTACAAAGCAGACACTTTTGAAGCTGCCATGACTTTTGACAAGCCTTTAAGGTGTCAAAAAGTGTAAATTCACTGCTCTGTGTGTGCCTAACCTGTAACACACTGGGACTTTCATAAAGAGATATACTTGCTTACTTAGCAAACTCTCTCTCCTTCAAGAAATTATAATGCAACAGTGGGCTAGGCATAATGCTTGGGAGGGTGACTTTAGATCAGGCTGAATTGGCTTTTCCTCTGGAAGATGCATCTGTGAACATTGCTCAAATACTAGAACAGTGCAAATCTCTAAATCGTTTTGACATTGAAAATCTTTTAGGAACTGTATGACTTGTTTTTATCTTTCAATATTTTAAAATAACCATAGGAGTACTATTCTGCCTTTCCCTCCTCTTCCTCCCCCAGCCTCTTCCAAGGGATAACCAGCCTGGACATGTTTAAGTACAGAAACCACATCCAATTGCAGACTTTATGTATTTGATGCAATTGGCAGAGTTTTGGCCCATGGAGAGCATAGTACATGTTTGACTTCTATATAACATTTCAGACAGCAGTTTAGGGTGATTTTTTCAGTCTTCTTGTACATTAAGGACAGGTGACATCAAACAATTAGCTTACCTGTAGTTCTATCTTATGTAGTCATTGACACATGGCATGTTTCTATCAGTAGCCTCTTCAATAGCTTACTCCTGGGAGTAATGTTGCAGTGCAAGAAAAATCAATACCAGTTCAGACTTTGGTGTCTTCTTTGGACACAACAGCTTAAGATAAAATTTCCATAAATGACCTTTTCAGAGATGGCCTCAGTCAGTGATTCAATCATCACTGAAATCATCAAATTAAGGCTCCAAACACTAACTGCTTTACTTACAGATAGCAAAGGGTCGGAAATTGCATTTGGTTCATCCTTGGTATTAGTTCCTTTCAATTTCACTGTGTAAAATATTATTGATGCTAGAAAGAAAGAGATTTTGATAAATATACTAAAAAAGCCTAAATCAATAGTACTGTTGTAGAAAGATACCTGGAAAAATAGAATATAGAGAATCAATTGTCCCTTAGTGGTGTGAGATTTCTGTTCTTCATCATTCAAAATATGACAAAAGTACCAGCAGCAGCTACTTTTGACACTTTAGCTGCCAGGTAAGTCATACTCACTGAATTTCACTGAATTTCTAGAGTTGGAAGGGACCATAGAGATCATCTAGTCCAACTCCCCTGCTGAAGCAGGATTGCCTAGAGCTAGAGCATGTTACTCAGGACTGCATCCAGGCGGGTTTTGAAAATCTCCAAAGAAGGGGACTCCACAACCTCCCTGGGCAGCCTGTTCCAGGGTTCCGTCACCCTCACCGTGAAGAAGTTTCTCCTCATATTTGAGTGGAACCTCTTATGTTCCAACTTGTGCCCGTTGCCCCTCGTCCTCTCGGTGGGAACCACTGAAAAGAGTCTGGCTCCCTCCTCCTTCAACCCTCCCTTGAGATACTTGTAGGCGTTGATAAGGTCTCCCCTCAGCCTTCTCTTCTCCAGACTAAAGAGTCCCAGCTCTCTCAGTCTCTCCTCATAAGGGAGATGCTCCAATCCTTGAATCATCTTTGTAGCCCTACGCTGGACTCTTTCTAGTAGTTCCCTGTCCCTCTTGAACTGGGGAGCCCAGAACTGGACACAGTACTCCAGTTGTGGCCTCACCAGTGCAGAGTAGAGGGGGAGAATGACTTCCCTTGACCTGCTGGCTACACTCTTCCCTATACAACCCAAGATACCATTGGCCTTCCTGGCCGCAAGAGCACACTGTTTACTCATTGCCATTTTACTGTCCACCAGGACCCCTAGATCTTTCTCTTCAGTAGTTGCCTCTAGCGGGTCCACCCCTAACCTGTATTGGTGCCTGACATTCTTCTTCCCCAGGTGCAGGACCCTACACTTTTCCCTGTTGAACCTCATGAGGTTCTTCTTTGCCCAGCCCTCCAGCCTGTCCAAGTCTCGCTGGATGGCAGCACAGCCCTCCGGGGTGTCAGCCACTCCTCCCAGTTTGGTATCATCAGCAAACTTGCTGAGGATACACTCTGTCCCCTCGTCCAGGTCACTGATGAATATATTAAACAGCACGGGTCCAAGTATTGACCCCTGGGGGACTCCACTGGTTACAGGCTTCCAACTTGAACCTGCTCCATTAATAATTACCCTTTGGGTCCTGTCACACAGCCAGTTCTCAATCCACCTCACTGTCCCCTCATCCAGCCCATACTGCCTCAGTTTCCCAATGAGGATGTTATGGGAGACAGTGTCAAAAGCCTTGCTGAAGTCAAGGTAGATGACATCTGCTGCCCTCCCCTCATCCAACCAACCGGTTATGGCATCATAGAAGGCTATCAGATTGGTCATACATGATTTACCCTTGGTAAACCCGTGTTGCCCACTTCCAATAACCCCCCACTCTTCAACTTGTTTGGAGATGACATCTAGTATGAGTCTCTCCATCACCTTCCCAGGGACAGAGGTGAGACTAACTGGTCTGTAGTTCCCAGGGTCCTCCTTCTTGCCCTTTTTGAAGACTGGAGTGATGTTGGCCTTCCTCCAGTCCTCAGGCACCTCTCCTGTTCTCCACGACTTCTCAAAGATGATCGAGAGTGGTCCAGCAATAACGTCTGCCAGCTCCCTCAGCACTCGTGGGTGCAACCCATCAGGGCCCATGGACTTATGAATGTCCAGTTTGGCCAAGTGGTCCCGAACCTGGTCCTCCTCTACTAGAGGAAAAATTTCCTCTCTCCATACCGTCCCCCTTGCCTCCAAGGTCACAGATTCATGAGGGGCAGTCCTAACAGTGAAAACTGAAGAAAAGAAGGCATTCAGCAACTCTGCTTTCTCTGTGTCTTCCACTACTAGGGTGCCCACCTCATCCATCAGTGGGCCCACATTATCCCTAACCTTTCTCTTGCTGTTAACATACTGAAAAAACCCCTTTTTGTTATTGTTAATATTGGTGGCCAAGATGAGCTCCACTTGAGCCTTGGCCCTTCTAATTTTCCCCCTGCATATCCTCACCGCTTCATGGTATTTCTCCTTATCTGCCAGGCCCTTTTTCCAAAGATTATAAGCCTTCTTTTTGTTCCTGAGTTCCAGCCGAAGCTCTCTATTTAGCCAGGCTGGTCTTCTTCCCTTCCTGCTTGATTTTAGGGACTTGGGAATAGCTTTATCTTGCGCCTTTAAGAGTGCCTCCTTGAAGAATGACCAGCTTTCCTGGGCACCCTTGCCCTCGAGGACCATCTCCCAAGGGACACCCCCAATCATGCTCCTGAAGAGGCCAAAGTCTGCCCTTCGGAAGTCCAGGGTGGCAGTCCTGCTGGCCCCCCGCCTTGCTTCAGTGAGAATTGAAAATTTTATCATTTTATCATTTCATGATCACTTTGTCCAAGACGGCCTCCAACGTTTACATCCCCCACAAGACCTTCCGAGTTAACTATCAGCAGGTCCAGTAGGGCACTTTCCCTGGTCGGTTCCCTCACTCATCTGGAATGTTTCTATTGCTAATTTATTTGTGCTTCTGCTGGAACAGGTGCATGTTGCCACGCCACTGATGACTGGAAGAGAGAGGTTGTGAAAAGTTAGAGCATACCCTGGACTGCACAAGAAGGAATGCATGTAATTCTGGGGAGATGACTATGTTCTTACTCACCCACCCCTGAGTCCTTCCCTCTGTCTCTAGGTAACTATGCTTCTGTAGGGAAAAAATCCAGTGTTGTTTTTTTTCTGATCGAGAAACACAACTTAGGCAGAGCTGTGCAAAGTGCTATTCTTTGTGCATGCTAACAAGTAGCAAGGATAAAAATATCAAAGTAACTTTTATTCAGAAATTTTTAGCAATATCACTAGCAAAGCCATGACAGCAGATAGCAACTCATAATTTTTGATGGCAAATACCCATCCAATAACCATCCTTTTTATCTGGGGGAGGGGAGAGTTGGAGTGGAATGTTTGGTTAGGGTGGGGTTCTCTGGTTTGTTTTTTTTGTTGTTGTTGGTTTTTTTTTAATATAAAAATGACACAAACAATACAGCAGGATCATAAGGTTGACCTTCTGCGTTCTTTCTCCATGTTTTTTTCAGCACCCCAAACGTCATGTTTAAGTGGCAGTTATGTGTATATCTCCTTCAGAATAATTGTCTTCTGTTGCTCATTTATTTCTCCCATAAAACAGTCAGTAGGTTAACAAGAAAAATTTAGAAGATCAACGAGCAGCAACCCTGAGATAACAACACTCTGTCTTAATACTTGGGTGTAGTTGTGAAAATATTACTTGATGATAAGGCAGAAGGAAGATGAAGTGATAGTTCTTAGAAGCATTATCATAACATGAAGTTGAGATGGTGCTTCTAGATGCTAAAGTGTATTTTCTAAACTCCACTGTAGTCCACTTTCTATTGGATAATGATTCACAATGTTATAGATTGGATAAAGGTTCCAGATGAGTTCTAATTCTTTTGCAACCAAGATTTATTTATTATTTTATTATTTATTTTATTATTTTATTTTATTATTTTTTTAAACTGTCTAATGGTTATTTTTAATTTTTTACTTCAAAGTAGGGTCAGGGTAATATCATTTTGTTGGTTTTGTCGCCTTCTTACATTAGGATTTATGTATATTTTATAGCCCATGTTCTAGATTTTACCTTACTGAGATTCTTGTGAAATTAGTTGTTCCTTTGTCTATGATTGAAAAACTAATAGAAAAATTTTAAAATACCACCTTCATTAACATATGATCTTAAGAGACTGTAGACATAATGATGATTCAGGTTCTGGTTGACTTTGGTCAAGACTGTAATCATCATGCAAATGTAAATGCTTTCTAAGTAATGTGACATATATTAAATAATAAGCAAAAGCATTTTTTAAACATAAAGAAGACTGGACGGACTTAAGAGTAAGTATTCATAGCCAGATGATTATTTTTTAAAAACCCAAATAAAATCTGCTGTATTTAACAAAGATTTGGAGACTACACAAAACACAAAAAGCACATTTCATGTGAGACAATAACTTACTCCATTTCATTATTTTGTAATGTTGAATAAACCGGTATAGACAAAAGTATAGACAAGTTGTTAATGCATCTGTCAAACTTAATTTATTCTAAAAAAATTTAAAACCCACCAGCTCCTGTGTTTTGGAGTATAAATTTATCTTCACCTTTCAGTCAATGAATTCGTGCACTAGGTTTATGCACGTAGTGTCTTGCTTGACAATTCTGCTATTAGTATGTACTAACTGTGAAAGAGAAAAGGCATCACCAGTCTTACGTGCAGAAAGTTCTGAATAAAACAGGCATCGTATACTCTTTCTGATCTTACCATATAAAGCAAAGATCATTCTGTGCTTAAATGATTTGATAAAGATTGGCCCTTTGGTAATATGATGTGAAGAGATTATCTGGGATTTGCTTTGTGAGAGAAGATTACCTAATGAGTAGGTTACTGAATGAATCACAGTAGCATTTAGTACTGATAATGGATTTAAACCCTGAGTTACCAGATAAGCAAAGAATCCCACTGTCATCTGATCCAACTCTGTATGCAAGTTTAATATTTCCTGATTGGATGTAGTTTGATTTATTTCAGTGCACAGAAAAAAAAGAAAAAAGATGCTAAAAACTACTTAAAAGTTCCTAATATTTCACTGTTATAAAATTGGCTATGAGATAGATGTTATTACAAAAAATAACATATTTTCTCCCTCAAAGCTCCATTCACAAAAGGTAGTTTATATAGAGACATTCTAGAAGGTATAAAAGATGCTACACTTTTTAAATTATTTATTTATTCATTTCTGTTGTTGCCTTTAAAATACTATGCATAAGCAGTTGCTATAAGCATATGATCCCACTAGCTTTAGTGGCAGGTGTTGCTCTGATAGAAGCACAAACCTAAGGGCATATTGAATATTCTGCAGTGAGGCTCTCTGTAAGCCACTGAAAGCAGTAGTTTGAAGGTCACAAGTACACCACATGAAGAATTAACCTACATTCATAGGTAATAGTTACAGCTGTTCCTGACCTGCCTTAAATATAAGCGTGGGCAGCATATATCAGAAATAGAAGGAAAAATCATGTTTTCTTTTTTATTTCAGTTTTCTTGTCCTGCAAAGTTTACACCCATTTGAGTCAGTGTTTGTGCCTTCCTCTGTAATTTTCTGTATGGCTATGTCGAAAAGACACAAACTAGTCCTTTTCTTGTGATATTTAAGAGAGCAGAAAACTGGGTTGATGGTATGCATTAACTTGCAGAATATATGTGTAGAAGCTTACTGAAATAACTGGCGCTATATCCTTACTTTTAATATTGGTTTGTTCTGTTCTTCTATGATAGGTAGCTAATGAACTGAGGCCCAATGCCAGACCATATTGAAAACCAGCAGTTCCTGTCTTCAAGCTTATGAAAAAACAAATTACAATATGAGGGCTGGGATTTTATTTTCCCTTATTTCTATTAATAATATTTACTCATTAAAAAAACAAAAACAAAAACAAAAAACCCAAACAAACTAATAACAAAAGTCACTTTCCAGTAATTTCTTTAGTGTTACTTCATTTATTTTTTTTAAAGGTAGATATAATAGAGTATATCTAAAGACAATATAAGCCTTAGCTTCAGTGACAGACAGCATTATCTAATTATACCAATAACAGAAAAATACTTCATCTCTGTGAAAGTTTTTCCCACAACAACACTTCCTTTCCACAAATTCAATCAGGCAGTGTTCAGTCCTAAACAGTCATATTTAATCTGTTTAGGACTGAAGAAGTGGGAGGAAGTCTGTCTTTTGAGAGAGAATTCAGGTAGGCATCAGAAATTTCCCAGTAAGAGCAAAGGGTTGAGACAGCATCGTCACAATGACTCTCTCAGAGACCTCTCTGCCAGCAGACCTTTCTCCTTTCAGCTGTTGGAATTAATGGAGGCATTTGTGCAGTCAGTTTCCACTGATCCCATTTAACACAGGCAGAGAATCATGCTGCACATTTTGTAAATTTGCAGGTGGCTTTTTTGTTTTGTTGGTTAGTTGTTTTTTTTTTTACTATAGTGGGTGATAGTTGAAGGTGTAAAAGCTAGGGGCTTATTTTAAAATCTGAAGCACTCAACATTGTCCCAGCTCAACTGTCATGAAGGTTTAATGTTCACAAGAGTGGGACCTCACAGTGCAGTGATCATTTCTTTTAACAGTCTCACTCATGACATTCCTTTGTAATGACACAGTATACTCCTTTCTAATAAAGATTTTTGAACAGCTAGAAAATAAGGGCACAGGTATCTGAAAGGCTTTTATATGCTTTAAGAAGTACACTTGCACCCATGAAAGTGCTGAAACACATTATAACCTATCTAGAGGATTATTCTCTCTTCCCCCCGCCTCTCCCTAGAGTTTAACAAGGGTTAAGAGAAGGATAAGTCTCTACAGAATTACTTTTAAAATAATGTATGGGATTGATTAGAGGATAATTTTCTTTCTATAGTTTTTAAACACAAACTTACAGATTACTGTTATATTCTAGAGACACATAATCTCCTAGTATATTTCAAATATAGTAAAATGGAAATAACAACATTATCACTTTCTATTAAATTCTAGACTACTTTTCCATAAAATTAAAATTATGACAACCAAATTAATTTAAAAAAATAAGCTTTCTGAAGGATCAGTAATGTTAACCAAAGCCCTGAGGGTGAAACACACCAAACCGTAAGGAATAAAACTAGTCTCACATTAAGAAGACTGTCCTGGAGAAAAGATGAACTAATCTGATTCAGTCTGAATTAGTCAGATTTATGTGTTTGTTTGGGAAAAATGGAGCAGACTGTATATTTAAGCATGCACTATATGACAACAGCAAAGTACACATAAAAATGTGCATATTTTGTGAAGGACAGTATTGGCCTCTACAGCTTTAGAAGACACAGAAAATGAATGGTCAACAATTCTTTTGACTGCCAGATAAGAGCTGCCTATGATGAGAGTGTTCTTAACTTTCAGTCTTCTTCCTGTACATTACATGCACTAGAGATATATTTCAAGTGCTGCTATGGGAAGGTTAACATTTACTTATTTAATATTGTGTGCTAAGAATAGCAAGTTAATTGGTCTCTGGAGCACAAAGGATTAAAGTTCACAAAGTGGTAGTTTGTGAGAGAGAGTCTGTGAACAGCTCTCTCTAAGATTCCCCTTTTTTGGAGGCATGTAAAGCAACTTAGTGCACTGACAGATTTGTCTCAGTTTGGAGTGATCTTAACATACATCATTTCTGCTTTAGTAGATGTGAAATGAATAAACAAAGCACACCGAAAAGGAAAAAAATCCAAGGGTAGAAATTTAATCAGGAAGATTTAAGTTTGATATTAGAAAATATTTTCCTAAGGACCGGAATAATCTACCTGAGAAAACTGAGAATTCTCCATCATTCACTATAAATTGAGAAAGACTAGACAGCCCAACTCTTGTGAGCAGTCTGGACAGGAAACAGGTAAGACCACTCAACATGTGCCACAATCCAATTTTCACTAGTCCTGAGTCAAACAACAGTAGCCCGACATCTCTTTTGTCGGTGCTTAACTTTCACTAGCCACAGATCTGGAAGAGGCCTTGTGGAGAATTACAATTATAGGGCAATGCACTCTTTAAAATATTATCACGGACCCAAGTTCTTTACTCAACACTAAATTACATGTTTGAGAAAAATTAAATTAAGAGACTTTAGAAGGGAAGAAAATGCAGATATATAACACAGAAAATATAAGACACAATGAGGAAAGTAGAAAAGCAACAACGCTAGTTTTTCTTTTTATACAGTGCCATTTAAAACACTCTCATGGTAGAGATTGTTCCTAATTACTTCAGTGCTGGCAGGTCCAGTTTAGCTCTTAACTCAATCTTTTATTATATAACCCAATAACCAGGTTAAAACTGGGTAAAATGTGGTAGCTCAAGGATCTTGAAATGTATGAACAAAGCCTGAAGACCAAATGAAACCCAGCATACATCTCCATGCTTCAGTTGTTGTAACAGTAGAAGCAAGAGCATGCTATGGTACTACATGGCAGTTCATATTTGTTTAATAAGCAAGATATACTTACAGTTTCATTGAAAGGGGGTAGCTATGTGGGACTCACTTCCCTCAGTGTAACTTGTCTTTTGTTCTGATTGACAAAATTATATCCATATATTATGTTAAGATTAATTTCCTTTTATGACAAAGTCATCCATCTAGTTGACCAAGGGAAGCTAGTGGATGCGGTGGTTTTGGATTCTAGCAAAGCTTTTGATACTGTCTCACAGTATCCTTCTGGGTAAAATGTCCAGGATGCAATTAGACAAAAACTTCTTTACCAATGGGAGCGCCTAATTTTTGAATGTATGTTCTAATAAAGAAGAGCACCTATTCTCGCTAGTTTAGTCTAGAAAATGTTTTCCTGGATCAGACATAGCTCTCCCGTCCCCAACCCAATATTAGTTGTTGGCAAAATAAGAACTACTTACAAATACATTTATTTCCAACTTCATATTATTTAATGCTTCAAGGTTTTACTTTTTGAGTCTTGTCTTCCTTTGTAAATAATGGAAATGAAGATTGCTGTATAATTTTGAAAAAATAGAAAAGTTTCTATTTCTGCTTTTTCTCCAATTTGCTGGCAAGTGAGGTGATGTTTCCATTAACAACTGTGTTCCTAGATGCCTTAAAGTGACAGATTATGGGAATGATAGTCAACGAACTGCATGAATACTTGTGTTTTTGTCAAAAAAAAAGTAAATTAACAAGAAGACGTAAAGAAGAGTTATGAAGTATAAGACAGAGGGAAATTGCTGCCAAGGAAGTAGTAACAGGTAGCATATTTATTGAAGTATTAATGAATGACCAGGAAAGATATATTTGAATAGCAACATTCATTTTCATTCCAGGCGACAGTAAAACTTTCCCTTTTCTATAGTCTTCCAACTCACTTTCTTTGTTGATATTTGTCATATGTTCTGGTATACACAAGTTGCACCCAATACAATTCAAAGTGATAAAGATTTATTCTTTTCTCACTGAAAGGTCCAAAATAGAACAAGCTATCTGACTTCATTTTGATGACATAAAATGCAGTTAGAGCAGGAGACTTGACAGCTTCTGAGAAAAAATTTTATAAATCAGGATCAACACAAAGTTGATCAAAGTTCCTCAACCTTTGCTTTAGATGTTTGAAGTTATCAACTTCATGTGTTTAAAGGAACATCCAAACATCAAGAAACTCCTGCTAAGTGCAGGACTGAGTGACACAACTTTCAGTAAAAGTTTCACATTGACCCTCACAGAAAGTCTTCCATTGCATCATAGAATGAATGTTTCAGATGTAGCACCTGCACGGGCATTATTGCCACCCACTATTAATATTCTCTCAGGTTGAGAAGCTAGCACAGCTTCGTCACTCATTCTCTTATACACTACTACTTTCAGCCTGGGTGAAGATTCACACCAGTGATTAAGATGGCCTTGGTGCTGTTAGAGACATTGTCAGGCAGAAACAGATTGAGATGACAGGTTATTTAATATAGCATCCTGGTTAGCTATTTATGATGTGATTTCTGTGTGTCCTTTGTAGGTTAGAGTTGCTTGAGATAACTCTTGTGACATAAAGCTTGGTTTTGTAATAGTTTGCATTTTATGTAACTACTCACACATGTAAATAAGAGAAAAGAAAATGTAAATTGCTGCCTGAGTTGGTACCATTTTACACCTCTACCTTATTTATGGCTTGATTCTTTTGTCCCTTTCCGTGTAATATTTTTGTACTCATTATTCATTCATGTAATAGAAGAGAGTAAGTGCTTTGGATGACCCCAATTTTACTTTACAAGAAGGGAACCTTTATTTCATTTTCAAACATCTTGAGAGAAAACAGCAAAATATCAAGACTAAACTCTTCAGTTACGAACAATCCAGTTTATCCAGTCATTTAATTTAGCTAATAATTACATAAGTACAGCACTCAGACACTCAGTTCCTCACTATTTTCAGAGACCTGAACCTCCATTTCTGTTTCCTAGTAAAGCTAACTTCAAGACTTTAAGTGATATTGTTGTGGGTTACTTTGTCTTCTCTGATAAATCTTTTTCAGTCTATTCATATGGGATAACTGAATATAGCCAGTGACTAAGAGTTTAAGTATTTACCATGTATTTAGGATATTTATATCCTTACTATCAATCCAGTAAATAATTTCAGAATTCTTTTTAAAAAGAGGAGCAGAAGACATTGAAAGCAAGCTTCCTCAGAGTACCCTGGAGCACTCTTAAAGTGAATTGCATGGCTTCAAATGTGTTGTGGTGTTATATCACCAAGGAAAGAAAGTAGCAAGTAACCCCTTTTTTAGGCCTGTGGACCTAGCTTATTTCCTGTTTATTTCAGAGAAAACTTTTGCTTCCAGTGAATTTTTCAAGTAGCTTCAGCTCCTACAGCCTCCCCATTTTTGAGACAACACACTATCCGTCACTGGTTGTGCCTTCACCCACCTGTTGTGATAAGTACTGTCAAATCTGGAAAAAAAACCTACCCAGCAACAACCAAACCACCTCTACCCCCAGAAAAGAAACATCCCACCGCTACAACAATAAAAACCATAGTGTTACCTAGGAAAATGAGGTATTCCTGGTTGAGATGTTATTATGTATCCTTCAGATGAAGTCCGCCTCCCCAGATGAAATATCAGTTGAGCATAATGTCAGAGAGTAAAAATTATGCTGGAGGCTGTGTTTTGAATAGGTCACAATGAAGTGCCAAATATGTGAGGTGGACCAAGGAGAAAAGTTCAGATCAAGAAAGAGGATAGCAATGTGGGGGCAAAAAAAAAAAAAGTTAAAAAAAAAGTTTAAAAAGTAGTCATATGGAAAAATGAGCTGCAGTAATAAGGTTACTACTAGGTCTGGTGAACAACACTGTATCTACTTCACAATATAGTAGTATGAGATGCAGAAAATTTGCTCCCCACCCATTCTTTCATTTCCAAACATCCTGATCTCCAGGGCAGGGCAGGGCAAGGCAAGACAAAGCAAGGCAAGGCAAGGAAGGGTGCATATCAGACAAAAGCATGACACACTTTAACCACTTTACCAAGTGGATGGGCTTCAAAGGATGTTTCAGTCAATGTCCGTGTGACACTTGGGTACCACTTTAGATGCATTGTGATTATAGAGATGGAAAGAGAATTAATTGCTCCCTTCTTCTTGTAACTTGTTTTTATCAAAGATGTCACCTGAGCCAAGTCAATTCACGGATTCATGGATTCACAGATTTGACAGAGTTGGAAGGGACCTCCAGCGATCATCTAGTTCAACTCCCCTGCTAAAGCAGGATTGCCTAGAGCACATTACTCAGGAATGCATCCAGGAGACTCTTGAAAATCTCCAGAGAAGGGGACTCCACAACCTCCCTGGGCAGCCTGTTCCAGGGCTCTGTCACCCTCACCGTAAAGAAGTTCTTCCTCATTTTTGAGTGGAACTTCCTATGTTCCTATGCCCGTTGCCACTCATCCTATCGCTGGAAACCACTAAAAAGAGTCCAGCTCCATCATCCTTCAACCCACCCTTTAGGTATTTGTTAACATAGATTAGACGTATAAACTTTATAAATGTTACCTCAAAATCCAAGGGCATATTAACTACCATCTTCTCTTACTTGGCACATCTGATGACTGATATTTTTACATTCAAAATCCTGTTATAGACAAGAGGGAACTATGACACAGAACTAAAAATTTACTTTAAGTATAATTAAAATTATAACAGTCTAATCAAAACACAACAGTTATTATTAGCCCAGTTATGACAGTATTATCACTTACACTCCAAATTAATGCAGAAAAACTTCATTAGCAATACCCTTAAAAGTGTTATAAAATAACATTTACCAGTCACTTTCTCTTTTCCCCTTACCCTTCTAGTATCCCTCTGGGTCCCAAGGCTGATGGTTTCAGTCTTTCTCAGGAACAAGGTGGGGAAGGGTGCTGGGTGGTTTGGTGTAAGAAGTGGTGTTGTTCACAACAAATTATTGGCATCCTGAGATCCTTATGGGGAGGAGTATGAAGACAATAGTTCCTCTTAAGGAAGAGAAGGAGTCTTGCATCACTTTTAGACCTTATCTTAACACAATCCACTGTCTTCCATCAGTTCTGAGTTGTCATTGCTATGAAGGGCCACTGATTGCTATGAATCCCCCCACTGATACCCAACCTCTGTTGGACTGGTACTGTACTGGGGATCGCAGGGCAAAGCTAAAACGGGAGAGCCCATAGGCATTGCTCCTCTCAGCGACTGCTAGACCAGACTGAACCCCACTGGGGCCACAGACAAGACTTGAGACCCTGCGCTGCTGGGGCAATGCAAAGCCTGCAACCTGTTACTAGTCATGGCAAATCATATTTACTGGGCTATATTGTGAGCTCTTGATCAAGTAGTTTGAGAGAGAATTGGTCAGCAGAAAGCACAACTGTGACAAGTTCCTTGTAGAGAGACAGCCACTTCAGCACTTCTCCAGGTGAGTCAGAAAAAGTATACAGAAGTAGTTCGGATTTGTATGGTTATTGAATATTTTGTTGCAGCTCCTCCTGTAAAGCTGACTGAAAATGTGGGTTAGCACTTTTGCTGCTGATGACTTTTTTGGTCCTTGGGATTTTTTTTGGTAGCACAGTTTTTTCCTCTGTATTATGTCTGATAAGATAGAACAAGAAATGTCTGAGACAGGGGTCACGCTCTTCCAAGTTGCAACAGTTAATGTGTACTGTCAGCCTGCAGCTGTTAATGTTAGCACTGCTTTTGGCAGAACAAATTTTCAGCTAATGCATGGAGTATAAGGGTTTGAGAGGTTTAGAGGACAGTCAGCAGAGAATTTAAACTTATTTTATTTCCTGCTATGATTTTTTTATCTTAAATGCCAGATTAATAAGGACTTACAAAGCATTGCATGTAAGATGAATATTGCATAGCTCTTATTCTTCCTTTGAAAATGAAGATTTTGGCTTCAAGAATTACTTGGAAAGTAATTTAAATTTCCCTAGTGAATAGCTAATATGAACTTATTTAAGCCTTCATGTTGTTTGGGTTTTTTTGGTTTTTTTTTTTTTTTTTTTTTTTTTTTTTTTTTTTTTTAAACTTATTTAAGCCTTCATGTTGTTTGGGTTTTTTTGGTTTTTTTTTTTTTTTTTCTCTTTTTCTTCTTTCTCTTTTAGAAAATATTTGGAGAGGCTTCCCAGTGACAGCTGAGTTTCTTGAAATTTGTAAAAACAGATGATGGATTTCTTTCCTGCTTCTCAAGTTGCCAGGTAGTATAGGTTTCTCACTTTTTTCCTGAAATGGTTCTGCACTTTGGGACAATAGAACCAAAAGTTCTGACAAACTTTTGGTTCTATTGAGCAGAAGTGACTCATCACTGCAAGTGAGCAACATCAGTGAATAAATGAAGAGAACGAGGGTGACACCTGAAAGAACCTGGGGTTGCAGGTTCCCACCTCACATGATTCACCTGGCTCACTGTCTTCCTTAAAAAGGACAAATAAGAAAAAATAATGCCTGGCTGCTCCTGACTCCAGAGTCAGAACAGGAAAGCAAATCAGCTTTTACTGCTGAGTAAAGAAGAGACAGGCCTTTTACTATAAACTTATTGAAAAACTCAGACCTCCCAGACCAGAAAATGACACTCCTTCACTTCTGTAACTGCCCCCTCTGGAAACTAAATGCTTTTCCCAAATGGTGGGTATTTTTCACCTGTAGTGAACAGTTTAGTCATATTTTGAGAGCTATAATAAAATGTCATAAAAGACACCATTATCTTTTTCACACAAATGAGGACATCTAGTTCACTATTTGTGAAAAAAATTTTAAACTTGCACCACTATCTCTAGTAGGCAGGTGTCATGTCAGGTAAACATGAATAATTATGTTATAAAAATTGAGTTTAAGTATTTTGTGCCAGTGGGTCTTTTAGGTTGTTGAACATAGCTGTTAGCCTAAATAAGTAAAATTTATTTTTCAAAACTTTGTTCAGACTATATTTTTATAAATCGTAAAAAGGGATGGCAGTATGCAGCATTTTGCGTCTAATCACAGTCTAAACAGATCAAAGCTAAAAGTTGTGTCAACATCTTAAATGGGAGAGAAGGATTACTTGAAAGGAAAAGCATTGCACAATAAAACAAGATATAAGCATGAACAGCTAATTACTGTAGGTTCTAGAAAGAGAAAATTATTCAGAGAAAGACACACATAAGAGACTCAGGATTGCACAGGAGCCTACCAACATCAGTGACATAAAAGGAATCAGATACACAAATCAGGTGGATGTTTATAAACAGAGAAAATTAGTTTTAACATGTAATAGTGAGTCTTCTATAGTGATTCTTATCCTTAATGTTTGCTTTGTTCCCTCTGGGGTTTAAAGAAAATGTATAGAACTCATTCTCTGTATTTTTATGCCCTAAGTTTTTGATCTGATTTTCCTCATAAGCTTTTGCACATAGAATGCCAAAAATACCCCATATAGATTTTTTAATCTTCTATTTATTCTTATTTTCTTCTCACCTAGGCATAATTTTCTGCATTTTGTATACTGCCTTTGGTCCTCATTTTCTTTTCACAGGAAAATTCCTTTCCTTTTGCAGGTTAACTTAATTTTTCCTTAGGGTATTGGATTCTGATTTACTGGCTTGGAGAGAAATCTGCAAACCTTACAAAAGCATTTCATATGCAAACAACGGTTTTCTTATGAACTGAAAAACCTACAACTATGTGATTTTTACTTATCTATATACATCTAAAAGTAGTTAATGCTTTGTCTGACTCTAAAGTGGCCCTAGCATTTTATTTAAATGTGAGACCCCATTATCCATTACCAGCTGCAGTTTTTTTCCTCCAAGAGTAGTGTTTTCTCTTGAGAACGAATAGAAAAGTTTTAAAGGGGTATTTTCCAACACATCATCAATAACAGCAGTTAGTTTTCAATATCAATCTTTAAATAATATTAATTGCATTTTCTAGTGCAAGTAATTTAAGACAATGAAAGCCATTGACACTGTAAAATAACACAAAATGTAAAATAATGACAAAAAAAGCTATTCACTCTGATCCATGTTATCTTCCCTCCATTTAGTAACCAAAGAAGAAAAGAAGTGGGCACCATAACATGCCAATTCACGCAGAAAGGATACTCATTGCATCGTATTGCATTGTAACTCTCTTTAATAGTATGTTCAGGACTTTGACTTCACTAAAATGAATGTGTAAACTGCTTGAAATCAGCACCTTTCACAAAGCTGGATCAGTATTTTCATGTATAAATTGAAGTAGTGTCGCCTGAATTACATTTCTTTGCAGCCATTTAACCCGATATTTTACTACTAAGAAATAAATAATGAGTGGTTCTTTGTGTAGATTCTTACTCTCACTGATAATCATAGTAATTTTAAAAAATTTAGAAGGAAATAAACTAACAGTTATCTGGTCCATCTACTGCCAGTTCAGAATTTCTCATTGTAATGTTTTCAGTCATATGTTCAATTTTGTTTTAAAAGCTCCATACAACATGGCTTCCACTATTTCCATGGGGACGCCATTCAATTTAGAAAAGAAATAATGACAGCTCTTAAGTGGCTTCTCCCCACCCCCAGCCTTAATTTAGAATCACTGAACGATCTGCTTCCTTTGGGCATATTTGCTCAAGGTGACATTAGAGAACACTGAGAAGTGAGCACACTGCTTCAAAATATTCAGGCTAAAAGTTCCACTCAGACCCACTGAAATTTAAAGCAGTTACTACACTGAGTACAGTTAGCTTGGGTTGTGTCTTTTATAGGACATTGCTCTTGTAAGGGATACTGACATTCGCACATGTAAGACTTGCAGCCTATAATCTGACAAAAGAAAAAAACTTATCATTAAGATCCTTAACGACTCTCACAGAAGTTTAAGCTTGCAAACCGCAATAGCATGCAGGCTGTGTTTTACTGATTGTGGATAGTAGACATAATGTTCCATTCTCTTGTTTTGAATGTTCAAACTTGATTGTGCATACTTGTTTTCCATTACTTTATTTCTGATTGGAGCCTGGAGTTGTTACTCTCTGACCTGGACTGGTTGTCCTCCATTTCCTACCCAGTCATATCTGCACATAGAAATTCTGCCATCCTCATAAAACTGACCCAAAAGATATCTTAGGCTACGGCTGTTCCACTAAATTAGCAGTGCCAGGGAACATTTAGGGGACAGGTGTTCAGTCAAACATATGGCTAAATTTACAGACCAGTCCCTGACTACCTGTGAGGGCCCTTCACTTCTCATTCAATACCCTTTATCATCTGCTGTATGCTGCTTAAGTTTTGACTTATATTACTGACAACAGCCTGTATTCCCTTCTCAAGGTGCATTCTAACAAACGGTTAGGTATGTTTCCTCAGGCAGCCAATCATATTTGTGAATCTCACTGTAAGACTCAGCAAAGCCAATTCTCTTTTTTCTTCAGAATTTCTTGAATTTTTCTTCTGTGACATAGCTGCAGGAATAAAATAAAATAAAAATTTATTTTTTTTCTGAGATGGTCTTTACACATCCATGTCTTGGTTGCTCAATCATTTGAGGAATTAGGAGTTAAATGTATATTTACATAGTGCCACACATATATAATACTTATACAAAATACATAATAGATACTTAAGGACTCAAAAATATTAGATTCAAATAAGTTTTATATCCATTACAGAACATGACATTTCCAGAACTCTGTTTAAAATACTTATTTGTTAAAATATTGTAGGAACTATCAAGCTTCAACATTTCTAGGAATGCCAAGACACCCTAATTTAGTGTTATTAAAATAAAAATGACCTTGATTATTAAATATAAATGAGTGAAAAATTATTTTGATTTAAAAAAGTGCCTGAAAGAAAAAATATACTTGCAAATTATGTTATTTGACCTAATTTTGACTTATTAGTTAACTTTTTTCCAAAATATTGATCTTTTGCTAATGAAAAAATTTCTAAGGTAGGGAAATTTCTTACCTAAATCACATGGGAAGGAAACGCACAGAAAACAATTTCTGAAGGAAATTCATACTTATTTTATCAAGAAGAGTCTTGTAGTAGTTTTTCAAATCATTGAATGTTTCTTTCTTTTTATTTTTTTTTTCATTAGACAGCATTTTCCTGTTTCACTGGTATTAAATTACACTCTAATGTATGTGGTGTTTAGGTACTGAATGAGAACATATAGATAAGGACCCTGTAGGCAGAAATGGGCAACAGCAGATGAAATAGAAATCTGCAAATTTACTCTGTAATTCTTGAGAAATAAATGTAGAGAGAATACAAATTGCCTCCCATTAGCTAATCAGTAGGCAGGGATTTGCATAAATGAGAAAAAAAAAAAATATATGGCATTTCTAAGTCTCCATGCATTATCTGTGTTCCGTGATCGGCTGAGACAATTCAATTTCACTATAATAATTAAAAGCTACATGGCCTAATGGGAACATTCAGACATTTAAGAAGATAGCAAATGTTACTTATCATCATGTTAGAAAAATACATTCAATTAGTGTATTAAAATATTATGCATTGCCACAATATGTTTTAATCAGTTGTCAAGGTGAAATGTGGCACAATCACATTTCAGTATTTTACAATTTCAGTATTTTACAAATTACACATTTCAGTTGTTTACAAAGTAATAATGGTTCAGTAAAGGAAAAAATAGAAAATAAAGCCTCCATTATATTTTGCAAAGCACCTTTGCAGATGTTCTTCCTCTGTTTTTTCTGGGTAAGGACAGATAGAACACCTGCCTGCTAATACATCAAAGTGCTGTTTGACTGAATGCTATTTCTAAAGCCTTTAAGACAAAATTTGAACTGAGTAACCCAGATCAGGAATCATTTAATAATAAAGTGGAGATGCTGTGCATACTTCTTTCTTTTAAGATGTGCTGATCATTACAGAGTTTCATTCTGAAGCTCATTTTCTTTTGATACTCCTGTTTGCATTTGCGTGCGTGAAAACCAGTGAAGAGATTATTTTGTTCCAGTTCACTGTAAGGTCCTTTAAATGCTGATTAGATTATGCTAGAAGTTTGTTGATCTGGTAAGAGCAATATTAATTGTTAGCTAGGGAAAAGAAGAACCCCAATCTAGAAGCTACTTAAGCAAACATTCGAGTTTTAGTTATTGCATGGTTTGCAATAGCATTTCTGAAATGCAATATGATTGTGCCCTAACTAGTTTGATCAAAGGCCATTTGGAGAACTGCTAGTTTTCTAGTTTCTCTTCCTCTTTCTCTCTTCCCTTCCATACCACAATATAATTCAAAAATGAATACATTATAAATGTTGAGGCTTTTTATAAACAGGATCATCCTCTATATACAACACAAAAGACTTGGAAGCAATGAATGCTGCTAAAAAGTTTGAACAGCAATTTGATCTTCTGTTGAACTTAAACATTTTTTACCAGGAAAATATATTCCAAATCTGTGTGTCAGCTATTATCTTTATTAAAAATAATCTTACCATTCTCTAAGCTGTGAAAGTCTATGTACAATGTCATATGTGCATACAGAACTGTAATCAAGAGCTTATTTACAATATTTTAAAATTGCAGTATTCAGTTAAATAGAAATTAGTCTATACTAGTGTTGCTATTGTGTGTGTGTCATGTCTTCCAGTGTCAGATCAATTTGTAGTGAAGGCTAGAAATGTCCTGTGATTTATGCATATGCAATATAAATGTAGGTAATTTCTACTTCAAAACAAGGTGGACAGATTTTTCTCAAAAAGTAAAAATATATGAAAAATAAACCATCATTTAGAAAAATTATATAAATTATAAGTATTCTTGTAAGACTTACATTGGGCGGAGAAGCCTTTGGTTTCCAAAAGAAGCTGATTATGTTGTAGGTTTCTAGATCTGTTTTTGAAATCCTTGCCCTATTTCAGAGATGTAAGAGCTCTAAGTTTGTTAGTCAGTATACACGAGGAAAAAGAATGTTAAATACAGGAGTCAAATTCTGTACTGATGGTAACGGATGCAGTTCCATGGATTCTGATGAAGCTGAAAACACAAACACCAGCTGGGAATTCATCTCAGCTATTTAATGACAGGCTTGTTTAAGAGTTACTTAGAAACGTTAATATGTGAACTGCAAAGGAAATGTTAACATTTTTCAATTGCATAAATACACAACTAAAATTTTTTTAAGACTGTAGTGGGTTGACTGGTTGGCTGCCAGATGCCCACCAAGCTGCTCTCTCACTCCCCCTCCACAACAGGATGTGGGGAAAAAATAAGATCAAAAAGCTCGTAGGTCAAGGTATAGATAGGGAGACTGCTTGCCAATTGCAACCATGGGCAAAACACACTGAATTTGAGGAAGATTAATTTAATTTATTGTCAATTAAAACTAAAGTAAGATAGTGAGAAGCAGAGACAAAACTACCCACCTTCCACCCTGCTTCATACCAAAATCAACTGTACTCCTTCATTCATAACTCTTCTATCTCTTTCCTCCACCCAAGCAGAGTGGTGGGGCTGGGGTGGGGATTGGGAGGGTCAGTCCAGAACAGATCCTTCTCATACTTTTTCCATGCACCAGTGTGTGTCCTTATCACGGGCTGCAGTCCTTCTGGAACAGATGGTTGAGTGAGAATCCTCCTCCACCAGGCCACAGCTCCTGCCAGGACTGTGTTCCTGAGTGGGCTCCCCATGGGCTGCAGATTCCATCAGGGCGTGTCATGTGGGGTCTTCCATGGGCTGCAGTGTGGATATGTGCTCCAGTGTGGTCCTCTGTGGGCTGCAGAGGGAAACCTGCTCCACCAAGATATTCTCCAGGTTCTGCAGTGGAATATCTGCTCCAGCACCTGGAGGACCTCTTCCCTTCCTTCATCTCTCATTTTGGTGTCTGCAGGGCTGTTTGTCTCACATTTTGTCTCATTCCTTTCTCTCACAGCTGCCGTGCAAAGTTTTTACCCTTTCTTACATATGTTTTCCCAGAAGTGCCACCATCTTGGCTAAGGGGTTCAGCTGTGTCCTGCAATGGGTCCATTGGAACCAATTGGAAACTGGCTGTGTTTGGCCAGGCCTCTTCTCACAGAGGCCAGCCTGCATCATAACCCAGGAAGCTGATCTCCATTGAACCTTTCATATTTTGCCTTGCCTAATAAAGTTAAGCCTCTTATAGAATTTCCTGAAATAAAGTTTAACTAGTAATCACATCTCTCATTTACAGTAATTCTACCAGAAAGTGGCATCATAAAAACATGTAGAAAGAAGCAACAAAGACAATAAGCAGGGCAACCTGATTTCATAGACATGATAAGAATCCATTTCATTAAAATGTGATGTCCATGGAAATAAGTCCTTTGCAATGTGACTCCAAAAAACCAGTGACTAGCAGGTACTTTGCCTGAAGGTGTGATGACTAATGATTTTAGATATAATTTTAAATTCAGCTTTTTGCCTTGATGCATCAAATGCAGGAGATTGGCTTCCTCTTCATAATCAGAAACTGAATGTGTTACAGTTTAAAAATTAAAAATGAAAAGCCTTTTGATTGATGTTGCTTTTAATTTAGTTGGAGCCATAAATCATCCTATGACATTCTGTGAAGGATGCTATGTAAATGTTTTGTATTCATGATTCGGTCACAAAGTGCCCTCTGCATAGGTCTCTTGACTGCCATTTTTTTCACACCAAACATGATGTAATGAAATTGGTTTCAGAGCATGCATAAAGTGAATACAGATGTCTTATGCCCGGTTGTCATCTTATTACAATCGTTACAATATCCAGCATCACTCTTAATGTTCAGACATTACTATGTTGCTATAAAGTAAATGGTACCAAAATCAGATCCATGGTTACAATAGTGTGCAATTTTAACTCAAACAACAAAATCCTATGAATGGGGAAATTATATATGAAGATATACCTAGAAAGGCATACTCCTTCTCCACAATAAAGATGAATGCTTAGGACATCCACATTGTTATTACATCGGGAAAAAAAACAATGTAATGAAAGTCACAGGCAAGGAACTGGAGAGAAGGTAAGTACCAGCTCATCAATATTAAGAACTTCTTAAAACTGTCAAACACTTCTATTAATAATCATGAATGTTCTCTGGTCCACTTTGTCAATCTAGTTTTATTTTAAAACATAGCAAAAAAATTTATTCAGTAACTTTAGCTTAACACCCACACAGAGTACTTATATTTTCCTTATTGCAGTTTTATTTTTACTTCTCTGTTGTTACAGCTTTTTCATCTGTCCATGAGTCAAAACTAAAAACTATGCTGACCTGCATGGCTCTTCAACAATGTGGTTAAGAGTTCCTGAGGGACTAATTTTTGAAACTATTAAGCTCTTCTTTTTTGTAACCTCACACACAGTTAACCTTGGGAAGAAGCTGTGTTGTTGGTTTTAGCCAGAAATGTAGGGATAACCACACGAGATGAGAAAACTAGCACATCTAGTCCAGTATCCTCTCTCAGATAATAGTCAAAAAAAAGGAAGTACAAAAAAGTTAATAATCCAATTTTCTGAGCAATTGCAAATGACCTGACCGTGTAAGAAATTCCTCTTAACACCAGGAAATTTAGACTGTAGTATACCTTAAAGGATAGGGAACAGTCTCTAATCATAGGAAAAAAAAATCCTTTGTAATAGAAAATGAATGGTCATGTTATTTTTGTGAGCATTTTTTAAATCCTATTTTTAATCTTGAGTGTCTGGGGGTATTAAATTTCATGTAATCAGTCCATTGTATAAATCAAATTAAAATAATTTCTTGTCTCTCAGCTTCACTAAATGCCCCCCAGCTTTTCTTGATTTCCTTTTTGAATACTCTAAGAAGGAAAGTGCATGCTTTGAATTGGTCTGTTCATCTTTGTTAATTTCATTTACTACTGTGGCATCTCTAGTCTAAATTTCCCTAGTTATGGTCTGTTTCATTTTCGCCGATGAAGTTGCTGGTAGAAATGAAGCTGGAAATGTTAGTTGTGTCCAAGGCTTTGTTGCTAGTGTATCCCTGTATAAGAATAGCAATAGTAAGTTTGAATGTTCTGTATGTGTACTATAAACTTCACTACCCTGTGGGTAGTGGGTGGTGTGGGTAGTTTCTCAGAAAACTAGCAAGTGAGTCTTTTTTTTTAAAAAAGCACTCATTGTAGAGCATTCCTATAGATTAAGTTGAATGAAGTAATGAAAATTGAATTCATTTACTGGCAGAACATTTTTAAGTGATTTTACTTTGATTCATTAACACAAAGTAAACATGAACTAAAGTCACTTAAGAAGAAATATTTAATGGATGCTGTTGACTATTTGCTTTCCTATTCATTGCTTTCTTCCAAACACCCTGACCTTGTAGTGGGTTGTTGTTACCTATGGGCAGCTGCTGTAGACAGCCAGTTAGATTACAGGCTGCCTCTGCCTCTATAAACAGAAAAATCTGATTAGATAAAAGGCAAAATGGAAAAAATCACCCTGAGTGTGGTTGAACACAGGGATGGGCTCTCACTAAGGCTGTGGAGTCTATCTTTGAAGATACTCACAGTTTGACTGAATAAGGCCCACAGCAACCTGACCTAACTGGACCTACTTTGAACAGAATACTGGACTAGCTGACTTCCAGGGGTCCTCTCCCACCTAAATTATTACATGAATCAGTGATCTTACACCTCGCCTTTTGGTTCCGTCCCTGTTTGTCCACTTGGAAGCATGCAGCCTAATATCTTGTGTATATTATTCATCAGAAGCCGTGGCTTATATTTCCCAGATCTACTTGATATTTCATCCATACAGAGGAATAAGATTCCATAAAATTTTAAATTCTATTGAATTCTACATTTGAAAAGCTTTCTTTACTAAGCAAGTATAAATGCCTAGACAAGCTGAAAATATTGGTTACGTTATGAGTCAATATGCATTTGAAGTCCTTAGCAAATGTGAAGAAAGTACTGACTGTGGGAGAAAGTACTGACTGTCATACTGCAAAGCTTTTTCCTGAGTAACCATGTATTATGGACAGAATGCACTCAGATTATTAGAGAATTATAGTTAGAGAGAATTATATAGAGAATTAGAAATGTATATGGAAAGCAAGTTATTCCATGTCTTTTTCACTTCAGTGCTCTCTCACTATGCTCCCTTACCACCCCTTCCGGATCATTTTATGGACCAAAACTGATTGAAATGTAGGCCTCTTTCAGGAGAGCAATTCTAATGTCATTGCCATTCTGTTCTCCAATATTATTATGACGCTAATATTATTATGACAATTGTTATATTACATCAGAAGTTAACAATGATCATAATCTTTCAAAATAGTGTCATATTTACTCAAGACCCATTGTTTGATCGATCTTAATCTTTCAAAAGTACATCTTTTCATATTTTATTTATTCTTTTCTTAAGTATGAAGTAACTGAAAAATACATGACTACCTATCGAATCCTCTTTGGAAATGGAAAAGAGAAAGAGGAGAGAAAGAAAGAAGGAAAGAAAGAGAAGAGAGAAAGAAAGAAAGAAAGAAAAAGAAAGAAAGGAAGAAAGGGTAAGAAAAGAAAGAGTGAAGGAAGGAAGGAAGTTGCATACGAAATAATATGTTTTAGTCTTTTGTCGTATGCATTTTATGTTTGGTGGTATTTTTTCCCTTGACATCTTAATTATAATATCCACATTTTATGTTTCGTTAGGTAAGGCTGCCATATTAAGGCAGCTAATTTGTTTTACAACTTCTAAAATTAACTGTCACTGTACTTGTTCTTTCCTTCATGTTAACCTGATCATTGTGTCTAATGTTCTGTATATTTATTCTGAGTCAACATTCTTTGTTCTTTGAGTCTCTGTGCTCTCTTATCTTTGTTTAATATTTTTTAGAAATTAAAGGGAAGAAGTGACAAAAATATCTACAAAGCTTAAATGAATAAGACATTATGTTTAGCCTGATAATCCTTCCTGCTTCTTCTAACCCTTCCTTTTTTTTTTCTTTTTTTTTTTTCTCTTTTTTTTTCTCTTTTTTTTTTTCTCTAATTATTGGGGGGGAGGTGGATTAGCTATGTTTTCATTTATGATGCTGCCTTTGAATCCTGTGATTATTTCAAGATTCTCATAAAACAGCTACTCTTAAAAACCTTCTGTTTAAAAAAGTTCTTTGCATTGGTAAGATATCACCAGTATTTCAAACTAGAATAAACTTTTTAAGTGTGTCCGTCGCATCTCCTAAAGTGTTCTGTATAAAGCTTCCAGGACTGTTTTCTACTTTCAAACATCTTTTTTACACTCCATAAAAGACATACTTACAGTTATCCTCTCCAGAACCTGACTTACCATCTCCAGATGACCCATGACTGATAAATTACTTATGAATCCTGCTTGCTGTCATGACTTGTTAATGTCCAAAGGCCCTTTTAGTCTCTTACCAAACACTTTGATGAAGATCTTGCTGTAGAACACTAAAAATAAGCTATTGGAAGTGCAGCTCTTCAGGCCCTTGACATTTCATTCCTTAATTGAAACATATTTACACGCTACATATGTTACAGTCTTAGAGAGCCTTAAGCAACGGATGGGACAAAGTGAGCTTTTAGAAATTTCCTAAAATTTAGCTGGAGTCTGAACAGTCAATTGGAAATATGAAGATGTGAAGTAAGATTCACAACAGGGTGTAGAGACAGTCAAGCAGAGTTTAGGAGCCAATTGGAATACCAATTGACTCTCTCTGTATTGATTCAGAAAAATAAGTGGAGGAGACGGTGTTTGTTCTTTTTTTTTTTTTTTTTTTTTTTTTTTTTTTCCATAGCTCAATATTCAACATATTCAAAAGCTGACAAAAGAAAGATGTGAGAAATTCAATCCATTATTATGCCTGGGAGGATAGGAAAAAAAGCATCTGTGTTGAAGACAAACATTCCATCTACCACCTACTAAGACACCTTCTATCTTTTCTGACTTGAGCTGCCCATGTCATGTTGAATATTAAATGTGTTGGCCACTAAAGAGTTAGGAGGAAAGAGCAAGGGTCTCTAGCCTTGTGATATAATGCCTAGCAGGTCATGACAAGACATGACGTTGGACTGATGCTCCCTACAATTAGGCTATTTTATTTAGCAGTGCATTGTAGACATACCCTAGGATATCTGAGTCATCCACATATAACTGGCCAGTAGGACACTGGATTTACAAGAAACCCATGTCTTTTTGGAGCTATAACAAGATGCTAGCTGAAATATCATAAGGTATTTAGTGTGACACAACTTTCTTACATTTAGACAAGTTAAACAGTAGTAGTTTCTTATTTAAGTAATATTAATATAGGTAAGTAAAGTTCAGATAGCTTTAGAGAGCCCTGTTTTCTCATCATGACATGTATACAACCTCTCTCTAACAAGGAAGTCTATTGCCTTTATAATAAAATTATTATTTTAACATGTCTATAGTACTTTTAATGAGGCTGTCACAACAATCGAAGAGCATCCACATAGTCTAGTTCAAGGTGAAAGAGTGCAGTTTGGATGGCCCCCCACTAATCTGTCAATTCTTGACAATGCCCACTGCAAGTACCACAAAGCCCATAAGCTACTGTATCCTGGAAAGTACTGGTGAGCAGATAGGTCTGTTGAAGCTTCCCTAGCCCAAGGATAAAGAATGGAAAGTGCAGGTGGGACCAACCTTATTATGAAGATATGAATGTGTTTATGGCAACTTCAAGGCTTGTCTTTGAAAAGTATATACAGCTATAGCGGAAATCTTAATTTGGGGGATTGAATAACAACCTTGAAATGTCCTCAGAAGAAACACAGTCTGACCAAGATCCTCTGTGCTGCCCCCAGCAACTACACATCAGTAAGCTGCTCAGGTCTTCTTCTGTTGCTAAATCTGATACACTTATTCTGTGCTGGAACTTGGGTTTTCAAATGCTACACAAAATAAAAAAATAAATAAAAAAAAATATTGGGATTTCTACATTTTACTGGGATACCAGGAAAAAGAAAAATTAAAGCAGTTCAAATTCTTTCAAAACATTTAAAAATTCCTGTTATGTTTTTCTTTGCTGACAGATTATAACCAGAAGTAGCTATAGCTGATGCCAAAGGTCATTATAACTTTAATGATGTTCACCCAGAAGCAGTGCTGAGAATTTGTCACTATCAATCCCAGTTAAACTACAGGAAATGAGGAAAAAATATACATTAAGGGCCAACTTAAACATATTCATTCATTTAAAACCATTTACTGTCAGAGAAATGTAAGAATCTAACTCAGGGAGGTTCAAGATGCACAGACAGTGAAGCATTCAGCTTTGAATAATTGTAAGGCAGGAGAGTCTATGTATAGAAATATACATTCTGTTTAAGTGTTGTGGGTTTCTCAGGGGTCCCACTTCATCCCATGTCAACTTTTAATAATATTTTCAGTATCAAAAAAGTTGCCAAAGCAAATATGTGAGCTGAAAGCTTCATAGCCGTGGTCCTTGCGAACTTCTTATCACTGTTAAAAATATATTGAAATTCTGAAAATAGACTCTTATTAAGAGGTCAAAATTTTCAGGCATCAATATCTACACAAGTTATTTTGGATTACTAAAGGCTAAATCTGTTTTACTTCTCTGTTTAACTGTATTCTCAGTCACAACAATGCTGATCTTCATTAACAAATGAAACCCATATTTTTCATATTTATCTTCATTCAAAAAAACTTAAGTTCAAAATAAATTTTAAAAAATCAAGTTTAAAAGGCTCATCAAGATTAAATTATTTAAAGCTGACAGAATGATAATTAGTTGTAATCATGAAATCACTGAGCTAGCTGAAATGTTACTGTGACTCAATCTCTATCATATTATTGCCCAAGCATTATATTAATAACATGTCAAAATAAGCCAGTGTTCCTTAATCATAGTTTCTCCATAGCTGATGGCAAAAATAAAAGCAAAAAAATTCCTAACATTCTTCTTGATCTATGATGTGACTTATAATATGATGAAAAACTCATGCCACAGAAAGATAAACACACCTTTTGTTCTCCTTTTAGAAGGAGAAACCAAAAGTAGAAGCTAAGAGGCACTATGTTTTGATGAGTGGAAAAGTAATTAATTAAGAGTGGTGTGTAACATATTTGTGAGTAGAGTTGTGTAAACAGATTTTCAGTGCATGTGAAGCAAAGTGTTTCAAATTAAAATGACCTGGCTTCCTGTTGTCTTTTTAGCCATTAAGTTCTTTTAACTAATTTTAGTATGATTTATCTCAAAATCATCTTCACGAATGAAAAATATAGATATGTCTAAATCCAAAATATTTATGCTCTTCTTTATCTAATTTTTTAAAGGCTGCAACTATTGTCCGAATTTGACTTGAACTGGAAAACCTTTATCATCCTTAGCATTAATTTATTCAAGAAACTAAAATACTTAGTCAGTAATATTTAGGGCTTTTAGTCAGATGGGGAACTTTTTCCAATAGCTTACTGAAAACAAGAAGTGGTGCCTAGCAGGTCATGAACTGAATGCTCCCTGTGTGGTTTCTACAGTAACACTAGTGTCATTTTCCATCTTGCCTGTCAGGAGACATAGATGACATTACACTAAACGTTAATTAAAATGCATGTCAGATTTTATTTTATTTTTTTTAAAGAACATGTGTAAAATGTAGGTGGGAAGTTCAGTCCTTTCCCTAAGCAATACCGTTGTGTTGGTAGTTCTTTTCCTTTTACAGTTTTTATTGCTCATTAGTAGTAGCTTCCTCAGTAGCTTGTAACTTCCTCAAACCACCCCCTTCCCCTGAAGTAGAGCGTTTTCTTCCACATATATAGTTCCTTGAGGCTGCTGAAGTTGCAACTACATACAGTCAATGTGATTTCTATGCATCCTCTTAGTCTTCATTACTTTATAATTTTAACAAGCATTGTAAACAAACATAAAACTTCAGTAAATAGTCACAGCCTATTCATTTTCTCCTCCTCCTGCTAAAATGTTATGAATCATATCATAATGTGTACTAAATTATAATCACATGTTAATTAAAAATAGATGGTCCTGTGGGGAACTAACAATAAGTTGTATAACATTAAAACTAACTTATAGGAAAAATGTTTAGGAATAAAATTTTTAAAAAGTCGGCTTTTACTGTTATTAATAATGCATTATAAAATGTTGTCTCCCTGTCAATACAAGGATCCCTGAATTAGTTACTAAAGGCATTCATCCAATAAACTCTGTGCTGCTGTAACTTTCTAGGGATTTCTCCTTGCTAATTACTGTAAAGTATTTTGCTAAATTACAAATTACTGTAATTTGTTCCATGACAAAGCACTCATCTTCTGTGAGTCAGTATGGGCCTGAAGGTCTGTTTGTGTGTTCCTTTTGTAGGAATTTACTGAAAATATCAGACTGTGAATAACATTTAGAAGAAAAAAAAGAATTCTGTTTCTAATTTTTTCTCCAACATGAATTTTCAGAACACAATAACAAACTGGCAATGCAGATTTAATGGTAGTGGCTTTCAGATTAAAATCTCCAGCCTTTTCAGTCAAAGTTCTGACTCTAAGATTATTTCTGTATTTCCTAATGACTTTTAAATTCTATTTAACCAAAACACAAACCTGGCATTAGAAAAAGCTAACACTTCCTTCAAAGCACACAGAACATTGTTACTATATTGATGGATTCTTCACTGGTTTAATTATTTTGTGTAGGATAATCGAATCAGTCAGGAGAAACACATGAAATATTTCATCCAATAGGGTGGTTTGGTTTGTTTCTTTTTATTTTCCTTTCCTTTTCCACCAAATTGAAGAATCAGTTATTTGCACCACATTAATCCCCGCCATCATCTCCATCTCGTGATGTTGGATATACACTAGGCTTGTATTAGGTTTGATTTCACAGAGAGCGGATTAGGACAGACCTCTTTCCAAGGATTAGGCTTGGCTTTCACAATAATTTCATAGAGAAACCTATTCCACTTGGCCTACAAATTATTTGTGCTATAGATAATTAAGTGGCTTTCTATATCCACATCACATGATTGACTTAAATCTGTGCAAACTGAGGGATCCAATGTCCACCTTTCATTCAGGAAAAATATGTCCAATAATTCAAATCCCTAATGTGGCTGCTGCAGCTGAAACAATAATAACCTCAATCTCTATTACTGAGGTACTTTAAACCCCAGAACAGAGGCATGTGCCAGCAAATAGCATCCTTTTTTTCCCCCCAGACTTTATTTCTGAAGACATCATAGCTGTGTTTATGACAAAGAAAAAGAGAAGCAGGAAAAATGAAAGCTGCTACATAGCCTTGAGGAAAAACTTACAGAAAGAAAACTTTTGCAAATTGAATACCAGCTAGTAGATCATAGCTCCTCTTGTTTCATTCACCTGTTTTCAAGGAAAAAGAGCTTTGTATAAGCTTTCACAATAAATAGTTTTCATCAAGTGTCTTGGATGTAGTAATTTTATCTTAATAAAAACAAGACTTAAAGATACTAGTTCTGTCTACTTAAATTAAAAATTGTTCACATGTATTTCCTATCCTCTGCTATCAAGATCTGAATTTTATTTTCAGCAGTGATTATACTGTAAGTACATTACAATTTAATTGAAGCATATGTATCTCTAGTGATAAAGAAGATAAGTTTTTTCTTTGTCTCTAAAAAAAGAGCTTACTATGAACTGATAAGAGACATCTAAATTTAAAATGTACTTATTAATAATTTATTCATTTAGGTATTTTTAAAAATATTTTTTAAAGGATACATTCTGTTGAAATTAAAATAAATAATTTATAAATGCAATTTCAATGGATATTCCTAATTCAGGTTTCTAAAATGCTGAATATCCAACAACTAATTTCAAGTAATGGGGTCATCAAGCTATGGACCATTTCAAGGTCAAAGATGTGATCATTTTTAATAATAGGTTGGTTTTAAATTCATTTCCATCTTAAACATAATGGCAGATGGCATGGTATATAACATGAGGAAAAATAAATATTTTGCATAAGCTAAATGCCAAAATGTATGTATTCTTGTAGGTTACAGCAGGGACCCTGCTTAAGAGAAATGGAGTTTAAGAATTAACGAGAAGGGGAAAGGATTTCGTTTCTTTTGTAGATATACTAGTGGTATTCAGTGTTGGCTAACCTCAGAAGGGAGATTTTCAAAGGCACAAATGTCAGTCAGAAGCCCAAATCCCATTCTTTGGAAGTCAGTAGCTGTTAGGCACCAAGCTGATATTGATGCCTTTGAAAACCTTCCCCAAGTGCCAGATTCTGTAAGATGTTAAGCACCAATCAACAGGAGATGGGGTGGTTCAGCACTTCAAGGGATCAAGCCCACAATGTTTATTATGGCATTCACCCCACATCAAAAGGAGCTCGGTTGCTGCTTAATTGGTATTGTTGGTTTAAGATAATTCTTTATTTTGGGAATGTTGTATTTTGTCTTAGTACATATTATGTTTTATAGCCTCACTTGGGGTTTTAGTCCCCGCACTTGCTCTGGGTTTGACATGTCTTAACTTGATGAAAGGAGTTTATTTTCTTAGCTTTAATGGCTATATCATCTGTTCCTTTTTGCTTTTTCTCGTACACATATATGAAAAATAGAACACAAAGTTAAAGAAACAAAGTATACTGGCAGTCTCCTGTATGAAAGCTATTTCAGCATTGTGCCAATAATGAAACTAATGTACAGTGTCAAGTTCTGTCTTTCTCAAAGGCACAGTGAGCCTTTCGTAGGCAGCGGGGAATAATGGCACATCTTCAAAAACTGACAAAGAAAAAACCACATTCATTATGTATACGCATTGATAAATATAAATTTGACTGGATGAGAGAAGTAATTTTAAAAATGTAACGTTGTGTCTTGTATGACATCCAGCTAGTAACTTAGGCCTTGTTTCAGCAGAAAAAGGATATTTGTGCTAAGCTTTGAACTATGTATGGAGTCCAGTCTTATTGAGCCAACTGTATGCTCAAAAGTTAGTAGATTCCTAAGTATACAGGGGAATGTAACATTTAGTATTTGCAGAGAAGTAGGAGAGATACGCATGATCAATTTACAGAAGACAGATTAGTAGGCATAATTCTCTGAGCTAATTTAACTGTTTCTAAGCATGTGTATTTGCCTCAGATTCTACCACAACTAATGGAGTTTCAGTATTTGGGATGACACCCCTCACCCTGAAATTCAGTGTCTTTTTATAATCCTTTAACTCCTGACAGTGACAATTCCAGTCTTTCTTGTCCTGTCTACTGGGAATCGTTCAGCCGTATGAAGCCAGCATACAATTGCATTTCCTCTTTTAGACTAAATGGGCATATTCACAGATCTTCCTGTCTGCCCCATCACCCCTGCTAATAGTGCGCCGTTGTGAGGTTGCTTTCATCATTTTCTTATGATATGTCATAAAGTTGTAGCAGGTTGGTGGGCTCTATTAGTAAATGTAGACCTAACCTGTACAATCATTATTAGTCTATATCAAACATTCTGTCATTTTTTTGTATATAGTAGGCCAAAATATGCCTCTCAGTTGATTTTGGATATTTCGTATAAGATGTCCTTCTGTTTCCTAATTTCTGCTAAAGGAGAAATAAAATCCTAGTTTTAGAAACAAATAAAGACAAGTTATAGCACTTGTTCTCAAAAAATTGTTTCCTGTCCAAGTCCACCTTTGTTTACAACATCCCACTCAGATCTCATCTGTTATTTTTGTTGCATGTTTTGTAGATCAATTTGCAAATATTTCTGGATTCACAGATTAATTAAATACAACTCTGAACAACACCATCAACCAAAATAAGCTTTAACCACAAATGTGTAGTTAGCATTCCAGGGGATCTAATTTTGTGTCCATTGCTGTTGCTGCCCTAGAGACTGATTCTTGCAATATTAATGAAATATTACAATTCACAAAGAAAAATAATAACAGGGACAGTAGAAAACTGTAAAAAAAAAAACTTCAAAATTCATTTTTTTGTTGTGAGTTAGTTAAAAATCCCCACAGCCCATATTTAACAATAATATTTGTCAGTCATTCTAGCATTTTGTGGTATTTTTTTGTGTTATGTAATAGTGACCATTAGCAGTTGTCATGAACTGTGGAAATCATATTTAAGTTATTTTCATCTGTGTAAGATTTCACTGTCTCCTCCCTGTTCCTTTAGGAGTTCTACTTATATTTTGTCAACGGTGAAAGGTGGCACAAATCATTCGATTAAGATTTGAATTTATTAGCACATTCCATAAATTCATATCTGAAGGTAACACATATTTTCATGATTCCGGCTACATTCTGTTAAAAGCATTGAACTGTATCCTCCCTTGCACATTTCTGAAAAAGACATCTTCATCATGACAGTAATATTCACTTAATATTTCTGATGTTGTAAGTAGTACTATACAGATAGAGCTGTATTAAACTGATAGAGAGCCATTTCACTTACTTATAAAAAGAAGCACTTAACAAAATTTGTGGTTTCTAAGACTGCTAAATCTCCTTAAGCTGAGCGTGCTGTGAGAGCTCTGAAATATTTTGTATTAAAAAAAATATCTCTGATTGCAAACTTATAAGGGGCATATTTATGAAAGTAATCTACCAATTTAAATCCCAGATTCAAATCATGATAGTTTTGTTTTCTCTGTGCAAGTTAAAAATGGAGTTGAGAAAAAAAAGCAAAACGTCACAATCAAATGAAAACAAGTTACTAACTTAACACTCATAAAAATGCTTTTACTTAGATTAGCAAACCTCAAGTCTTTTACTTTTAGAGCCAAAGCCCTATAAAGAAGAAGTACACCAACATATGTAAAGGAATAGCTGATACTGATGATATGTGAGAAAATATCAAAGATCTCACATTCATTTATATTAAAATTTTTGTTACTTGCTGTTACAGAATACCTGTTCAAAGCCAATTTACGTGCACATATATAAGTATTAAAAGTTTCAGGAAATATGAACACAATAAAATATTACATATAAGAAATTTTATTTGATTAATTTACTGATTGAAAATTCTTCAAAGGGTGGAATTTGGTTTTTGCATGTAAAAATTATGTATTAATATATGTGTAAAATTAACCTAAAAATTTTAGAAAATTTTTCTAATGGAAAAACTAGTTTAACAGAAACAGAAGTATTCCATGGTTCAGTGTCAACATTGCTTTAAAAAGATTGAAATGAAATATTTTAGTATTTCATTTCGCCTTTGATGAAAATATGTTTCTCCAGTTTTGCCAGTTAAGTGCTTTATCTTAAATTTTATGATATATTATTTCATTATTATATTTAATATCATATATTTGATTATGCTTCATCTCATCAAAGTGACACAGTATTATACAAATCTAATGATTTCAGTATTTCTGAACTCCTATTCAATGCAAAATATGGCCATTTTCTTGCAATTTTAAGTAAAACCAAATTTGAAACATTAAAATATGGAATGGAAATTCTCTCTTCATTTCTGTGAACAAATTTATTTACCTGAATTGTTGCCACTTAGCATATTTTAGATGTTATCAGTGTGTGTCCAGTTCTATTCCCTCATGCAACACTTTGTGACTTTGACTAAAAGTATCCCTCTTTCCCAGCAAATATTACAGTGTAGTTCCAGAAATGCCTGGATCATGTAATTTGGCTAGATCTGCCCTCCATCCAGCCATACCAGGGACAGTGCATGAAGACCATACACTGTCTATGGACAGCCTGCACAAATGTCTACCGTCTGCTGTACTCAGAAGCTGGGTGTGCTGATGAGTAGGAGCACTGACCTTGGAGCTACCTGTAGAGATTAGCTACCTAGATATCTTCATGCTCTTCAGAAAAACAATAAAGGTACACACCTTGGTGCTTTCCTCACAGTAATAGGGTTTAAAATAAAATAAAATAAAATAGTAGAAAAAGGAAGAAAGAAAGAGGAGGTGGGAGGGTGGGAGGGGAGAGGAGAGTTGGTTATCTTTACTAATGTACTATTTGTATGTTACTGGGTTAACTTACTCCTCATATTCTTGCTAGCATCTTTGGGACCCTTATTATATGCCCTTCTCCCATATGTTCTTTTTGTATTCATAACAGAATGCATCCCTGAGTGTCCTGACTATGAGAGACTGGTAAAGACATGTTCTTTATTATTTTCTTAGTAAAATAATTCCAATAATAAATACTTTCTCTATACTTCTTTATCATTGAACTTGTGGACTTATTGCTGATTTATGCCTGTCTTGACTGGCTGCTTTCCATAAATATCTGCTCTTTCTCTATCCTTCAAAAGTGGGACTCCCTCCAAGGACATTTCCTCCTTTCCAGTTATTTAAAATATTCATAATCAAGTAATTTGTTAAAACATACCTTTGTCTTGCTGCTCACAAAAAACTTGACAGTAGCTAGACAGTTGTGCCCCCTGTTTATCATCACTTCTGCTCATAATTTTCTAATTATTACCTTATGTTCCTCTCATCTGCTGGCTACCTAGCAAAGCACTATCAGGACATCTTCTTGTTTTCTTTTTGCAATATAAAAATTTATTTACATACACAGACACATACATAGCTATATATTTTTCGTGAACATTTCTGTACTATGAATAGGTAATGTTGAATAATAGAGGTGTGAAAAAAAAAAGAATAAAGAGCAAAACTTGTTGAGTACTTTCTGCATTTCTTTGGTATTTTCCTAACTGTAATGTAGCTGGACAAGCTGAGCTATAGTAGCACTAAACATTGGTAATTCAAGATGTAGAGGAAGCTGCCAGGCTTCTTATAGAACTTTGCAGTACTGTCATGCAGTATTTGTGCTAGGGATACTCTGTTCTGGCTGAATTTATGAATTGAACATTCCTCCTATTTTTTCCCAGCAGGGTACAAGAGGTCTAGTGGGTCAAATCAAGTAGACCTCCTCATAGAGTCAATCTCTTACTAAGCTTGTAGGTTACTGAATGTGCAAGCCAAGAATTCTTTTTTTTAAATTCAGCAATAAATTCCTTTTTAGTGCTTGCATCCCCTACGCATACAGAACATAAAGAAACTATCAGGTTCCACAAATAAATGTGTTCTGAAGAGTTTGGTTTGAAAGACTTTTAGGATTGACTTTCACTGTTGACTGGGACATTTGCTTTTTTCTTACAAGGTACAAATGATTGGCAGCTCACTCAAAGCTGGTTTATGGCAAAAATAATGTGTCAAACAGCTAAAAAGTTTCTGTAGCTTTTGGTCAAACAGGCTGTTCTATTCTACCATTAAAATGAATGCTGTCAAATACTGAATAGTGTTTTGACAACAGTGTAATTTTCTTTCATCATCTCAGATCATTTTGCTGCCCAGATACATTTTGTTAAGACTTTTTCTGTCTGCTTGTAGAATGCATACTGTAATCTTCAGAAAGTATTTTCTAACTCAAAATTGCTCTCAGAAATATTTTCCATTGAGAGAAATAAATCCAGTCAGCTACCTTATAAATACAGACAGCAAAACAATGCAGAAAGGAAAATGTATTTGCTGTGTTTAACTATCATATTTGTTTATTTGTTTGGTTTCTATTTATCATCACCACAGGCAAAAATATTAAATAAACTTTACAGAACTGATGAAGTTTATGAATGGATAGTCAGCCAACAGAGTAATTGTTAAAGAGCACTGAAGACTAAAATGTTCTGATAAATAGGGAGAAATATGCAAAATTTAATTACTCGCATTGTATTCAAGCATTTTAAATCCAACTGACCATAAAGTGTTTTCTATTAGGTGAAAGTAAAATGGCTAAACTGAATTGTTATCCCATATTATCTTGTTCATGTTCCCATTTTATTTTGTTTCTTTCTCTTGGCATGGAAACCAATAATTGATCTGAGACTATGAACAGTGGTTTATGAACAACAGTGAATGAAAGATTTCCAAATTATGATGACAAACTTGTAACTTTCAAAAAATCATAATCTGCTTAAATGAATTTATCTTTTTATTATACACTGCGTTAAGGTCTTATTGACAATGTCAATTTTTCTGTACTATGAAAAAGGGATTAAAATATTCTTAACCTTATACTTGGAAGTAGTCATCATGTGAGATGACAAACTGCTTCAAAAATGAAACATTCAAAAAATGAACAAAGATTGTCTACTGCTGTTCTGCAATAATCTTTTCAACATGTGTATCATGTGCCCTTCTTTTAGAATGTTTGTCTCAAAAGCATTTTCTTCATGAACAAACTTCCCAAAGCCCATCACCTCTATAAAATGTGTATCACACTCAGTCACCTCTTCTGCCTCTCACGCTTCAAGTGAGCGACATACACACGTGTACCCAGACACAAAGTGAGACTGGTCTTCCTTGATTTGAGAAATTGTCATCAAATTGACTTTATCAATGCATTTGATGATAGCTTTCAAGCTATGATATACGATGCAATGTGTTGGAACTAAAGCAGGAATGCTGACAACCATCTATCTACGTTTGATTTCCAGAAGCTCTGTCACTAAAGAAACTATTATAGAAGATAAACACATAAACTTAAATCTCTTTTACCATTCCTGTGTTGAAAGTTGAGACAAAAGATGTTTTACCTCAAGACCAGGTATTTTGAAGCATAGGTTGCCTCTGCCCTCATTTCCTCCTTGCAGTTCTTAAGTGACCAGAGCTCTTGAGCCAGCTGCATCCTGTTGAGAAAATTCCCAGTCAACATTGAAACAGACCAAACACTACTGCGGCGTCATGTAGAAAAAAAAACCATACTTGCAAAGCACTGTTATTTTGTGGGATTTTTTCTTGTGTTTCCAATGTCTAGCTGTTGTGTAAGCCTCAAGGTTTCTATGTTATATTTCTGCTGTGTCAGACCAGTTAATTTGTTCACTTTTGGTTGAGATATTCAGATTACTGTACTGTATAAAGTTTTGGATTAATAATCATTTTTATTTTCTTTTCTTTAGCTCCCAGTCTTAGCACAGGCCTGCTCCCCTTGTTCCCCTTCCCCTAGTCCTCTACCTGCAAAAAACATTAGTGAGCTTCAGACATTAAGATCTTTCCTGCTTATACTGATAGACTGTTTTCATCCTGCCTCACCAGCAGACTTGAAAACCCACAGTGCCCTGTGAGCCTATGATGTAAACTGTACATCATACACTATTCTTTGCTTGGCTATTTGTCAAGCAGTTAACAGTTATCCATTCACACCAAATTTTTAATTCTTATTATTTTTGTAGCATAGGACAGTAGAATGGCTTCATTCCATCCATCCAGTTTTTACTCTGCCTAAGTACTCTTGTAGTCTGGCAATAATCATATTAGGTATAATTGTAATGGAGCATTAAGAATGCTTGCAATGAAACTAAATCCAGGCAGAAGCAAAAGCCATGGTCATTTTTCATGAAAGTAAGAATGTGATGTTTGTAAGAGAGACAATTTTGTGAGGATTTCTTCAAGGAGGATTGCCAACGCTTCACATGAAAATTGTGTATTTTAAAATTTAAGTGGAATTAAATATTCTTTTTTAAAACCACTCTTAGGGAATGGCACAAAGCTCCATAATAAATTATCTAGTTGTACTGAAATTCACTTACTCTTATCAGTTCTTTTTGAACTTTTGCTGGAGGGACTGACTTTTCTGCAGTCTACACATGATGCCTCATTGTACGGATGCGATGGGTCAGATGCACAGAGCTTTCTTGTCCGGTGGAATACTTAGCCACAACTCTAACAGGACACAGTGTCACAATTGAACTGCAATCTGAGAAATGATTGTGAAGTAAGTGGAAAATAAAAGGAAAAAGATAAGAGAGAATTACAAGAAAAAAAATGCAGTATAAGTAGCAGGATCTCATGCTCCATTTATAGGAGAGGGTAGGACTAAGAATAAAAGTACGTTCCAAAGTAGTTTTAGGATTTAGAATTTAATACTCTCAATGCTTAACTTTTTTCTTTGCTACAGACCTTCTACACAATTTTAGTCAAAATATTTGTGCACAAATTGTCGACATCTATAACCAGAAAAGAACATGAGAACAGTGAAACTAAAAGTCAGACTAAAGATCATTCCACTCAGTATCTACTCTCTAACTGCAGCCTGTTGCAAATGCTAAAGAGGAAGAAGAGCTGGAAAAGTGCATAGTGATATTTACTTGGTATCTTTCAGTATTCTCCAAGACTTTGTGATATTTTGGCTCCCAACACAAATCTAATTTTGAGACTTTTTTCCCAGTAATTAACTATTTATGAACCTGTGTAAACTTTTAGCATCCACAACATTATGTAACAAGGACATCTGCACTCATTCCTATATTAAAAGTGACAATGGTCAGAGAAGCCTTATTTGCCCTCTCCATGCTGCCCCTCATTTTATCAACCTCTGTCAATTTTCCTTCTATACACCTTTCTGTGAACATTTTTTCAGTTTTAGTTCAGTCTTTTGATGATGACAGACAATAATGAGAGATGCCAACCCTCATTGGTCCAACCATCCAAACTCTTCTGATATTCAATGCATTTCTCATTGCACCTCAATACAAGAGAGATATCGAGGTGCTGGAGTGAGTGCAGAAGAGAGCAACAAAGCTGGTGAAGGGCATGGAAAACAAATCATATAAGGAGCTGTTGAAGGAGCTGGGACTGTTTAGTTTGAGGAAGAGGAGGCTGAGGGGAGACCTCATCACTCTCTACAACTACTTGAAAGGACACTGTAGAGAGGTTAGTGCTGGTTTCTTCTTGCAGGTAATTAAGAACAGAACGAGAGGGAATGGCTTCAAGCTCCAACAAGGTTGGTTTAGAATGAACATTAGGAAGGAATTTTTCACAGAAAGAGTGGTCGGGCATTGAAATAGGTTGCCCAGGGAGGTTGTTGAGTCACCATCCCTGGATGTGTTTAAGAGTCATTTAGATGTGGTGTTGGGGGATATGGTGTAGGGGAGAACTTTGTAGAGTAGGGTAGATGGTTGGACTCGATGATCCCAAGGGTCTCTTCCAACCTAGACGACTCTATGATTCTATGATTCTACTCCCAGTTACTAGAATGGAGTTTATAAAACTTTTCAGTGGTATGTGGGGCTAAGTACAGAAAAGACTGGCAATGGCAATGGCAACTATACAAGGCCCACAAGGTAATTAGGTGAAAGATAATTCTCAGTTGGGTGATGTGGATGATGTAACTGTGCTTGTAATGTACCTCTAACATCGATAGGATTGCTTGACACTGCAGTATAACCCTCTTCTTTTCCCTTCGAAGTCACTCACATCATGTAGTCAATAACTGATATACATACAGCCTTGCCTTATAGATCTTGTTTTCAATGATGAGAGTGAATAAATTAACAAAAACCAAGTTTAAAATTCTAAAAATACGTTATCACCAAAGATACCGCAACTGTTGTAGGTGTTAGTCTTATGCACAAGGCACAATGGGCAAGAAATCTTTTTTCTTTTTTTGGAGGGCACCTTAGTGGCATGAGCTAAATTAATGCATGAATCTACTGAATTCTTAAAATCCCCTTTAGTATGTTAAAGCACCCATAGTAATGTGTATATCTAAATGTCTGTTTGCAAACACAGCTATGAATTTTATATATGAAATAAATGTATGTACAAATATGATTACAGTATTAGTGGCCGTTTCCGAAACCCTAGACCTCGTAATCAAACAGAAAGCAGATTGTAATCTGTTTCTCATTAGAATATGCTACCATTAAATTATCTTAATAAGTTGCTGTTAATATCAAATTGCAAAGGAGAAAGAGCTCAACATGTGTTGGTGCAATACTGACAATAAGTATCAAGTCTCCAGAGCTGAATTTGTTGCATTTCCAGGTATGTTTTAGAAATATATAAATGGGGTTTTTTTGCTTATATTGAAGGAATTGAAGTCAGGGCATATGCAATGCTATAATTCCCTGTATGACTTCTCTGTGTGTGATTTCTTCTCCTTGTATTTTTAGAAAATTAGTTTCGTAAAACTAATACCCTCTGCTAAGTCCGGGAACACACCACCTATTGGGAGGAATTAACTTCTTATTTCCCAGAGGAAAACACCTGCTTTGAAAATGACCTCAAAGCTATTTGAAGCAAGTAACAGTATGCAGGTCAGGCAGCACACTCCCTTCTTTTCCCTAGGAATCCATGTGTTTGAGAACTCAGGGACTCACTGACAGAAATCATCACAGAACAATGCAATACCATACTACAAATACCATGGAAAATGTCTGGTCATAAGTGACAAAAATGAAAGATAAAAGGCATAGCTTTTCCTTATTTCATATTAAGAAGGATGTTTTGGGAATGAAGCTGACTATACAGGAACATGTTTTGTAATATGTCACATCAAAAACAGTAAAATGTCATAAAATATGAAGAACTGCCAGAAAGCAGGGAAGTCCTATGTGCCAACTCCTGCTCCCAGAATTGACAGTCTTTTTCAAGTGACATACTGGATTAAAGAGAATAGAATAAATCTTGGGAGCAGATGTTAGAACCTAAATCTCTTACTGCCTGCTAAGCACCCTCATCATTAACTTCTGCTGTCAGACTTTTTCTTCTATTAAGTCTCCTGCATGTTTTGAATTTTGCATTATTGCTACTGGAGAGGTAAAGAGTACTTCTTTCATCCATTTCTTTTTTACTTCCTCTCCCCCAACACCTCTCCATGCAAGCCCACAGCCCACAATCACACTTGTTCATATCTACATTGCTCTACAGTCCTACAAATAGGACATGTGGTCTTGAACCTTGTCCTTTTGGTCAGAATATTAAACTTCAGTATCCAGGTTTCTGAACTGGTGTTCTTACTACAAACTTATAATAAAAAAGCAAAAATAAATTACTACATCCTCATCTGGCTACATTTTGTAAGAAAGACTATCTTTTCTTTGTTTTATGCATGCTCTGACCATACTTCTAATATCAGGATCTCTTGAAGATGTAGATATTGCTCCATTCTATGAGAGGTTTGGTTCAATTTTTGGCAGCATGGCCAAATGCAGATTGAGACAGTCTGGGAATGCAAAACTTAAAGAAATGGCTCCTGAAAGTGCGCTGTTGAAAGCAGCTAGGCAGCATGAATTTCAAGAGATGGGTGGTTGCTGTAAAAGGAGGTTTCTAAGGTGGTTTCTGATTTACGTCTTTGGGCTCAGGAACATAATGTTTACTGAAGTTCTGGTTTAGTTTTCAGGACTAAAAGAGGAACAATTAGAGACTACAGATTCTTCTTACTCTCTTGCATAAAACAGACTTCAAGCTAAAAGGCAACCATCCCTTCTGGATGAGACTGAGCATCTATGATGAGTGTGAATTTACCTGAGAAAAAAATAGTCACAATTTGAACCCACAGTTATGAGATACATATAAATTATATTCCTCCTGTTATACGTTAAAATAAGTTTATGCCATTTCTGTTGCTATATATGAAATTATATATTAAGAACTAGAAGGTATTTATTTGCCTAGTTGCATGCTATAATATTGAATATGAATGATTATTTCTTAGCATTTTCCCCCCCAATATCTTCATATAACCTGTGCATGTTATTTAAGAGCCAGTCTCATGACTCTTCCTAATACCAAGCGTAGAAAACCTGTGGAGAGACAGTTGGATTAAAAACCTTTTACCAGCTTTTGGAAAACTTTTTGAATGGCTCTGTGTAAGCTGCTTCATCTCTCCTACCTTGCCTCACTCATCTGAAAAATGAAGGTACAAGGACAAGGTTGAGTTCTTTGCAAGGTGGAGCAAAAGGATTCCTGCACTCAGAGTTGTCTCAAGGGAAGTGCCAAGCAGGCATTAAGTTTCCCAAGTCCATTCTTGTTCTAGCTGACAACAAAGGGAAATGACTGCAGATGTGCAGGGCTGAAGTCAGCAGGAGACAGCCACAGTTAGCCAACATAGAAGAAGGAGCACACTACTGAAACGTCTTCTTGTGACAAAGTCAGTGGACAAGAGTTAACATGTAATATATTCAGAAAGACAATTCACAATGCTGAAATTTTAACCAGAAAAGTCCCCAGGTTTTCAGGAAGTTTAAAAGCTGTTATATTCTTCCCCATTGTCCAAGCTACATTTCAACACGAAGCTCTGAGCATTAATATGCTTCTATTTCTAAGGCATCTATGTTTTTTTCATGTCTATTATTGCCAACTACAGTAACTCAAAATTAAGGATTAGCTCGCTAGCTTGGGTGGGACTGTTAACCTGATGGAGGATAGAAAGGCTTTGCAGAGGGATCTGGACAGGCTGGATCGATGGGCTGAGACCAACAGGATGAGGTTCAATAATGCCAAGTGCCAGGTCCAGCACTCGGGTCACAACAACCCCATGCAGTGCTACAGGTTTGGGGCAGAGTGGCTGGAGAGCTGCCTGGCAGAAAAGGACCTGGGGGTGTTGGTCAACTGTCAGCTGAACATGAGCCAGCAGTGTGCCCAGGTGGCCAAGAAGGCCAATGGTATCCTGGCCTGTATCAGGAACAGCATGGTGAGTAGGACCCAAGAGGTGATCATCCCCCTGTACTCAGCACTGGTGAGTCCCCACCTCAAGTACCGTGTCCAGTTTTGGGCCCCTTCCTGCAAAAAAGACATTGAGGTACTGGAGTGGGTCAAGAGAAGGGCGACGAAGCTGGTGAGGGGTCTGGAGAGTAAGTCTTCTGAGGAGAGGCTGAGGGAGCTGGGGTTGTTCAGTCTAGAGAAGAGGAGGCTGAGGGGAGACTTCATTGCTCTCTACAACTACCTGAAAGGAGGTTGTAGAGAGGTGGGGGTCGGTCTGTTCTCCCAAGTCACAGGCAACCGGACTAGAGGAAACGGCTTCAAGTTGCACCAGGGGAGGTTCAGGTTGGATATTAGGAAACATTTTTACACGGAAAGGGTTATCCAACATTGGAATGGGCTGCCCAGGGAAGTGGTTGAGACACCATCCCTGGAGGTGTTCAAAAGATGGGTTGACATGGTGCTGGGGGACATGGTTTAGTGATGGTTTCTTTGTCAGAGTTAGGTTGATGGTTGGACTAGATGATCTTGAATGTCCCTTCCAACCTAGATGATTCTATGATTCTATGATTCTAATCAACATTATTAATTACTATGAATTACCAATTTTTTTTTGCTGAACTGTGGTTGATACTCAGTAAAACTGAACCCCAATGCACAGTTGAGATCAATCTGAATTTTTCATGTCTCCAAAGCCTTTTAACAATGTATCTATTGAATAAATATATATATAAATGTATTTTAATTAAGCTAACCTTTAAAAATCACTCTCAAAACAATCACCAAATAGGAGGGAAACTGTTAGTATGGTGTCATAATTTCTGCAGAACTGCTATACCAAATCTAATAATGATGTCTGTGCTGATAGTGAAGATTGAGTGCTGCAATACCTTTACCGTCTGTTTTTAAGTAATTAGGCATGTATTCATCCAAGAAAACCTACGTATGTGTTCTTCGCAACACATATTTCCACAGATGCTGTGGAAAAATAGAGATGTTAGGTCTCACAAGTCCAAACATTTTTATCATCCAAAAATTAATTGAGCCATAAACAAAAAGGGGAAAAAAAATCAAGGCATTGCAGACAACTGAACATAGTATTTTAGCTTGCCATAACAACAGCCTATTTTTTAAGCTTTGTGTCTGATTGTCACCTTTGCAGTGAAATAACATGCTGTTGAAAGCTACTGCATTGCATTTTAAAATTCCCTGGCAAACATTGGATGGCCCTTGGATAGGGGGTCACCAACCATCTTCAATTTCTGAAACTCTTCTTTTTTTTAATTATTTTATTTTTCTCAACATTGGCAAATTTTTATTAAATTGAGATTGTTCTTAGAATCCAGGCAATATCTCAGTACCATGCATGGTCCCCAAAAAGAATTTTTTTCAATGAGTTACCTACAAGTGTATTATTGAAAGGCGTATCTAGCATGCCTATATGATATTCTAACTTCTCAACCGAAACATTTGTAACAGGATACCTACATATGTTAAATGTGGATTAGAGACAGGCTGGAATTAAATGGATGTATGCATACTCTTTTCATTATGGAAACTGGTATATGTAACTGAATTTTTCAGCTTTCTAAAATGCAGAAATGAAGTGTGTCACAGTCACATTTAGCTGACATTTTTAAGGGCCATTACAAAAATGGTTATAAATTCTAGTGTGGATAGACTGTTCAAGATCAGCAGGCCAGGGCTATGAACCCTGAAATCATTGACAGCGTTAATGCTCCTCAGACAGTGAGGAGCAGAACTATAAGACTGTAGATGGTTATGAGGGGTTTGTTTCTCTACTAATAGTATTTTTATGAGGGGCTTGTTTCTCTACTAATAGTATTTTTGTTAGTCTAACCTTAGAGATATGCATAGTGGTCCTGTTTCACACATAGAGAAGAAAAGGATATAGAGGAAGAAACAGGAATGCCTATCAGAGTGGCAAATTTGAAAAGCATCTTTCTAAACAATTTCTGCTGCTGCCCCAGTATAGAAGTTATTGTCCTGTCAAGGTTCAGTCAGAAGCAGCAACCACTATAAGAAACCAGAACATTTGCAAAGAAGGGAGTTAGGGTAGGAGAAGACCCAACAACTCAAAAATAAAGCAATTTTGAAACAGCTGAATTCTATCCAAGATGTTTCATATGTAGGAAATAAAATATTGTGAATTACCTGAAAACGAAATATAGTTTGCAACCATTTTCCAGATTTTTACTTAAAAAAAACCCACAACAAAAACACCAAATTGTTTAAAACTTAATCAGATTCAATAATGTTTTTCATAGGACAGGAAAACAGAACAGAAAAGGCAAGCCCAGAGTCTAAGCAGCTGTGTCTCTTTACCACAAACTTTCACAGAAAAAGTAAGATTTCCCACTCACACATTTACATAGAATTATTCAAGGCATGAATTTAACCAAAGCCTTTATATCCTATTCACCTTTGATAAGATTCAAAATAGCTGAAATACTTTATTTTTCAAATTTATCCTCTTTCTCAATGTATAGGAAGTACTGAAGTTGCACAAGTTATTGCACCTCTCTACTATTCTACATGTGGATGGGATAAAGCATATATAAGTGTGTTACAAGATACTCTTTTTTTTTTTTTCTCTTTTCCTTTTATTAACCTTGGTGGTATGAGAATTATTTGGGTGAAAAGCAAAATCTCTGGATCCTAATACCAACTATGAGCTTTCTAGATGTAACCTTTGCTAAATTCTACTTGGAATAAAGAGTTGTTTTCCACATGTTTTACCTCTGGGTAGCTGCAGAGATCAATGCACTTGATTACAGCTTGCACATTCATATCACGGAACCCATTTTACGTCGTTAATAAGAGCAGCCTGACATTAGCTCAAAGAGAAAAGCAATCACTTAAGCTCTTCCCATTTGCTTAGTTTTTAAGTGCCAAATGTTACCTCCTGCATAGATATTCATAGGGAATGAGCCAAAGGGGGCATGAAATTCTGTGAGCTTCTCTTTGCAAAGTTTTCTTCAATCTTTTTATCTGAAAGGTGAAGTTTTGTGGCTGTGGAATGGCCGAGATACTGCCTCCTGCTTTTCTTTTTTCTTTTTTTTTTTTTTTTTGCTGATTTTCTGGCCTTTTGTGAGCCATCCCTGTGCCTCTTTGAAAGGGGTACACATATAGGGCTTCTGTTAAGTGTCCCCAAACAGCTGTGATTCAGACGTATGTATATTTGAATACATATAGGTATATATGAAATATACTTGCATGAAAATATACATAGTGATCAAGTCACCAAGATGTTAGTAGAAACTAAAATGTGTCAAACCAAGAAAACTAAGAAGGCTTTAGCAAGTTTCTCAGGGATATGTAGTGACACAAAGGGACTGGCATTACTTTTGTACTGATCGCTGAAAAATGGGGCAGAGGAAAGTACAGTGTATAAAATGCTACTTAATGCATAATCCATGCATCCACACAACTGACCCTGGGGTGGCTGTACTGCAGCAACCCACATATCCCACATATGCCATGAAGTGCCTTCCTGCACTTCATGCCATACCCGTCTAGGGAAGGAGTGTGGACTGATTTATCTGCCCTGTGTCATCCATGTCACATTGTCAGAAAGCATTACAGGATACATAGCAAAGCATTCACACAGGCAGGAAAGGACATTCCTCACTGCCCCAAAAATAAAGGGAAAATTGTTTCTGGACCTTCAAAAATGCATCAGCTGGCAACTGTGCTCAAAAATCAGTCTAGTCATGGAAGGGTGTTTCAGGAGGACTTGCTTCAGTGCACAGACTGTGAAAAATGAGCTGAAAAAGTTCAGGAAATTCTTCCGTGAAAGACTAAATATTAGGTAAGGGAAATATGCTTGCTTCTCATTTTGTACCTTTGCTGTTTAGGTACCTGCATTGGGGACAAAATAATAAATAAAACTTTTTTCTGAAAAAGTTTTGAAGGCGTAGCAATAAGGTGTTAGAATAAAGTGCTAGGATACTTTAGCCAGCTTTTAGTGATGTAGATGTTAAGAAAGGTTACCCATAGCTGGGTGGAACTTGATGAAACTGAAACTGAAGAATAGGTTTATTTGCTCTACACTGTTAAGTCTGATTCTTACCAAAGCTAGCTATGTCCTCTTTATTGAAGTCTAATTGCAGGCCCTTATAAGTCATTTTAGCTAGTTTATTGTACACAGATCCCTCAAGCTGCTGGTGTCAAACACAGGGAAACTGCTGTATTAAAACTTCTTTATATGGGGAAGCTGAAGTTTAGAGATGAGAGTGAGGATAGGGAAGACTGACTCCATTCAAAAAGGAGCAAAGAAAACAAATCTCCAGCTGTATGTAGTGTATATGTATTGAATGGACATTAACTGTCCAACAAGAATAACAATGTGATTATGTATTTTGTATGAAATATATTTATGCTCTGTACATGCAGGGAAAACTTATGTAATTTAACATTCAGATTTTAATTTTGCAAGATCAAATATGGAATAGGAGTTTTGCAGTATACCTAAGAAAATACATAATGTAGTATACATAATTAATTTGAGAACTATCATGATAAAATAGGGAACTAGAGAATGTTTTTCTTCCCTTTGTGCCATTTATGTTCAACAAAAATGCAGGCCCTTGCCAACCACATAATTTATTGTATTTATTCCTCTCACTCTTAACATGAATATAGTTTTCTTGGGTGTTGTCATTGCTGGGTTTTCATTTTTTAACTTCTCTCCCTCCTTCCCATCTGTACTGAAGCACTTCCCAGCACAATTCAGCCAGGAGGGCTGGAGAGCAGCTGTCTCCGCTGTGCAAGCTAGTGGTTTGCCAGTAGGGCATGCTTCTGCACAGGTTCATTGGTTTCCCCCCCCCCTCCCTTTTAGGTGTGATCTCACCATTTTTTAAATGCTAAGTATAATTTAAACTGGGACCAAGGGACTTCACCTTTCCTCTGAGCAGCTAAACAGTGTTTGTCTTTCTAACACTGCTAGCCTTTATGAAGGTATTATATGGAAGCTCACTCTCAAGCAACTAAAATGACAATATAAATTCAATGCCACGGTAGTCATTTATCACTTTATGATAATGCCAGAATATACAAATGATAAGACTGAAGAGCTCAGGGAGAAATCTGAGGGGTTTTTTATCATTTATTTATGGACTTATGTACTAAGAGGGAGTAAGTACTGAAGGAGGAATACAATGACATTTCATCTAACAGGTTGATTTAGTGCTTCCCATTCCCTAATCAATGACCTCCCTTATGTTTAGAAGAGACTGAACACTCCAGAAAGAAGTGTCTTCTTTACTAAAATTAGTCAGAAAAAAGCTTAGTTATACTGTTAAAATTAACTCTACGAATAAGGTGTAATAATTCATTCTTAAGGTAATGTGTATGTTGCCATAAATGGTACTAAGCTTAAAAAAAATGATATCTCTCACAGAATGCTGTAGCTGTTAAGAAACTTGTGAATGAGGGAGTCAGGAGTAAAAGAATGTGCAGGATCACGACCCAGATACAAACTGATGCATGATGAAAGGACATTTAAAATGTTAATAATAACAAAATGCTGAAGCATTAATTTTTCAGTAAGCATTATAAAAGAAAAGTATTAATTTTTTGGTTTTTCCTTTTCATGTTATTTTAAAATAAGCCATTTATTTCCTTTTGTGCAGTTCTAAACTATACATGCAAAAAAAGGAAGCAACATATGTCATACTCACCTTCCCACCAGGTACAACTCTCAACTCTAAACTCTTTTCATTTATAACAGACTGACAATAATTAAATCCTCAGTGAGCTTCAGGTTGTTCTTGTTTCTTTTCAGTGGAATTAAGGAAAACTCTGCCTAAAGTAATGTAAAGCTTAAACATAAATGCTAAGTACGACATCACATTTATCTTTGTAGGTTGCCAGTTTCACCTCTTGCAACTATATAGTTTATGGTGATGATAGCTTGTAGTTTACAAGACATGTCATACATAAAGCCTTGTGAACATACATCCATTTCACATACACATGTAGCCTTTTAAAGCAGTCGATATCCAGGAAAGTGACAGCTGATATCTTAGATAACACAGCTCAGACTGAACACAGTGCCTACTTAACTGAATATATGACTGTCTGTAGTTAGGTGTAAGAAGTTAGCTGAGGAAACCAGAGATTATAGCACGTCCCTATGAAAAATCCAGCCTCGCACTGTTTCAAACCCAAAGCAACACCACCCATGTGTCTACTGTCATTTTAGTTGATAAGTAGAGTTGACATTAAGACAGATATCTCAGGAGATGGAAATATTAGTCTTTTTGAATTGCAAAAAATTCCACAAGCTGTGTTACCGTGGCCTTGTACATTCTGCAGTAAAGGAGTGATAAATAACTCAAACTGATCCCAGTTCCATAAGTACAAGTGGTAATTTGCAAATGCCAAATTGTCTTCCCAGCCTGCTATTTCTACATGCTTGTTTTCAAATTGATTATGACAATATAGAATTTGTATGGATAGACTGTTGATATTCCTTCCTTCATTTTCTGAGCAAACACAGGGAGGCTATGAGAACTTTGAACAATGTGGAATTTCTGATGTTGGGGCAACTTAACAGAGGTGCATATATGGTAGGACCTTGAACTGTATCAGTGACCTTTGGGATTGTATTGAGTGCAGGTGCCCAGGTGCTGGCCACAGCGGGGTGCAGAGGGACCTCTGGGAGAAGAGCCCAGAACTGCCCCATGATGAACACAGACAGTTCTAGCCACTCCAACTGACCCACAGCAGGGCACAGCTGAACCCCTCAGTCAAGATAGTGGCTCCTCTGGGAAAGCATATTTAAGGAAAGGCAAAATGCTGTGCAGAAACTCTGAGAGAGGAGTCAGAAAAATGTGAAACAACCCTGCAGACACCAAAGCTAGAGAAGGAAGGAGGGAACATGCTTCAAGTGCCAGAGCAGAGATTCCCCTACAGCCCATGGTGAAGACTGTGGTGATGCAGGTTGTCCCCCTGCAGCCCACAGAGGTATACATTGGAGGCCATATCCACACTGCAGTCCATGGAGGACAACATGTCACAGCAGTTGGATACACCCTGAAGGAAGCTACAACCTGTGGAGATCCCACATGGGAGCAGGCTCCTATAGGAGGTGCAGTCCATAGAGAGGAGCCCACACAGGAGCAAGTTTTCTGGCAGGACCTATGGCCTGTGGGAGATCCACACTAGAACAGTCTATTCCTGAAGGACTGTACTCATGGAGAGGACCCATACCCAAGAATCTACTGAAAGACTGCAGCCAGTGAGAAGGACCCATATTGAAGCAGTTCCTGAAGGACTGCAGCCCATGAGAAAGACCCATGTTGGAGCAAGGTAAAACTGTGAGGAGGAAGGAGGAATGTTATGGACTGACCACAACCCCTATTCCCCATTCCCCTGCACCACTCAGAGAGGAGGAGGTGGAGGAGTCAGAAATAAAGGAGTGAAGTTGACCCTGGGAAGAAGGGAGGATGGTGGGAAGGTGAGTTTTTAGTTTTGATTTTGTTACTCACTATTCTACTCTACTTTTATTTGGCAATAATTTTAATTAATCCTCCCCAGGTTGAGTCTGGTTTGCTGGCAATGGCAATCAGTAAAAAAAATTCCTGTCTTTATCTTGACCCACAAGTTTTCATCCTATTTTCTCTGAAGGAGGTGGACTGATAGTGGCATCTGGCAGGTGGCACAAGTCAACCTACCAGAGGGACTACCAGTGCAGGAATGTTTGTGTTAATTAATTTATTTATTTATAAAGTTCCTTATGGAAGATGGCATTATTGTGATTAGGTACATTTTCTAGCACTGTTATGTCTTCTACTCTCTCATAAATCTCAAGGATCTTCAGACCTTTTCCTGAAATATATAGACAGGGTATTTCCAAAAAGAGGCAGATGTTATAAGAAAAAAGCTGGAAGCATCTGGGGCTTCTTTTCTGCCTCCAAGAGAAACCTACCATGTTGCAAAAAGAGGAACTGTTCTTGCTAGGAACTGCAGAATAGCTCTGCTGTAAAGTTGCAATGCAGAGCACAAGAAACACTACGTACACCTGGGCCCCATTTTGTTGTTTGTAAAGACTGCTTCAGCTCCATTTGAGGCAAAAAGATTTGTTTACTCTCTCTTATGGCATGGGAAAAGATTAAGAGTATATGTTTTATATACTTTTCCTAAGTCTTCTTAGGGGATCCTATTTTCCATTCTGAGAAGATATTTCAGACTATGAATATATTATAGACCTCAAGAGCACTTTAAGTTTCCTGGCTCCAGATATGCACCCTGGCTCCACCCCAGATCTGTACCTATAAAAGTTCCACAAATGCAGCAACACTTCCTGATATCTTCCCATTCTCATTTGCACAGAAAGAAAGCACAAGCCCATAGGGCAGATGGTGTCAGCAGCATGTACTCAATCTCAGCACTTAAGGGTCCTGGAACCTGAAGTTCCCTGAACATAACTGTAGCAAGAAAATTTAGACAGTTTTAGGGACTTTGAGGCCAGTAAAATATTTAGAAAACTTTAGATTGCTGGTCCCAGGAGTGGAATCAAGTTCTGTATTCTGGGCACTGAGACTATCTGCACTGGGTATGAGAAAAGTCAGTTGCTTTACATGGGAGGAAAATGGTACAGTGCTCAAAAGTGATGCTACTACACTTAGACAATAGGGGATGGTTGGCAGGAGTAAAATGTCCCTCTGGGCTTGGGTAGGATTCTCAGGGATTTGGAGAAGCACTTCCTGTCATTTGGGATCCACAACTTCAGACTTTTTACGGAAAGTGCATGAAAGAGTTGAATGGAACTAATGTCTATCTTCAGAAGTATAGGAGAAATCAGTAGATATTGCATCCCTTCCATATTACAGCTCAATGATTTAAATACTTACTCAGGAAATGAGAGCAGAAATATACCACAGCTGCATGTGTTACATGTAGTATACCACTAGCTCAACACCAATGGGAGCAGCTGGTGAGCCCACACTCCCAGCTCCAGGAAGAAGGGAGTTTTCTGTGGCCTCTGAGCTGCCTGTCCTGAGGTCTCCCCAAGATGAGGTGGCAAACCCAGCTGATTCCATTCTGCAGTTGGGAGTGCACTGGGGATCCATTGCCATCTACTGCTTGTGATTGCTCCTGAAGGGCCGTCTCTTCAGAAGAATGAGGAAACCGTGATGCACTGTGATGACAGGTGAAGGTTTCAGGTATTTATCTGGCAGGTTCAGGAAGACTGGACATTGTGATTTATGATGGCAGGAGCAGAGCACTGTCTTATGAAAATGTAGGTAACTAGGGTTACTTTTTAAAGAGCCTAGTGATCTTCTACTACTGTGTAAAAGGGGTGTGACATTACCAACTGATTTTTTAAGACACACTTTAAAGAGTCAAGTATTTTTTGTGACATCCTCCAGGACCACATATCAGAATGAGCTGCTTTGTGAACTCAGGAAAATTTACTTTTTAAATTCTCACATATATTAGACTGAGCTACCTATATAATTCAAGACTGCAGGCACATGGGGAGTCACAACAAGTGGGAAAATATGAAAAGTACAAGCGGCCATCTAGAAACTAGTACACTGCTTTTTTATGAGTAAAAGTTTCAGACATCCAGAAACTCAAAGGCATGACTTGAGTGGCCAGTCCCACAAAATGACTAAACAAACATTAAGTGAAATGAATTATCTGCAGCATTTGTCTATACCTGTCTTCAGCTCATACACAAGAAGTCTGTTTGCATAATTGCTTACAGAATCCTCAGAAAAAGGCTTCATTTATTAGATTATTCCCTAGTTGTATTTTCTCCAAATATGGTGGCAGGGAGTGTTATATTCATTTCTATTCAAGTAAGTTATTTTAAATGTCTAACTATATAAATGGTAATGTAAATAATGTTTTTTAAAAATGTATTTTATGTATGTTCATAAGAAGTTACATGAAAATATATGAAAAAAAGTATGTTAATAACATTATTTCTTCACAGACGATGTATCTGAAAAAAGAGTAATTTTTTTTTTTTTTATAGCCCAGGCAAAAGAATCTGTTTGTTTCAGCCTGTATAACCTTTTAATATGAATACTTGATTTTGACTGTAAATTCAGTGCACATAAAAATATCTTTATAAGGTAGATGCCACAAAATAAGACAACATTCTGGTGTTTTAATTATTGCATACCTAGATTCTCCTATTAGGCATTAAAAAAAATCCAAGAAAAATATCCTACTGTTTACATATATGATGTAGGCAATAGTAATAAAAAGTTTTCATTAAATACATTTATTATAAATGGCAATAAAGCAATTCTTGCTATATTTTCATGGCATTGTCGTACAAAGGGAAATCATCAGGACAGCAGGCACTGCTTACGCCCATTCATTCTATCTTAGTGTATCTGCAGAGATGCTGGAAAGCTCACGCTTGGAAGAAACTAATCTCTCAACAGTAGCTGTGTGAGGAAATGGTAATTTGGCTATGTAATCAAATTGCAACGTATTCAGTTAGCAGATGTGAGCAAATAAAGAGAAGTCCAAATTTAGATTTTGTGCCAATTGCTCTTTTATATGCTTGCTTGTTTTTGAGGACTCCCTATGATTTTTTCTAATTTGCTTGGTGGTGGCAACATGCAGCATGGTTTTGTGCACCTTCCGGCTGCAGCACTGCAGTTTGCCAACAGATGGCATGATGCATTTCCATTACTCTGTGTGTTTCCAACAAGATGACTGCCTGCCTGTTCATCTCTGAAATAAACCTAAAACACCACCCTAGGCCTCAGCTCTGCAAAGATTTAAACATGTGTTTGAATTTGCATACCAGTAGCACTAAATTTCATCTTTCCTGCTGTGTTAAAGGCTTTATTTTTTCCACTGTGGTAAGACAGTAGCTACCTGCTATAGGTAGCTAAGTAATGTCAAATTATTTAGGTATATCATCTCAGTGGGGGAGAATATTCTTGAACCATTATTATGGTATCTGTTCACTAGCTAGGTGAAAGCTAGCCAAATATGTCTGATTATTTGAATATAGTCCTGGACAAAGAATAAATTTCTATCTAGCACTACACTTCAAATATTCAATCCAGTATGTTATATTTCTTTCCTTATTTCTAGCCTGCATATCTGAATAAAAGTTATAAACAGTTATATGAGAAGGCTGTTGCATGAACTAGTAATATGAAATAGGAGTGTGCAATAGGATGAAGAACTGTGTGAAGTACATGCTGAATATTCAGTGAGTGGAAAAGAACTACTTGGCTGTGCAGTCAAAGGTTGAGCATGGAAATCGCCTGAGCTCCCCTTTACCTGCAATTTCAGTTCGGCTCTAACCATGGAAGTACAACAGATCCCTTTGTGCTTTGAAATTAACAATTAAAGCTCTGAAATGAATTATTCTTGAATGAGGACTTTTTTTCAGGACTTTCCTGTGATGATACAGAAGAAGCTACAGCATTATCTACATGCCCAGAGGAGCAGTATGTGAAAGAGGTACAAGGTTCAGAGTTAATTTTGTATCTCCGTAGGATTTGGATGTTAATTTTCAGTTTCAATGCATAGGTGGTAGAATATATGTAAAATAGGAGACATGCAATGAAAGATTTTACTGAACTGCAGAAATGTGCATAACATGCTGAACAGTACTATTCCATATGCTGGTGGATTAGTGAATACATAGGCCCATGTTACTGAACTTTCATTTTAGGAAGAAAATCTTGTAAGCTCTTCCCAGTCTCGTCTATGCTTCTGACTAATCATAGCAATAGAAATGCTGATACATGATGTTGAATACAAAGATACGTCTGTTAGGCTGTCCAGGCTAAAGGTTGCTAAACCTTTTGTCGGAAAATAGTTTGTTGTTGGTGTATATTCTTTGCTCTTGATGACTTTATGTCTCACCATCATTAAAGATACACTGTTTGTTTTGCCAGTTTACTACCTCGTTTTGAGACTTTTCTGCTTGTCAGGGTGAAGACCATTTAAAGTATTACAGTTTGTTTTGTAACCTCCTGTTCCTTTATCTAATGCCTTGCAGAAATGTAAGAGTATTACATCAATAGAAATACCTTTACCAACAAAATCTATAATCTCATAAAAAATATTAAGTTAGGTCGACAGGATATGTTTTCTGTAAACCCACACAGACTGTTAGTAATTATATTGCCTTATTTCACTTTTTCAAGTCCTATTTCAGCCATAACATTATTTTCTTTTGGATCAATACAGGGGTTGGCTTGGGTCACCAGACAGAAAAGTACAAAGGAAAACAGGTCAAGGCCTAATCATTCCTCACACTCTCTTCTCCACCAATTACTTGAAGTGGAAAATATCTAGAGATCTTGAATCACTTTCCATGTCAGCCTGAAGTCTGGATAGGTCTTTGGAGAACATATGAATTTTTGTGGTATTTTCAGACTCGGACTTCAGTTTCTTCACTTGTAGTGTGGTGTTTCTAGGAAGAATAGGGATATTTCCAATGTTTGGACTACAGTATAATGACCCCTCAGAGCTTCAAAAGACTTTGATCCTGAGGGAAGATGTTCACTGGAAAGGCAGGGGGAATATCATTTCCCAGATATTAACATTTAACAATGATTTCTCTCTCACTTTTCTGCAGGCTCAAAAGAAATGATGCTTATTTGAGGAAGAGTTTGAGGAAAGGGTAAGGAAAGAAAGAATACAGGATGCTGCTCAATGAGATGGAGTCTATTAGAAGCAGAGAGACATTGACAAATGCTTTTAAGATTTCAGGAAGAAAGATGGTTATTTCTGTGCTCTAACTGACAGACTTTGTTGAGATGACATTCTGACTCAATAACATTGCTTCTCTATCTGCAACTGCACTTAAAGGCCAGTTTATTTTAGAAAAGGTACCTTGTCTAGCTGTGACTTACATTTAGTTGCTGCTATGTCCCTTTACAAGAGGAGCTCTTCATTTGGTGTAGATTCAACTCTGTTAAAGAGATCACATACTCAGCAATTTTATCTTAAGCATTGGAGCCCAAGAAGCCAGAGGGACCGTCATATACAGAAACTAAAACCGGAACAAACTTTAAAGATTTATACAAAAAGTCTAATTAAAACAAACAAACAAACAAAAAAAAAAAAAAAAAAAAAAAAAAAAACAAAAAAAAAACCACCCCAAAAATCACATTTGCACAAATCTGTGGCAAAGCTTGATTTAAAGCAGAGGAAGCAAATCTTTTCCTGTCTTAGTACAGTTTGGACACTATCTTAGCTCATTTTTTCCGAACTCAGAATAATCTGACAAACAGCACACAAGCAGAATGCAGGCCGCTGCAGGGTGCTAAACAGATATGAGCTGGTAAAGATTCTCTTGGCAAAGTGGCAGAGCTTTGTGTGAGTATAGCATGTTGGATGTCTTCACATCTAGGATTAGAAGACTCCCAAGCCTTTCTCAAAGAACAACTTCAGGGCCAAGAGGAAAAGCCATGAGTAGAAGCATGTTACTTGAACAGAAAGATCTCTGGGTTCCAGTCAAGACACCAAATAATAAGATGGTATGAAGTAAACTGGTTTTTGAACTGCAAGACTGCAGTGTCACTTGATGCAATATCTTCTATAGATAAGGACTGAATAAGATATAAGACATTCATGGAAAGGGCCATATACTGTAAAAGTCTTTCTCTTCTCTGCCTAGTCAGATGAGACCAGCCCATTTTCAGGTCAATTTACAAAACCCTTTACAGCTCTCGTGGATGAGACAAGGACTGAAATAAAGTCATTTAAGAGACTTTATTATTGCTATGTATTCTAGTCTACCATAAAAACTGGTAGCTTTTGTAACCACGACGTACTTTTATAACAGGTTTTGTTAGCTTTTTATAATTATATCTATGGTACGTTGCTTTTTTTTTGTCTTTTAAGGAATCTGAGTATTAAATGCATGCTAAGAATGAATTTTACTGTTAAAGCTTCTTGAACTACTTATTTTGCATGCCTCCTTTTCTTGACGGGGAATCTCAACAAAGTCAGAGTCACCATGTGCATGGTTCCTCCTAGATCATGTTAATCATGCTGTGCAAGACTGCAGGCTGGTATTTCTCCAACAAAGAAGTTCCTATCAATACTCAGTACACTTGTACTTCTCCACAGTACTAGTCATCATGTCTGGTTTCGTTTATTCCTATTCTCTGTCTTTCCCTCTGACGTTTTGAAGTATTTATACATCTTTATATCCGCCAAAGCTTTGAAACTGAGCAACTGACACATTTGCAGAGAAATCACTCAAAGGAAACATGCATGTATTTATTTTCTCTAGTCCCTTCGGGTGATTAAGCTTAAGGTTAAATTCTGCTCCTGTAAGCAGAGCCCAAGAAGATGTATTTTGCCTACAGGAACTGTGGGAATCTCTCCTTTCTCACTCTGTCAGAAGGTCCTGAGGTACCAAGGCCACAGCTGCTACCACAATGTTAAGCTTGAGGCAGTATAGTTATATAAATTACTGCTTCTTATCCTTTAAATGTTTTTTGAGCAAAAAATCCATTTTTCAAAAAAGCCACTTATTGTATCTTTTCCAGACCTTTACGTATTTTGATCACTCATGTGTTCATCACTCACCAAGCTGTCCTGGAAGGCTGCTGCGCCACAGATCTATACGGCCCAGTAGTCCTACCACATCCTGAAGCTTTTGTGTCCTGAGGAGGCATGATTCCTCCTCATAAACTGAGCAGCTACGTTAATGTTAGCTGCAGCACTGAATCTCAGCAAATGCTTACTCACCTCAATATCAGGCAGAACTCCCCTTCACACAACCACCATCTGGGTATGATAACTGTGTGTGAAACCTCCAGGCTTCTGCAGAAATTAAAACTATATGCCAGGTGAATACAAATGCCTCAAATTTTCTTCCTCTTATGTGAACTGTGCATTACAGTCAAGCTCTTTTTTGATCACTTCTCACAGCTCCTAAGTCTTGCTGTCTTGGAGTTGTTCTTGCTTGAGAAGACTGGTATATAACAACTCCCATTTCAGATTCCTCATCATTTTATTGCTAGCATGCTTTCTTGAGGTAAACTTAATATAAATAGTGTGAAGAACAGCAAGGCAAGTACTTAAATATAAAGACTATGCCCACACATATTTTAACGATTAGTCACTTTCAAATTTGGAACTACATTAAGCACAATACAGGAGATGGTCACCATCAACCAGTACTTTTATTAAGCTACCGTGTGTTTTTAAGTCACTGTCTTTCCAAACCTCATGCCAGGGCCCTGAACACATTCTCCACCAATAGAGTTCAATTTACTGGCAACAACTGGCTTGCTGGTGGGAGTTGTTGTGATGAGGGAGATCAAGAGAGACATCAGCTTGCAGCCATGCAGTGAGCGTTGCAGCCATGTCTATGCTTGACTATGAATTCAGCAAATCCAGAACCCAGAACTGCAAATTTGACTTCACTTGACCAGTCTGCCCTTGCGGATCCCTTACATCAAGTTGCAGCCCTACTTTTAGTCGAAGATAGATGTTCTCTCCACAATGGGCATTTCTCAGATTTTCTTGGGCATATAATGTTTAAGTATTTGGTGACTTTTTAATAAATTAGAAGCGTGTCTAAATATCATAGATGTCTGATATGACAACCAGTACAGGAAGGAAGGTGATTAAATTGTTGCTAGATATTTCCAAAGGTTTTACTCAGTGGAGTTCAGATGGACTGTTTCTTATTCAAGGCTTTTGCTTTCCCCTTTGCTATCGGCCCTTCTGCTGTTCTTATATGCACACGAATATTTAACAAAGTTTGTTGGCACTGATATATTCACCATATTGCAGTTGGTGTTGATCTCACAAATAATTCTGTTTTGCTTGCAGGGAACGGGTAATGGAATGGGCAAAAAACATATTCTCCTAGAGACAGAAAGCTCAGCATAAAAATGCAGTTAGGGAGCACAAAAAACAGCAGAGTCGCTCTCAGCTCAGAGATCACAAAAGAACTAATTTGCCAGAATGCCATTCCAAGCCCATGACCACAGCATTAGTAATGCTGCAAGAGTATGGAGTGCACCTGAGCCCTATGCTCATTAACCTTTTGGGTTAATGTGCGGCTCACAAACATAAAGGGGCTGTGTGTGTAGTGTAAGAGAATAGAGGGGGAAAAGAAAGCATGAGAGAAGGAAAGAAGTGAGAATATCTCAAGGAAAGACAGAGTCCTTTTTATTCTTGAAATGAACTGAACATTGTTTTTCTCCCACGCAGACTGTAAAAAGTGAATGAAGAAAAGCATTCCAAAAGAGAAATGAATTTGCAAGCTATGGCTTTAAATCTAACTTATATTTAGATTAGCTATCAACCAGATAATTCTCTGATAAGGAAACTGCTCAACAGAAGAAACATTTGTTCTTAGAATTTTCCAGATTGCAGGCCTGATCATCTTTATTTTCTCATCAATGGCCAAGGTAAAGTGACCAGATGTCTCAATTAGATTGCACAAGTACCAGTTTTTAATAGACTGGCCCAGTGTTCAGTGATTTTTTTATTAAGGCGCAGAGACATCCTATTGTTATTCTGCCATTGATCCCCCCTCAGTACAAAAATGGCTGATTCACAGACCCTACTCCTCCTCCCCTGTATGTTATATCTACAGTAGATGATCAAATTCTCATTAACACAGAGGAGAGTACAGCCTGGCACCTGCAAAATGTTTTCAAATATGACTGCTTAATGTCTCTTGGCAATGCTGATTTGTAACAGGAAGCCAAATAGTGGTGCAGCCAAGGATGCATTGCATGAGATCTCTATCCTCAGGCAATTTAGCTTGGACACAACAGACTTGGAATGCAGCTTCACTTTCTTCTGTTGCCCTGCGCTCACTCCCATTTCACCCTCTTCAGCACCCCTTTCTTCCTGTTCATCGAGGTCTCCCCTCACCATTCTCTCTCAACCCTTGATTTTCATCTTCCAGATGGAGAGGCTTCACAAAGCTAGTCTCACGGATTGTATGAATAAGGAGACTGTTCTGCTGTTGTTACATTTAGAGTACATAAACTACTCCTCAAATTCATGCAATTCAGGTAGGCGTGATCAGTGGCCAAGATTTCATCTCTTGGCTAAAGCTAAATCAGGCGCAGCAACTAGGTGTTTCAGGTTTCTGATAAGCTTTGTAGAGAGACCTTAATTGTTTATGGCTATTTTTATTAAACTAAGACATAGAGTGGTGCTAGCTGTCTGAATTGCTATTTAACATATCCTGCTATTTATAATATTTCGCATACATACCGTTCTTTTTGGTTTTGTTTTACAGTTTCAACTGTCTCTGATGCCTTTACTTCCTGTTCTAATCAGTGAGTGGAAGATGCTATCTGATCACTTTCCATTGAGAAGGTAGCATGCAAAGAAAGCGAGTGCTGCACTTGGTATCAGTGCAGCTTTTATTCCATACAAGTTAATCTAGTGAAACATCTTGGAGTTTTTGATCAGTCTAAAATACAGCATATTTGCTTGAAATAGGACTTTGAAATTTTATCTATAAGTTCTAAATGAGATAGAAATGCAAGCTTCTCCAGCTCTTTAATAATGAATGCAGTTATGTCATTTTATCTGCATAGGAATATAGTAAATGAAATCAAAGCAGCATAGACATAACTCTTACATTTTCAAAACTGCTAAGACAGCTCTGTGTACATTCAAATCTTTCTTCCTATACATATTTACTGCAGAAATGTGGTATGGTATATTGCTTTTTTCAAACTGAGTCCTTGCTGCTGCATTCACTGAACTCATACCTAATTAATGCTCCCATTCACTTCAGGATCAGAAAGGTCAATCCAGCAGCATTTGATCACTTTGTCAATGATTCCTCTCTTTGATCTTATATTTTGTCATGTAATCAGTGTCAGTGAACATCCCATGGGTGTTGGCTTATGCACCTTAAATTGTATTTATTATAACTTAGACATGCCTTGTTTAGTCTAAGCACCTTGTTTAGACTCCAGCTTTGTATCAAGATTTGTCAACAGGATATTTGTAGTTGGGAGAACATTGCTCTTTATTCAGATACCTCCTGATTGTAATCTAGCATGTGGAAATATAAATGACCTTTTGAAAACTGAAGTTTTTCTGCAATTCATTGCTGACATTCCATTGCTATATGGACATCTATACACACAGTGATTTTTTTTTCTTTTAATCTAAGAAATTAAAAATAAAACTGTTACTCTGTTCAAAGCAATTTAGTATAAATTACAAATCAACAACATTTTTCTCTAGCTTTTGTAAGAATGATGATGGATGGCACAATGCAATATATCTGTACACTAAAAAACACTGCCTGAACAGTTTAGTATCATTAGCAGCACCAGTACTATATTTCATATCCCTCACTGGTCTCTTCTCTTTGAAGGATTGAACTCTTTTACCAAATGTATGTAGATCGTAATAAATAACAGATTGGATTTCTGCTGTGTGGACTTTGCTCTGATCTGTGCTGGTCCCTGGTCTGGGCTGGCTCTCTGCACTCTCTACTGCATCTTGCTCCCCACCACAGCAACAAGAAAAACTGGTGTTTCACAGCCTGCTCCCGTCAAGCAGGCACTGCAGTCCTAGGCACCCAAAGTAGTCAGGCTGGGAGAAGGTAGCGCTTCAGGTAGATACAACTGTGTTTCTGAACCACACGTTCCTAATAATAGTTCATGCCTCAGCCACCTTAGAGCTGTACAGCACCTGACTAAAACAACAATACTGTGGGAACAAGACATACTTTCTCTCTTGTTACTGACATGAAAGCTTTATTTTTAGAAAGCTGCTAGCTTTAGAATCAGAAGTTTTGTGCTGTGATTAATTGTCATAGAAGATATTTATGTGTTTATAGTCTGTGGAAAATGTTGCCTAAAAAGATTCAGGTGAAATATCAGTCCTTGGCAGATACTTGTTTAAACAGATCTGGTTTTGGTTACTTGGTTTTATAACAAATCAGTACATTTTTCAAAGAATGCAAACTTTCATTTGAGAATTGCCATTTTGCTGAGAACCTGGTTTTCAAGGAAAAAATGATAGAAAAAGTTCATTCATCCCTAACCTTGAAATGGATTCCCCGATGTTCACAAATCCCACAATTTTGTTATGAGAGTGTTATGTGATTTCCTTTTTCAGAATGCAAGCTCCTGAAAACAAATGCTTCCATGAGAATCTTTATGTTCTGTGTGAAAAAAAATACACTTACATAATGTCAATCAATTTTTTAAAAATTCTTAAAATTTTTAGTTCACTTTTTTTTTTTTTTTTTTAATAAAAGTCCCACTTTACTAAGCCTATTGTCAGGTAAGACCTGGTTCATATTTTTGGAATTTTAGTGTTGACTGTGTTATGAATTTGAAGCTATATGTGAATGTGTGGCATGACTAAGTTTTAATAAATTCTGTAAGACTGAATAGTAGCTTGTAAAGTATTTTAACATTTACAAGACAACTAACAGCTTTTTCTGTATTTTAGAAAAACAAGTAAATGAAGTAGCCTTAAATGAAATATCTGAGGACTGTAGTTATTCATGATGGCTTTGTGAATGAATCAAGATCTGGTGTGGCCTTTTCCCTCCCTCTGATACTGTTCTTGTATTCAAAAAGAGTCTGCCTGCAATAAATTATCATTATTGCTGCTTTGCTCTTATAGAAGTATTTTTCTCCAAGGTGCTCTTGACGCCTTACTAGTTTATGTGAATCAAACCTATTGTGATCCTTGTGAGGTAAAGAACTCCCCAAAGTCTGTAAGCTCTCTGAAGAAAATATTGAAGATACTGCAATGACAGAAACTTTTCCAAGTGTTTCTGATCTTATTATACAGGATTTCTTAGAAAGATGCCATGCTTATATTTAAAACCTTTTTAGGTTATTAATTTATTGCAAGGAAATATCAGTGAACTAAAAATTTGGGTATCATGTTCTCCTGATCAGCTCAATAAAACAGAAAAAAAAAGAGATAATAAAAAAATCTCTTCTCTATATTAATATTCTATCTGTAATCCCTTCCAAGTAGGTATCCTACACGTCCTCTGATACACATTGGCAAAAACAATCTTCCTGGATAATATTACTAATTCATCAACAACTGGACTGAAGTATCAGATTAATCAACAGACACTAGATGATTACTTCTATGCGTATTGCTAGTTTCAGTCCCTGTTTAGCTGAGTACTTAGTAGGCACACATAAATCCCACCTCATTCCAGAGCTAAGTACATGATTAAATGTTTTGCTGAATGGAGATGGACTGCTGAAATGAGACATTGGCCAGCATTTCAGCTCCTCACATCAGTCAGATCTGTATCCCCCAAAGATCCAAATATGGACATCTATTAACTTTTTTTCATTTCAAATCAGGCTTATAATAAGTAGGGTTTTTCAGTTGCTCTGAGAGATTTTAGTCAACTGAGAAAAAGTCTTCATACAATTTTAAATTTCTGCTACCAAATTTCCAAATCAGGGAGGTTTTCTTCTGGGCCACAACATTATTTACTTGCTAATCCATTTTTTTTCTGGAATCTATAGCAACCAGATGTTTTATGCTACAGACAGTCTTATCTTACCCAGTAAACTAATTGTCACTACTTGCCATAACAAAGAGAGTGAATAAATGAAAGCTGTTCCCGTGGGGGAGGGGGTGGAGCGGGGTG
>NW_015090810.1:15784130-15846439 GCF_001431845.1 Calidris pugnax
GGGAGGGTAGGGGGCAGGGAGCGGAATCCATTCTTTTTCCTGCATGATGATTTTTTTTTAGGAAAATGAGCTGATCAAAAACATCCACTTCATATACTTAACTGACATGTAGCATTAAGTTATGACATCAGCACTTAAGTAAAAAGTATCTACCTGCTACATACTGTAAAGCTACCAATGACATTAAATCTTATGAAGTGAAAGTTAAAGGTATTTTGGTTACTCTGTGCTGGAGGAATGTTTAAACTGTCAACTCAAATAGATAAAAGAGGGAAAGGGAAGAACTCACTCATGTATCAATGAACAACAAACTTGCTAGCAGGTTATGCTTTTATTTGTATCACAATATCTTCAATCTCACTCTTTAGGAAAAAAAATAAAGGGTGTGGGTGTGGGGGGTGTGCAGAATACCAGTATGGGCACAACCTTGGTTTTCCTTGAAATTCAATTCTGTTAAACACAAATCCTCAGATTACTTTTGCAGCTTTCACCATGTTATCAATCATGTTTGTTCAATATAGCACTCTTCATATTTTTGCTTTTTTATAAAACAACAGATTATTTTGATACCTTCTCTAACCATGTATTAAAACATCCTGCAAATTCCACAAATGCTGTTTCCCTGACATTTTTTTAACAGTACAAAATCCAAATGTGACAAGGAATAAAGCTCTTTGATGTTAAGAGCTGGTCTTATAGACAGATCCCCACTGGGCAGATGGTTATTTTTAATAGTCTGACCTAATTTCTTAGTAGTGATCCAGAGATAGCATAAAACCCTATGGAAGAACTGGTCTATTGTGTTGAACTAACAGAAGATAACACTAGAGAACAGCAACATATCTTGGTCTGAGTTCAGTCCTAATAAAGCCCACAAACTTCTACTGTCACAACAGTTAAGGTTTAAGGATGGGAAGACTTATTAAGACTGACCTATCGTCTGTTATCAAGCCAAACTAGCTATCTTTAGGAGCTGAGGAAAGCCTTCTGCAAGTGTTTTTTTGGACGATTACTGGGTTATTCCTGATTTCCTTCACAGCATTTTCTTGCTTGCATTTTCTCTCTTGTCTTAAATGTTACTAAACTTGAAGTTAACCAAATTGTGTTATATTTTCTTTCCTTCCCATCTTTCTCCCATTCTCATTCACTCAGTTCCTCACCCATTTTGCATTTGATCTTTCCAGAACTACTAAGATCAGAGGCTGGTATTCAATCTTAATGAAAGGAAGAAATACAGGCTGCAGATTTCAAAGACATGAAATCTACTTCTGTTCCCATGTCATTCAGCAAAGTTCACTTTAGTTTGAATCAAAGTTGAGAGAAGAATCTAGACCACAACAAACAGATTCTCAGAGGCTGCTGTTTCAGTACAAAACAGCAGCCATGGCTGAAAAAGATAACTGGACAAAAACCTTCAGGGTAAGAATTATTTCCCCCAAACAGACATATTTGTACAAACATTCCTGGTAAAAGAAAATGCAATGTGTAAAGGTCACTTCACCCCAGACATCTTACTCATCACCTTATTTGCTTTGAAAACTAACTTGTCTATTTGTTTTCAAATTTATTTAACAATATTTTTAAAATATTCAGAGAAAATAACATTCTAATCTTATGAATGCAGTTCAATTAGTGTGGCTAATCTTACTAATATTCTCTCTGAGTGCACCAATCACTAAAACTGAAATGCTGGGTAAGGCTCCTGCATATTCTCTCATGTCTTTGTACTCCATTGCTTTATGACAATATGAAAAGAAGCTATGGAAAAATACAGTCAATGAGTTTCCATCTCTTACTGAAAACTCCAAATTAAGATGTCGATACATGTTCACACAGAAAATGCTTTATCTCCTCCCACATACCAGTTGTGCATCTTCTCCAGGACCCTCAAAAGAGAACATGTACTGACTTAGAAATGCAGCTCTCCTCATTGTACAGTGTTCAAAACCTCGCAGATTTTTGCTAGAATAGGCAGCAAGTGAAACTGTTTCCACATAAAGTCATTTCTTAGAGATTTTCCTATAAGTTAAGGGCCTTTATGTTAACAGGCACATAATGATTGAAGTTAGTAGTTATGATGTTAACAGACAGATAACTATTAACTCATTTTTAGTGTAAGAATTGTGTATGAAGACATATCCCAAGAGTTTAGAAATTTTCGAGAAGTCAACATATGAGGCTGTTTCACATAAAAAGTGTATTAGGCTGGGGATTGGAAGAGCAAAGTCTCCCTAATCAACATGGCAGCTACCTTTGGGCAAATACTTTTGTGTTTATGTGTCTATTTCTTCTCTCATTGCATTTGTTTACTCTATCCAGATTATATAGTTTTAAGGTTGGAACTGTTCCAGCATTAAACAAAAAGTTCCTTAATTTTTTTTTAAGAGGTAGGTCTGAAAACACAAGCATCTTTGTCAAAGGACTAATTAATATATATATAATAAAACACTGATCTCATATGTCATTGCAATATATCTATCTTTTTACTGTCTTTTTTATTACTAGAGTGACTCTTGAGGATCTCCCAGGCAAGAAATCTTACCAGTCCCATAATACCAATAGTGGAAGTCCAGTTAACAAACCTACAGATTCATTTCTTCACAAAGTGGAAGAAATGGTCACCATGACTTGGTCTTCAAGCAGAGCATATGCTTGTGACAGCTGTTTAAGGGTTGCTTGGGCAACCTTTCCTCCAGCCAGCTCTACCTTTCCCCATATGCCCAAATATACTTATGTGTTTACAGTTAAGCATATGCTCAAAGAACCTGTGAAAGAAGTATCAGCCATGCTACAAAGACAGAAGAAAAATCAGGTAACAAACGTCAAAGAAAAAGAGGTGCTCAACCAGCACATGCCATACTAAATACCATTTTATGTATTATTTTCCTCCACCCAATCTTCTTAAGCTTTTCCTGACAAAAATTAATTTGAATTAATACAATCAAAGTATAGGTTCCACAAACACTTCATTTTTTCTGTTATCATGTTGAATAAATGAAAGTTGCTTGCATGCTATATTTTCTGTTAATACTATAACCCATTCATTAACCATGGGAGGTCCTTCCAATATCTAACTATAATTTGTTTTTACCAGCTTGATACTTGCTCTTCTCCTTTGTGATTTTTCTTTATACATATTATTATTATTTGATTTATATAGCAGTTCTCCCTATGTGCTCATGGTGCTTCAAGAAATTCAACAGCGTCAAACTAAAAGGCAAGAAACTTCAATTATTCATAAAGGAGAAAACTCTTTAGTTCAGGCTCTAGAAAGGGAAATAAATAACAGCAGGACTCCCTTGGGTGTTGATTTTCAGGCAAAGGTCACAAATGATTTTACCTGCAGAACTGTTGATCGTCAAATCTCACTGAGGACAACGTAAACTGCAAGTGCTCAGCACAATGCAAAACTACATCATATATATCTGTCAATAATCAGAAATGAGAGGAGGTGAAGAACTCTATCATAGTATAGATTATATAAGAAAAATAACAATGGAAAACGTACACAAACAATGTCCTGAAAATCAAAGGTGCTGAAATCTCAAGGGTGAAGGTTTTGATTTGAAGGCAAATATCACTTTAAAGAACATTTTCTGGGAACTAATGGAAAAAAAATAATCTAATCACCATCTAGTCCAAAATATAAAAACCGTTATTTTGAGGCCAAAGCAAAAGGAGAATTTTGGACTTTGCCCCAGAAATATCTCCCTCCTCCCTCAGTTCTATGTTCCATGATATAATGGAACATTTAAAATGACATATTTCCAGAGGAAATATTTTGAAATGAAAACAAGAACTCTTTTAGACTTCTTAATTTAACAGTCCAAGATTATTGTAAAAACAACACTGTTTTGCCAATACGTTTTCTTAACTTCAAATATATTTTCCAAAAATTTAATTCTGGGATCTTCAGCTCAAAAGCAATATAAAATTAAGTAAGTATCACTAGTGAAACTGCAGATTTCAAGCAGATCATACATAATTTTTACTATGATGTGTAAAAGCTATATCATCTGGCCTAATAAACTACGTCCTCACCATTTTTGACAGCACACTTATTTATTAACCAATTTACACATGTGTTTTCTGTGAGTCCTGACCTGTCTTTTTGCCTTGTTCCTGGCTTTAGCATATGTTTGTTTGTCCTGTTCTGTTTTAATCTTAAATTGTAAATGTTTCCTGTTTACAAACACTAGTTATAGTGGGATCTGGGTCAGACATAGTGGCTTTTATGCCACCAGTATAAAGATAAAAATGATCCTTAATTATAGCTTTAATGAAGACATTTATTTGATATGCAAAAACTTGGCAAGATGGTATACTGTGAAGTATTTTTAATTCCCTGTTATCTATTTTGATCTCTACTAAGCCTATATCCTTTATCTCCATAAACAGTACTCCTAGAGCAGCATTTTAAATTCTAAGACAAGGTTATGAAATTTTGCATTCCTACAATGTATGCTCCTCTTTTCTTTTTGTTTGAAAAAGAAGAGCTGAACCATGAAGCCCTGACGGTGATGAATGTTCCATGATAATCAACACAACAAAACAAAACAAAAAAACTCTTAGTAAGAGAGATATGGAGACAAATAACTAGCAATGACCGTTTGTCTTGACAGCAGAATAACACAACATAAAACACATATTTGATATGTAAAACAGGATCTCTTAAAAACATGTTTTTGCATGGCCTGAAGCATTCTCTGTTCATTTCATCAAAATATTTTAAATATACATGGAGTCCTAACTTGAAGTATTTTTAATTCACTTGGAATTTCTTTATACAAACTTTCTGTTTCAGCTAGGGTTCTGATGAATCCAGTTTGTTCAATCAAATACAGACTGGTAGTTTTCTATTATGCAGCAGATACTGAATATGAATACTTGGTGAATGTGCCTGACCAGCCTCTCAGACACGTAAGGTGCAATGATAATTTTATGAATGTTTCCTGGAAATAGTAATTTTCTTGATTGTCTGAATTTCTTGTCTTGTTCTCTTCTATTTGTCTAGGAGGGAAAATGAGGTTCCTCTCTCTGTGATTTTAAGTCAGTAGGTTAATTTTAAATAAAAGGTATCCTGCTTAGGAAGGCAGTGGGAGTGGACAGCAGAGCAGCTAAATTACAAAAAACTGTTTCCTCTTCTTATTTGCTGTGGTTTTATTATGTTGTTGAAGAAGCAGACTGACTGCTGTTGCCAATTTGAAATTTTCTGGCTCATATTACTTTCTCTCTGCATGATTGAAATGCACACAGCTTTAGCAAGCTTTAATTTAAGTGGCTATTTATTTTAAATACTTTGGGGATGAGATTATTGGCTCGATTTGAAGGTGTTCCCATGATAGGACAGCAACACAACTGATGAACATTGACTATTCTCTACCAAAGCCTATGTGGGGCTTTATAACAAGTAGTGCAGAGCTGAGTCACTCCCAAATACTTCAACTGATGTATATTTTCACTGTGTAGCAAAATCCTTAGCTACAATCTTACCAAGTTTGGACTGATACTGTAGCCTACCGTATGCTGTTTGGATGCAGCTTTTTTATTCATCAATTCTCCCTCTGTGACAGCATTTGGGAAGGGGCCTTATCCAAGAAGATCCCCTTCTTGGATACCAGTCACAAAAAACCTAACCAATAAAAAGAAGCAAAAAAATTCTGAAAAAAAAAAAAGAATTGAGCATAAACTATTTATAATCTTAGTTTGTTGAAAATAAGTATGTTGGGAAGGATCTGGTGTTTATGCAGTAAGGTTTCCGTAACAGTGCAAAACTGGATCCATGGATAAAAATCTTTCAGAGGAGCATCTTGGATTTTCCCTTTTGCATGAAAGGTGCTGCAAACTTACAAAGCAATCCTTGTCGTCAGGTCTCAGATATGCCAGGAGGGAAGGGGAATGAGGAGCAGAGAGCCACTGACAGACCTGTTGGGTCACCTCAAGGAAAGATTTTGAAAAAGATGAGCCCTTACTGAGTGGGAGGGAAAGCAACATCTGACAGGAGATACAAGAGTTGTTTTAATCCAAGACAAATTTGTGCCCCAAAGACTTTCTTGGGGTTATCCAACAACACTAAGGCTTGTGTGTACTTAACTTGTGTGTATGGCTTTCAGGTCAGCTAAACTCAGCTCAGCTCAACCCAGATCTAACTCTCTTTAATTGCTAATTTAACCGTAATTTTCACAAGCCTTGCTTTCATTCCCTTTGGATACAAGCCTCACTGAGAAGCATATTACAATCAGCCTGCTTTTTTTTGACAATCTGAAAATCTTTCAATAATAACCAAATTATCCCAACTTTTTTCCCCTAAATTATGTTCTTTTATAAGTGAATTTATCAATAGTTCCTGCTGCTACACACAAAATAAAGCAAGGATATGAAAAAAAGTCTCTGCTGGATGTAAAACTGCACCGACAATCATTCGTGTCTAGTTGCATTGAGTACAGGGAAGTCAGAAAATGCCTGTTGCTAACAGCAGCTGAGCTAACTTTGAGCTTTTCCCCCTGCCATCTCCCCCACTTTTTAATTGCATCTAATAGTATATTTTTCGACCATAACTATTACTGCTGCAGGTAATCCAATTTCTTCTATGCAATATAATTATCACTGAAGGAAACAAGAGGGGAAAGGTATCGTATCTAATTTTCTATGACTTCCTCATTCAGAACTTATATCTTCCCACCCCCTAAGCACAATGCTGCACATCTTATTTTTCTCCCACTGCACTGGTCATAGGACACAATAAGGCTCATTTTTTTCATACCTCTGTCTTCTGTAAGCATGGTATATAAATCACAGCAGAGTTGCTAACAGCATGTGACTGACAATCTTACTTGATAGACAATCTGTGATCCTTTCAGCCTTTTACTAATAAGCTCATTAGGATAGAAGGGCTGAAAATACTTTCTAGGATATAGCAATGAACCTCAGCAAATTCAGTGCATGTCCGACCACTCAAACTTTAGAGAATCAATCTTTCTTCAATCAAAACTTTGTCAGGTTCTGCTGAATGTCTTCTGAAGGTTACCTTGTTTTTTTTTCTTTTCTTCTTCTCTCTCTCTTTTTTTTTTTCGTAATACAGATTCCTTCACAAACCCAAAAATGTAATGTAGGTCAAGGTTAAAGGGTTCTGAACATATTTCTATTTCTTATCCAAGTCAGTTTTTAAAAACCTTTTAAAATATTTTTTTCTGTTTTTTTAAGATATGACCTTATTTTGGATGAACTTTCCAATAAGTATTAATTTTAAGAAAAGGTTTAAGATACCTACAGCCTATTGACATTGGCATTTAGACTGAGGTTTCCAAAATGCAAATGGAAAACTGCTTGAACAGTGACTGAATAAGCTACTTCATAGTTCCTCTTCATATTTGGATTCTAGTCAGATGATTATTAAAATCCCGTTTGACACATGGGCACATTTTGAAGCTTTAATATTAATTTTAAAAAAAAAAACAAAACAACATTCTAAAAAAATAACACTGAGATAATAAGCACTTCTGAAGAATTCTGTCTGTCACAAGAAGAAAGATAAATCAGGGCATCGATATTACAGTAAATATCTTATGGGTGATCTTTTTCTGCATCAATTAATATATTTAAAGGACCAATGCAATTGAAAACTTACTGATTGAGCAATACTTACATGATAGAAACTGAGAAAGTGTGCCAGGGAATAGGGAACTGTATCACTTAGCTGTATTGGGGAATTGCAGCATGTGGGACTGTAGTCTTTATTTCTTGTGCTAAATCAGTACGGTTATGCTGCTTCATGTGGCTGAAAACCACTTCTCCTTTTGCCTCATGGACTACAACAAATATTTTGTTCTGTTGGCCAAGGAATAGCCTATTAATATGGACATCCTCTCCAATAAATCTGAATCAGCATAAAGGAAATGCAAAAAAAAAAAAAAAAAAAAGTGCTCCTCTTTACCTTCGATCTAATTTATTATTTTTTAATTAATTTCCTCCTGTTTCTCCTGGTTCATTCTCATGTTTTTTCCTAACTTTGCCATCTTCCTTTTTTCTACACCTTTTTTTTTTTTTTCCTTCCTTTGGGTTTCCATAACAGTAAAATTTTCTATCTGCTCCTCAGTTTTCCTTTTTATTCTACTGCTGGTCTTCTGCATCCTGAGCTTTCCTCTTCTTTTAGACCCTTTCACTTCCTCTGACCACTTCAGGCTTTCTTTTGCATTAAACATCCCTTCATTCTTCTAACCCTGTTCTATCCTACCTCTGAAGTTTCAGCCACAATGGGGGACAGAGTTTAACAATGATTACAAATAGAGAAAGGCAAGATGCAGGTTTTTGTAACAAAACTACAAAGTCTTTGTGGATTGATGTAAAGGAACCATAGCACAAAGCAGTCAATAAGTAGCACTAACAAATCAATGTAGATAATGAAAGCAAAGAATTAGACACCTGCTTGCCTCAGGCAATACTTACAGATGCCAGGATTAGACTGAGACTTATGACCAGGATGTCTATGTCATTCCTTTGTCTTTTTTATTATTATTTTTTCCTTTCTAATTCTTATCCCATTTACCTTCCAAATCCTTCCTACTTCAGAGGAAGAGCTGCCTAAAGACCAGTAGCACTAAATGTTGTTTATTTCAACTATGTCACCTAATTCCTTGTTACCACTATCTAAAATGCAAATATTGGGGGACAGACTAAATCACGTATGATGTTTGAGTGGTCAACTTACTCTTAGTACAATTCTCCAGAGAATTATGGAGCTATGGAAAGCCTGGATGGAGGCAGCTATTATCACCAGCTCAAATGTACTTCCAAAAAGAAAGAAGTATGCACAGAGCCTTAGTCCTTAGCATTTGGGTTTTGGCAAGTTTTGCCCTACCCACTATTCAGATTGTGAGTATCTATCTTTTTCTTTCAGACCAGTGTAACCTCACCTACCTCCCTATCACACAGGATTCCACTTAGCATCTCTGAATTGCCCAATTGCTGTATTCTTTACTTTCACACTATGTGACACCTAAGTTGGAGCAGCCTGCCTAAACTATCTACCCCAAATGATCACTGGATAAGTTTATTTTAAGGTAAGGATAAAGAGATTCTCATCAATATAAACAAATAAAAGTTTAAGTGTTTTGGTAAATTGCTTAAATCAGAGACACTGTGTCTATCTGATTATTGTAGTGAATATGCAAGTCACCTGTTGGAGTTATATAACTTTATCATATATGTGTTCTAAACATTTTACAAAATTACTCCTGGTAATTGAATAAGAAGGACAACTGCTAGAAAAGAAGAGAATGTAAACTGTTCCCAGCCCATCCATGCTCTTACCTACAAGAAATCATTGTTCTTGCTAGGTGCATGAAATCATTTATTATTGTCCCTCATTTTCATTCTTTAAGCCTGCAAGTGAGGCACATTTAAGTTTTATTAATTACCAATAACGAGTATTCCCTTCACATGAAGATATTATAATGCGTCCTTTTGCCAAAATGTAAATTGAACTTAATTTTAAAATCTCTAATTAATCATGTAGCTTTAGGATGCAGTTGTGCATTTTCTTTTAACTTGCAATCTTAGCATAAATATATATTACTAATTATGGTTACCTAAAATCTAGATACTGTAATTGAATGCACAAAGTACAACTAAGTTACTGATAAAATCTCTTACAGTTCATATAAAACCAATCTTATGCCAACTAATTAAAGCTCACAAATTGTAGGCAAAGGAAATAACTTGATTTGAATGATAAAATAGAAACAAAGACAAGAAGGACAAATAAACATAAGCAGCAGGATCTATTACTGAACTTTGTCTCACTGAGATGCAGATTAAGGCACAGTTAAATCAGTTAACTTCCAAATGTTAACATATATCAAACAGAAGATATAACACCATTGCAGACAGCAGTTAAGAAGCCTCCAACGTGACTGATGGCTAGAGAGCTTCTTCACAGTTTGAAATGGTACCTTCCTCATTCTGATCAGTGACCCACCAATTAAAGAAGAGATGGTCCTACTCACACGCAGTTTCATAGCAGGCATGTTTACAGACTGAAGAAGTCATGAAGGAAAGCAAGAAGTCATTAAGGAAAGCATCTGTCCCTGTAAGTTACAGCACAGGTGAATATGGGCATAAAATGAAAGGAGCCAGTTGAAAGTTTATTGGTCAAAACTAGCAGGCACAACAACATGGTGATGTTGTGATGTGCTGCTTCTATAGACTGCCTGATCTAGAAGCAGCAGCAGATGAGGCCTTCTTCAAATATAACACAGGGGAATTGATCATGTTAATAATGGTACCAACCCTGAAACCAGTACGATCAGTGCAAACTAACTACTAAAAAATCAGACAAAAATGGATAATTGTTGCCTATAGGCACGTGAACCAGATTTGCACATTCAAAACATACAATGAAACCACACAAGTGAATGTAAACAACACATTCCTAGTTAGGCCATCTGGTCTGTAACTGCTGCCTCTGTGTTTGTTGACATGCAGTACTGTCACATTGAAAACTGACTGATATTTATACAATATTTTTATCAAGTAGGATCTTACTATAATTAAAGTAACACACACATAGAGATAAATAGGAATCAGCTCTGGCATATCCTAATATTCACATCCTCACTATGGTAAATCTAGTTTCATTCTTTTTAAATAGATAGGCATGGATATTTTTCACATTTCACATAGATCAATTCAACATTATATTCTTGAGATTAATATGAATTTTTACATTTTATTCTTTATGGATGCTTTTATAATAATGTAATGTTAGGAGCTTCAGAAAAATGGTAAGAAAGATGTATCGGTAAAATTGAGATTAATTTCAACATCTATAAATAGGTATTTTCAAAAGTTAGATATAAGTTCTCAAAAAGCAAAGTCATCTATAGAACAGAAACACTTCTGAGAAAAAGAAGTGGAGATGTAGCCATTACTAAGAGTTGCTGACAGTGCAATGAGCACCTCATGGAAATGATAAAGGCATAGGAGATTCCATCGTACAGGAAAAAGATCAGTGTTCTCTCCAGCACTAACAGTTCACACCACAGAAACTGACATATGACTGATGCCGCAATGTGGTAAGATAATACATTTGGATTTCATCTCAATATGTGGGGTTTTTTTAACACCAGTAACAACTAAAGTGCCTGAGATCAGTATATCTGCTACGAAATTATTGGTGCAGTAACCCTTGGCTCCAAAACCACATCCATCTATAAATATTTTTAAAATAAAAATAACCTGAGGAAGAGGTGAATATCTATTAAAATATGAAGTAGAGGGCTCAATTTTGAATAAAGGAATTCATAGAAAAAAATGTTTTGAAAGAAGAATAGAAAATTCAACACTGCCAAACGTAGGCACCAACAATGTGATAACTTTATTTTTTATAAGAGGCCAAATACTTTGGTCTTACTTTATATCTGTCTGTGATGCGATTTTAATTAACAGCAAGAAGAAAAATTTGGGCTAGTTGGTCTAAAAAAAAATCTGATTGCAAGAGGTAGATTTAATAACATACTTAAAAGGGTCAATGTTTTTAGGACTGTAATTTTAAAGAGTGAATCAAAGGGCCCGATTTGATCCTGCTTAAGTCAGACCTTATTTAACATAGTCAAACAGTATTCATCTCCCAATTAGTGGAGTACCAAGAAGCTACCACTTAATACTATCTTATGTATTTAAAACATGATTTGGGGAGAAAATTTCTAAGGTCGTTTAAGTAGATATTATTCTTCTTCATTGTTTTGTTTGTAAATATTATCTTTATACAAACACACTGAAGAAATGAGAGAAAAACATAAAATATGTAGCAAGAATACTGAGCCAATTTCCTACAGGTTTAAGCCTAATGAGGTCACCTGAAGTATCACATCAGGGAAACAGACTCCTCTCTTTAAAATCTCCTATCCATGGCCATGGGCTTTGCATTTCTAAAATCATCTCATGGAAACAAAAGACTGAAAGAAATGTTTTAAATTAAGCACAAATAAAGGAAATCTAGAGTTAAGGCTGCATCACTGATGCTGTTCTTAATGGACTCCCCTGTACCTAGGTGGTGTTGCAACCCCAGTAATTCTTACAGCATTGCTTGTTTTCTGAGTTCATGAAAAGTGAGAACACAAGGGGATGAACTAAGAATACAGGGACAGCCCTGCTCTGAATTTCGGTGCTTTAGCTGCCTTAAATGACAACCACAACAATATACAAGCAGTTTAATGCTGTCAGTGTGGGATTTGGGCAGCAGCTTTCATTTACTGTTGACAAATATAGTGCTTGAGCCTGAACCATCTATCCTGGGATAGAACACGATATAAAAGGTTGTTGACTAGAAACTCTTAATAATTCATGGCCTATACTCTCTTCTCAGTAAGCCAGAAGGTCCTGTGTTACATCAAACTTCCCAGTATGGCAGGATGTTGTCATCTAGGATGACTGGAAACATTTTTTGTTACTATCTTAGCTTGAATTGAGCTCTAAAGAGGAGTTCAAAGGGGCAGAGCTGACAGGGACATTGTCTTATAATATCCTTGCAGTATGAAATTCACAAACATGACCAAAGTAGAAGAGAAATAAACCTTGCTTTGTAGCAAAGTAAAGAGACTAGAAATGCTTTGTGGTTTTTCTGTGATACTTTTGTTCATTGCAAACATCACCATGAAGAAATTGCCTTGTGTGAATGGGACAGAACTCAGATGCTGTAGGAAGGTCTTCATCATGGGGCAGTTACAACCTCTTTGCATCCAACACCCATCAGTGGTGCATGTGTCACAGCCATGCCCCAAAGTGTGGGAACCTGGTGGTATTGGAGAAATAAAGGGAGCTTGTTAGTACTTCTGATAGTCAGACTAAATATTTGCAACAAGAAAAAAATGCATGTTTCTTAACTAAAATATGGTGACAGTTCTGTTTGCTTGTTTGTTTTTCACCTTGCAGAACAACATTACCACTTAACATGGATATTAGCAAAATAGTTCAGCAGGACTTAAGAAGCCTAAGTATTCATTCAACGCCAAGTTGTCTTTCTACTCCTCTTCCTGTAAATCAACTCTGAGTGAAAATGTGATTATTTTTTAATCTCTTTAACTGACAAAGCATGCTAATATAGCATCTGACATAACAGTAGTACAAAAATGTTATCTTTACTTTTCACAATCCCTGACTTTTTGACCTTTTCACTGGAAGTTACTATGACAAAAAAATACTTATTTTCTGCGCATGCTGTTTACAGGATGGGCTTTTAAATTGGGTGATATCTTTGAAGTAGCTATTTTACAATAGCTGCTGCTTTCTGCAGTGCCTCCTGTTTTAGCTGGAAAGAACTTTTAAGTTTATGTCTGGTTTTCTTCCAATCCTTTTCAGTTTTATTAATTTTGAAGAAACAGCACCTATATGCTGATATCTCAGCATTTCAGTGTGCTTATTAGCTATAGTAAATTGTTAACAGTATTTAGGAATGCTTTTCTTTTACATTCTGTGCTATGGTTTGTTAGTGGGCGTAAGAGAAAGAGAGAGGCTTATAACTCAATATATATGGGTTTTGTTGTCAGATGTTAATTCTAGTATTAGGTGTGACCAAAAGAAATTATCAGACTTGAATATATGTCTAGGGACAATATCTGGCATAAAATGTGTTTGCCCAAGATGCTGCATGAATCATCATACTTACTTGGTAAAATTGTACATTTGTTTAAGTAAAACTTAACTACATGGCACAATATTGTCACCTAAAATTATGGCTGGGCTTGGGGTTTTTTACATGTTGTACTCAAAATTATATTGTGAAGGAGATCCAAGAGGCTGACATTGCTGAGAACACTCTCTAAAAATGACACTGCATTCAAATCTTAAAGGATATTTAGAAGGCTACTCTACTGAAAAGTAGAAAAGCTCTAATTTACTTTCTAAAAATATCAGTAGTTAATTCTTCCTAAGATTCAACCCAACATTTCAATTACTCTAAAAGCTTAAGAATCAAGTAGCATACCATTAATTCACAGGGAAAGGCAGAAGTTCACGATTAAATCCCTTCTATAAGCCATTTTAAACATACTAGAGGTAAAATGAGGACTAAAATTATTTAAATTCTAGCCCTTAAATAAAGGAACAAATTATGTTTCTTAGAATAACAAATACAAACTGAAGTAATTAGCACTTTGTTCTGTAAAAAAAAAAAGGGAAAAAAAAAAGTATTATAGTTAAAAGTTCACAAAGAGGACACATACTCTACCACAGTCTGATAGCTGCCTGCCATCTGCTCATGAGTGAATTCCTTGTCAAGCTGTGAAGAAGGAAGAGGACAGTTTTCTTCAGACAGTCGTCTCCCAGCCCTTACCACATGTTGCAGAGATGGCAAGTATGTTAGATTCCCATGTGAGTGTTGGGAGCAGCAGAATGCAATTAACAAACATCCATAAAACACTCCAGTCAAAGCCCTGTTCTGCCCTTTCACACCTGTTGGACACTATTACACTGAAGCTCATCTGCCACCAAAGTGCTGATCAAGTGCACTACTGAGGATTAGAAAATATGTATCAGCTATTTCCATGTAAGTGGTGAAACCAAAGAAATGGGAAGAAGGCATCTGTGAAATATTCAGCATCTGCTACCTTCCAGAACAACAACTGTTGTTTCAAATTTTTTATACGCTTACTTTGTCCACACATAATGACGTATGAAAGAGTAACCATGTAGGAAAATATTTACCATTGCACTGCAAATCTTTGAAGAAAAAACAGAGCTATTTCTATTAGCCACAGTATTGCAAGTAAACAAATATCACAGAATCAGAGAATCTTCATGGGTGGAACCGACCTTTGAGATCATCAAGTCCAACCACAAAAAAAACACCAAAACAAAACACCAAAAAAAATCCCCACAGACACAAACCAACAGTTTCGGGCACTACTGCCACATCTACCCATTTCTTAAATACCTCCAGGGATAGTAACTCCACCACCTCCCTGGGCAGGCTGTTCCAGTGCCTGACCACTCTTTCAGTAAAGTAATTCTTCCTAATATATAATTTGAACCTCTCCTGCCTCAACTTCAGCCCTTTTCCTCTGGTCCTGTCGTTATTCACTTGGGAGAAGAGGCCAACACCCACCTCTCTACAACCGCCTTTCAGGTACTTGTAGAGGGCAATGAGGTCTCCCCTCAGCCTCTTCTCCAAACTAAACATGCCCCGTTACCTCCGCCTCTCCTCATGTGACTTGTTCTCCAGACCCCTCACCAGCTTGATGGCTCTCCTCTGGACACACTCCAGCACTTCAATGTCCTTCTTGTAGTCAGGGGCCCAAAACTCAAGGTGAGGCCAGAGTACAGGTGAGGCTGAGTACAGAGGCACAATCACTTCCCTATATGAATGATAGCTTTCAAGACCTCTCAAGCCTTTCAGTGCTTCCATCATAAAGACAATATGTGGTCTCTATTCTACTTGTATTTATATTTATTCACTGAATTCAGTAGCAAAGCCACGTAATAAAAGACAACAACTAGCTCAGTCAGAAAAAAAGTGCTTCAGCAAGATGCCTAACTGTTCAACATTTTCTGGAGGCTAGTGTGCTGTGCAAAGTGTTACAAGATGAAGCCTGTCCCTCCTAGGCAAAATATTCAGTTGAAGATGAGTGACTATGTAGGAAAGAATATTTGTTCTTGTTTATTCTTAAATCACCTTTGTTTGTATCTTGACCTCTTACTTGTGACTTTGAACGTTTGGATTTCTGTTTGCTTTCTATATCTTACCCTATTATAAGTACTCTACTCCTGCTCACATGTTTGTATACAATATCTTGCACCCAAACCACCATCAGTAATATTTTTAAGAAAATAGTGAACTTAACATCTGTTATGTTCTGGTCCCCAAGTTGAAAAATGGATAATTTTAGATCTTCTTGCTATGTCATATATGACTTGCTTGTGATCAGTTCATCCACTGTTTGTAAGCAGAAAAGTTCTCTTGCCTGATTCAAACTAGAGAGCCAAGTCCTACAGGTGGGAGTTGCAATGAATTAATATCTTCTGTGCATTGGGCACAGAGACGCACGTTAGACTTTTAGCCATGAAAGCCAGTCATAGTCAGAATGGAAAGTGGTAACGGTGAAGATGATTACTTCGTCTCAGAAGACAGGTGATGAAATCTTCCTAGAGAAACTGGGTGAAATCTTGCCTTCATTAGTATCAGCAGGAAAACTCCCCTTGGCCACAACACGATTGGGAATTCATCTGTTGGCTCCTGCACAAATGAGCTCTTTCTGTGTTCTCTGAATGTGCTCTCAGAAGTTCCTAAAAATATTTGTGTTATATGCATTCTCAAATACTCTGAGAAAAGTGTTTGGCTTATAATGAGCAGAATTTTAAAATTTTAGCCCATCATGTATACAGAAAATTCACCTGGAGTGAACATCTGGCATTCTTAGCAACATTTTTTTAAAGACGTAGTAAAAGCCCCAAAGCCGAGCATTTTGTGCTCTCAGCTTCTCTTCCTCCGCCCTCTGAAAAGCTCACTTGTTTATAACGGCAATTTTTAAGCTACATTTTCTTTCTTTCTTACCCACTATCAAATAAAAAGGCATTGTAAATTTTATCGTAGTGCTCCTAAACCTGACAGTGTAATATGTAAGGCACCCTCATAGTTCTCTACTTTATATATTAATTTTATTATGAGAATTAAGGGCTTTGTGAGGCTATAATTTCTGACATTGCCATCTTTTCCTAGGAACTCAGCGTTATCGCAAATACAGAGAAGAGAAGCTACAACTTTTCAAGGTCAACTGAATATCTCAAATTAGGAAAGAGAAATGTAAAAAAATGTTTCTGACCTAGTTGAAAACATTTTCACCATAAAACTACAAACAAATAAATGCAAAGTTGACATGTATTTATGGGCTCTAATCCTAAAAGAGCAGAAACACTACTATATCTGCACAGAGCTTCTCTGAAGTGATGTGTCAACAAAGTTAATCTGCTTTGAAAGGGAATGACAAAGATGGCCCTGTGGGAGAGAATGGCACCCTAAGCACATAACTACCGTGTATACGGAGTAGATGGTGTTCAGTAGACTGGAAGTCTCCACCCATTCCCCTGGTATATGTGTTCAGCACTTCAGCTCACAAAGCAATCAGTGCCTGAAATGTCATCTTCTCTTTGCTTTCCCCTGTACTGCAGGATTCCCTATGAAGACAGATTCTCAATAGCAGAAATAAGAAATAAAACTTCATTCTAGAAAGATGATTATTGTCAGGTAGTCTGCTAATGGCAATGGTTTTACCAGAAAATTACCATCAATGCAAAGTCTCCTAAAGGTACATAAATAATTAATTTTTATTCATAGAACTTGCTTTGCCCACTGTTTTGTATGTGCTGAATAGTCAAACTGGTTAGATTGCAATACCTTTTACAATCAACACATAGGATATAGGGGAAACTGCTGTTTCTTTGAATGAATGCTATACTTAAAAATACATATACAAGTCAAACAGCCAACCCTCAGGCTCTGATCACCTATTAATTCCTTTAGAGAAATATAATAATTTATGCAACATGGAGTTTACACAACTCAACATATTCCTTCAGTTTCTCTAGGCTAACCACAAAAAAAGGTTTCACTTGGGATTGTGTGTATTCACATATGCATAATAGAACAGAAGCATAATTTTCTTTCTTAATCTTGCACTGTGAAAAAAACCAACATTGTAATGAAAAAGGCAGTATTTTAATCAACAGAAATTAATTCTGCTACCTCTATTCACCCTGATACTCACCATTCACTAGAGAGGTGAGTTCTCACTAGTAAGTTGCTAAAGCAATAATTTTCATTTGAGGAATACAAAAGGCTTAGTGCAGCATCCACTAAAAGAAATTGCTGCAAAATTGTTGAAATTACGTTTACTGATTTCTAATGTGTTTCTGGCTTGTTGTTTTGATTTGATTATGAAAGTATGCAAGCATCTTTGAGGTAAATATCTTATAATTCTTTTTCATAAAATTTGTATCAAAATAGTTATTCCTCATATCTCATAAGATTAGTGTTAATAATTTCTTAAATTTGTCTGAGAGCTCTGTCTCTAATTTTTGATTTTGTTTGTTCAAAGAGCAACAAAAATTAAAGTGAAGGAAGACAAGAACATATTTATAGCCTAACTAGTGTACTACACCTTTGAGTTTTGGCACATATTGGAACACGGACCACTTGCTCTTTTAGTGACAGCTGCAATCTTTTTGAGCCAGGTCTCACACCTCCAGTCTCCACAAAAGTCTTGTGCTATTCCTTCAGTGGAAATGAACTCTGAGGCAGATTTCTATATTGCATATAAAAAAAAAGTGTAGTGCTATACAAAGCATACTTCCGCTTAGCGTATGAACTTGACAAAAGGAAGTAGGTTGCTTCTGTGCCTGATCCCGGATCCAGGGAGCAGTCGTCTGACATACCCTGTCTGTGGTGTACCAAAGAACCATAGTTAAATTGGTACACCCTGTTTCTAACAGTGTTACTCCATATGGCAAGTTATAAAATACTGCTTTTTTAAGAGGTGTTCTCAAAAAACAGAAATTGTTATATGAAAAAACCCTCACCATAGGTATTTTTACCTGTAAATAGTCATGTACAAGGCAAAACTTATCCTTAAACTAGGAGTTAAACATGGGTTTTTGATATCAGAAACGTTTAAAAAACTTTGTATGTACTGCTAACGCAGCAACATTTATTACTGAAAATCCTAGGTGTAAAGTCCCAGGACTAACACCTCACTTTTCTTTCATCCCCACTGTTGCCAACCTAGAAATGAAAGCATCTGGTTGGCTGTCCTTCCAAAAGGTGTAGCTATTTTTGCATGCAACATGTATTTCCTTTATTGTTCATGAATATATTAAAAATCAGGTCTTGTGGACTTTAATACTGCAGGGAACTACTGTACTGACAGTCCTGGAGACCATGGTCCTATATTAATCTGATTTACATACTATATAGTAGTACCACAGGGCTTTATGAAATACTTCAGAGAAGAAAAATTATGGGATATTCATCTCAGTGAATACTGGATTTTTAATTCAGTCTTTTAGCTGGCAAACTCAGTCATCTATGACTGTAACAGACCATTTGAAACACAAAATCGAAGTTAGTGCTACAGTAAATATGGCTCAGAGTTCTAGTTATTTTAGTAAATATGCTTATGTTATTTTATTTTTACTGTGGTAAATCTGTGTATGGTTCAGCCAGCTCAGCAAACTGAAATATTTATCTTGGCCATTTATTCCATCTCGCTCAGTGTTTTAATGAATGTATTATTAGAAATTTCTGTTCAGCTGTCAGAATCATAGACTAATCAATTTCTCTCTAATATTAAATATACAGGTAAGCAGAGGGGTTTAATGATTATTTTTTTTTAACTAAAGTTTTTTCTGCTTTGCATGATAAATTTTTCAAATTAAAAAAGAATCAGCTTAAAGTAACTTTTTCTGAAAGAGGAAATTTTAATTTTAAAATCTTTTTGGTTATTAAAAATTTCTTATCATATTTTAAATGAAGATATTTGAAATTTTTTTGAATTTTGCTAGGTGTCATAATTCATAAATGATCCCTCTTGCTCTGATGGACACACAAAAAATAATGAAAAATATTATCAATTACAGAAACACTGTAGTAAATGTTTTTCTTTAGTGCAACCTGAAATGCAGGGGTATTTTAATCTTGCCTAAACTCTAAAATCTTGTATGTTATTGAGATATCTTCAGTATCATTGATTGTTTTATTATGTTCCAGACTATTTTTTTTTAAGTTATAATTATAAATATTGGATATCTCATTTGATATATAATTTATATATCATTTAAAGTATTTTTGAAATATATTTGAAGTATAAACTTGTAGTTATAATTTGAAGTATAAACTTGTAGTTAAAACGGGAGTGCCCATTTTTATGACAACTCTGTCAGTAACTATTCTTTGTGACAAGACCCTGAATTTCTCACACAGGCCTCAGCTGTACCTGGGAGGCATTGTGAGCAGTAAGGCAGAGTTTGGGGCTGTGCCACGTGAAGTTCAGCTTTCTGCCTTTTAGTTTACTCTTAGCACACTTGTCCATGTAAAGCAATCTTAATGACAAAATACTTCTCAATCTGCAGCTTCATCCTCTTTAGGCTCATCTTACGGGAAACGTGGATGTTAAATGAAGCAATGCCCACCCGCCTCTTCCCATCTTTACAAATCTGTTTTCTTGCTGCCACAGTAAGAAGAGGCCAGTCCTCACGGTTTGGGAACATAGTCATCCTGTTATGGACACTTCTCAGACTATACTCTGAGGAAGAACTTTGGCCTTTTCCATTCTGTACCGGCAATTCCATTACCACTGAGAAAATACAACCCTCATTCTCACATTATACACAGTCCAAACGATCCATGACTCAATGGGATTCTTTTGGGACCAATATGTACTTCCAGATTCGGCCCAATGTGCGTAATTGAGTCAATTCAATAGTTCATCATCTTCTTTCCCTTTCCAAAAAGAAATTCCTAGCTCTTTCCCTAGTACTGCATAGCCGGTAACACTCAGTTCCAGAAGTCTCTGAACACTTGACTGTTTCATACCATGATGGCATTTCACTGATATTATTGAGGAAAGATAAAAGCAGAGTAACTAAATGTTGGAGAGAAATAGATTCTAAGATTACTAAGAAAACAATTCTATTGATATTTTGAATGAAATAATGCCAGCATGACACTTAGTGCCTGTGTTTTTTCCTAAGAACAAAGAAAAGCAGCTCAAATGAATGGAGAGAAATAAGAAGTCTAAACTACACACACCATCCTCAGAAATGAGTTTGGTTTTCATGAGAAAATAGAGAATTATTGAGAAAACAGCCAAAAATATTATTCCACCTTTTCTCTTTCAGTTCTTCAAGATTCTACACATGAACCTTGAGGTCAAATCCATTTGACCTGAGCTACTTTGTACTACTTACAGTAAGGCAGAGAGGAGTCATGCACATATAAAACCACCACACCACTCCAAGTCAAAACAGGGAGTTCTGTGCAAAGAGTAATAATGCCAGAAGCCTTCCCTAGCTATCAAAGGTAAAAGCAAAGGAAGGAGATAATTAACCCAAGTTCCTCCATCCGCAAAGAAGAGAGAACTCCTGTTTTAGTCTCTTTCATGGTCTAGCAATTCAAAAGAGAGGTATCATTACATTTTGTTTTCAGATCCTGATATCCATCTGTGTATGAGCTATTATATACAATTTCGTAGGACTCTGGATGCTAGGAATCAGGCTGTTTCCAGTTCACGCGTTCGCATGTTTAGAACTGATATTTTTGGTTGCATGTTGTATGGCAAATCAGGAAAGTGGTCAGCCAAAACATTTAATTACTGTTAAATTGATTTATTATGATTGTTAAAATAATAATATTAAAAAATCAGAAGGTTCTGTAGTTTCATTTTAACAATTTATTATTTGTTATTATTAACCTGGTGTAGTGGGAGGTGTCCCTGCCCATGGCAGGGTGGAACTGGATGATCTTTTTTGATCCCTTCCAACTCTAACCATTCTATGATTCTATGAAATACATACTTAAACAGGATTAATTAAAGCTTGCATTTAAAAAAACCAAACCAAAACAAAAAAACGAACCAAAAAACCCAACCAAAACCAACACAAAACCCCCAGAACACAAACAAAACAAAACAAACTGGGGGAACACTCAGAAAACACTGAAATAGCTGAGTAAGGTTAAATATATAAATATATCATTTTCATCTTGCTTCAGGTTACTGCCTGCCTGAATTTGAAATTGTTTATTTTTCAATTCAGGCTAAGTTCAAAATCTCATTTGGCATAACAATGCCTATTTATTTTGATACTACATAATATAAAACAATGAGAAATGTGAGCTAGTGAAGGTTCAGTCACAAACTAACCAATCTCTGTGTCCTTGAGGTCAAATGCAGAATTCCTTTTTGTTCTTAACAGCTCCTGGAGATGCCACACAGGCGAGAAGCAGTAGTTTCTATCTTGTATTGTTAGATGAGGGCAATCTTCCTTGTGCTAACTGCCAAAGTTAATGGCTAACATTTATAACCAAGCAGTTTATTCTGCAGCTGGAGAAGTAAATCCAGCCAAAAGTAAAAAATGCTGGATTTGTGTTGAAAGTGCTTAGCCAAGCCCCACACTTCACTTGGAGAGGTCCTTAAATGAGAAGCTGCTCAGGTGCATATAAATATTTGCTTACAGCAGCTGCTCTTCACTCTCAGGGGTGTAACGTGTAACTTATGCTTCCCCACATGTAGTGCATGTCACTTCTTCAAGTGTGTTTATAGTATCCTAGTGGAAAGACTTAAAAATCTGCAAGCCTCAGACCCCAGGGGTGTAGAGGTTTCAAAGGTTAAAAACAGTTGATGTGTGCAAAGCCAAGGCAAAGGAAAATAAGCTTGTTTCCTCTTTTGTGGTTGAGTACTCAGAGAGCAATCGTTGTGATGTGGAAATAAATAGCAGTGTGAAATTTTATGGGCATTATAGTAGAATATATAGTTTCTTATATTTAGAAAACTCCGTTTAGAGAGCTTTTTAGTTCTGCTTTTTTACAGAAATGTAAGACAGTTAAAATATACTGGCCCACACTGGTCCTCCCTTCTCTCTCACCAAAATACCTTTCATGCTGCTCATTCCAGACACAGAATTCTCTGAATTAATTTCATAAGTCTTTTGATTGGGCATTCTATATATGTTTTTGCATTCTACCTCTTTTTGAAAAAAAAAATCATTTTGGTTGTCTATTAAAATAAATGTTTAATCTTCCTCTGATTGCAATTAGGGTGTTGTTACTAGGGTTTCTTTGTTACTAGGGAGTTTTTTGACAGTTTTAAACTTCAATAATATTTTTACTTAGAATTTTTTTTTTAATACTGATTTGAAGGCACCACAAAATTCAAAAGTACCACCTGCTTATTAAGGAATATGGTAAACATGAACACGCATCTAAAAATCAATCCCCAAATACAGATTATCCTGTAGAACCCTCAGGTTTCTCAGGGCTAGAAACAGAAACACCCTGAGACGTATTTTAGGTAATTTGTTAAATATTGTCACTTGTTCCAGCCATCCATAAAATACCCACCCATATGTGAATCCTTACATATTAATCGAAATGAATTATGCAGCCAGCTGTTACAACAGCCAGAAAAAACACCTGTCCCTTTTAATGACTACTATCAATAATCTTCCTTGCAATGTTTTTAGTAAAATGATGAAAGTAGTTTTTGTGTGATATTTTCAATCCCAGTGAACCAGGAAGCACAAGAAATCTTTCAGAATCTTGTTCCCCTGGGTCTTTTAGTTGAGATGCTGCAACTAAATAGGCTCTGATAAGTTCCAAGCAATGAAACTCCAAACCTTTTGAGAATCATCCCTTGCTAATTATCATTCAGTATGTTAAAACCTCTTCAGCTCAGTCACCTCCACTAAATTAAAATAAGAGGCAAGACCATCATGGGTTGATTGAACAGAAACTATTTCAGCTCTCAGCAGTTTTGGAGCTCGCGGTTCCCTGCTGCAATCATATAAGAGCACGAGAAAGGTGTAGGCTGTTGCAACACTGCAGTGATTTCTGTGTGTGTGTGTTGTTTCTCTTTTAGATTCTGTTTACTCCTGCAACATTCCTGTGTAAAACTACCACTTCCCACTCAACCACTTTATTTTGGTAGCACTTTATCTTTTAGTGTGTCTCCAAGGCTTTTAATTTTGATCCTATTTGGGGAGACCATTGGCTCTGGTAAGTAACCACTTAGTGTGATTTGACAGCAGCAAAACCTCTGTGCTTTTTAAAGATGTAAAATCACCCCCACCGTTGTTTCATTCATGTGACCAAGAAAGCAGGTAAATAACAAATGTCCCCTGAAAATTTATGCTAGCAGAGAAAGAAGATAATAGGGATGGCAAGTATAATCATTTAATAGAATTTTCCACAATGATTTTCCCTTTTATAGAATAAGCTTCATTAAAAGACGTGCTCTCCCTCTTCAAAGGAACTCTAACACTTCCCATCTATGGATTTCCCCTTTCTTAAGGGGCACTGCTCTTCTATTTCTTTTCTGTCACTAAACACTTTTGTTCATCAAACTACACTCAAATGATTTTTGTATTGATTTGTTTCCTACTACCATATTGTTTGTTTTTGCAGGTTGCATCTTCACAGTCAGCCTAACCAATTCTCCTGCCAGGTCCTGGCCTGTTGTTCAGTCAGAAATTTTTGCCCCGCAAGCAGATCATTAAAATATAGTCTACTGGAAGCAGGAACTCCTGTCTACAAGAGGCAGAAAGGACTAAGTAACTGTCGTAACCAGTTGTGTGTCCCTTTTGTCAGGACTCTTTCCTGCCTCATGAAATAAAGACATATCACTTCCCAAGCCTAGGAAATGGTTTTGTAAGAGTTAAGAATTATTTTTCGAGACATTCAGTTCTCCTCAAAATGTTACAGCTTATTAATTAGGCATGGTATTATTTTTTTTTCATCATTAAGTTATCAGCTTTTACTGTCATTAACTATCAGCTCAGTACTGCTGTCTATGAGACTGTTTGGTTGATTTGCATACATTCTGAATAAATGTTTTTGCACACCAGAGAAATACATACTCAATTCCCTCTTGCCTTGGGCAGACATAATCCCAGAAATGAAACAATTAAAAATGAACATATTTTCTAACACTTTATTACAATACAGCAGGGCTTGCACTAAGGTATCTATTATTTTCATCACAGTATTGTTGAACGATGCTTGAACACCACATACTTAGAAAACTAAATGACTAATCCACATTAAAACAGAAGACTTAGAGAATAGCACGAAGGTCACTGTATATTTCAGAATCACAACATTTATATTTTACAACCCCCAGAAGAAACACATTTCTATTCACTGGCTACTACCAGCAACACCTATGTCAAAATGTCATCCAAATAAGTGAACAAGCAAGTACAATAACATTTGTTAAAGAGTATGTTGGCATGGGTTTTCCAACAAGAGAGATATTAATTCCTGGAAGAGCAGCTAGAACTAGAAGGATATGAACCAAGTAGTTTTTAATAGCACAAAATGTTGAGTGTTTTGTTGAACAACCTTTTGTTCGAAAGCTGTGGCATATTTAGAGCAATACAATGGAAGGCAGGACTTCTGAGCTTTCTGGCCTTGCATTTGATACCTATGCCTGTAGAAATTTCCCCCCTTCAACATCCTTTTTTCCTCCCCAAATACTGTTTTTCTGCCTGTCTTAACTTCATTTAACAATCATTTTTGAGGTCATTGATTATAGTGAACAGGGTTGTCCTATATAACTTTTCATACAGATGCTTGTTCTGACTGCAACTTAGAGTGTCAGTCACACATTGCTAAAAAGAATGTCTGAGAAGGTTTTTCATTCAATGGTAATTTTTACAGGGAATCTAGAAAAGGGAATTGTTTAACTGTGAGGTGTGATCAGTATGCCATTTGGATTAACCTAGAAGTGGTAAGGGTGCACAGTGTAATCAAAAACACATCTCTGGAATGCTGGAAACTTGTATTCAAAATATCACTTTGATCAATTACGTTTCTCTTTGTTTCTACAAAGGTAGCCTAATTATTCATCTCTTTGTCACTGGAACAGGTCTTTGACACTTCACTTTTTAGGAATTAAATTAAATATTTTTCTATTATAGGAACTTTCTTTTAGTATTTTTACAAGATAAATGCATGCTAACAATTGTGGGGTATTAATATATGAGGGTTATGAGCCTGTACTAAAACAAATCAACACAGAGTCTGTAAACCTACAGCAAAGTAACATTTTACCTTTAAGGTGGAAGCTAACAAGCTGTAAAATTCTGCTGACAGAAGGTTCAGTTTTATTATATTACTCTCCAACCAGGTTCAAGCTACAATTTTGTAACCCTCTTTGCAGCCAGTGAGGCTGAGAATACCGGTCTTGCATTTCTGCCACAAAAAATGCTCCTCGAAGTAAGATCTGCTGCTAACTGGAGTAACAGGCAAATGCTTTAAAGAGAAATAGTATTTAATCAGTCCTAGCTCACTGTTCTTTTATACACCCAGCTGTGCACTACTACAACATAAGGGAAGTCCTTTTTTAAAACAGCTGGCAAAAAAAAAAATGAGAGTACTTGTATTTTTTTATTTCTTTATTATTTAGCTAGCGGAAGTGAAAATGCTACTGTAAGTAACACAAATTCCAAATATCTCCCTTTGCTTTAATATTTGAAAGATATATTCTCATTCTTATCAATTAGAAATAGTATTGTTGACAGTGGGGAAAGAGAAAGAAGGAGGAGGAGAAAAAAGGAGGAAAAAGAACAAAAGCTAATAACAAAACTTGTTTACTTTGTCATATAAGGAAAAAAAATATGGCACATACTAATTAGAAATGTATTCCACTGATACATGAAAAATAGGTTGCTACTCTCTGACTCCAAGGACAAAACTACTAGATGCACTGTTCTCTGTCCTCTGTGAATATTTCACCTGTCAATAAACTCCCTTCTATGCACCTTTGACAAAGAGTATGTTCAGTATTAGAACTTTTTAAATATTTGCTTTCTTTTTAAATAAACCTTTAAAAATAAGTTGTTATTAAAATTAGAACCTTTTTGAAATGACAGAAACATTTTTAATTTTGATTAGCCAGTAGATATTTCTGGCAAGACCGGATACTGGTAGTGAGAGAAAATTTTCCATTTTGCTGAGTGTATACAGGTTGTTAATCAAAACAGTAAGAGTTTGCAACTGGGAACATATTGGGTGGAGGGAGGACTGGTCTGTGTTGTTTTTAACCAAAAATACACATGTAAACATAATTTCTATTGTAATAGAAAAGGCCGTGGAAACTGAAGTTTATTGTTATCTTCTTTGACTTTTTGTTTGGATAAAGGCTTGACCAGTTCTTTTATTCTGTTTTCATTTCATCACCTATCTGTGCAACTGTTTCCAGTATCAAAATATTTTTTGCATGTCAGAAAATTTATCATTTCTGAATGGACACTATAGTAGTCTTTGGTACACGAAGAGCCCACCATTCACCCAACAGATAGTATAAGGTACATCGTCTACCTATCCTGCTGATCCTGAATGGGTATCTCACTACAACAGCAACATACCTGTGGCAATGGCTTTGAAACTGGAGATGCTTGTAACTTCATGCTGCTTTCAATTAGGTGAGTGCTGAGAGCTGATTTTTTTTTTGGTTCAACAGTAGTTCTAGAAAGACAGGAAATAATATGTTCAAACTGCAACAATTGATGTTGAGGGGAGAGGATCAAGTAATGGTTTTTGTTACTTTTTTAAGATTATGAAGCTTTTGTAAACAGAATTTAATGTCTTTTTGAAACAGAAATCGTTCAGATAACAGAGGAATGTCTTCTTTAAGCATAGAAATTATGTATTTGGCTAGATATTTTGGGTTTCTCACCTCTGACAGAGAGCACGCAGCAAAACTAAGACAAAATGTATTATCTGGTGTTACTCTACATTTAGACCAAAAAAAAAAGAATATAAGTGAAAGAATGGATCCTAAATCTACTTCAGGAACATCAGTGTGATAAATAATTCAGCTGGGAAACCTGTGGTCTCCATATGGTCCTGTGAGAAGTGCTCTGATAAGCTGCTTTGCTTGCTACAGAAAAGCAGCTATGAAAACAGGCAAGATACTGGGGTTTTGGAAAGAAAGAGAAAGCATGAACAGGTGTTTCATCTTTTGGTTTGGAGGGCAGTGTTCACAATCAACATTTCTAACATAAACTGCTTTGAGTGACTTTCTCTGAGACAGCTAGCCTTTCTTCAAATATCTAAACATACCGTACCGTATAAAAACACAAATCAGTTGCTGCCATCTCAGATCTCCTGTGCATCTGTAAGTCAGTTATATGTGAAGGAAAGGAGAAGGGAAAACTGTGTTGCAAACATTGCTTTTATTTTGTTAAAACTGCACAACAAAGGTTTCTTTTTTTTCTTAGTGAAAAAAAAAGAGGGAATGAAACATTACCCCCACCAAGCCTAGAAGTACATAGGTGCTGCTGAAGTGACATTTACATTCGAATGAAGAGCATAAAGTGTTTTAGTTGGAGAGGTTTATCCATCAGGACTATTAGCCCATCAGGGCTCATCCATGTTAAGTATTCCATTTCTTTAGAACAGCATCTAATTGTTTCTTGAATGATCCTTGTGTTTTGCCTCAGCAATAGTGCCTGATAGGCCATTCCATATGTTTATTATGTGCTAAGTGAAAAAAGTCTTGCTAACATCTGTTGGAAGTTAGATTCTCTCTCATTTCCATTTGCGTCTCTTGAAATTCATACTGGGTGGGAAACAGTAATTCAGGTTGTCATTTTGCACTCCCACCAGATTTCAGCCTTCTTCAGCAAAGACCCTCTAACCTTCATTCAATCTCACATAATATTTATCACTTGATCTACACCTTTTTTTTCTAATACATTTGTTATTATGGTGTTAATACATAAATTTTGCCAACCTAAGCATTATGGAAAGAAATTTCAAGTAAATATTATTGGATAGTGGTCTGCTGGTGCAAATCAATATATTTTAACTGAAATTAATGGAGCATGATGATTTGCATTAGATTAGATTTGGCCTCAAAAATAAAATAGCTCAAACTCATACAAGCTTGAAAAATAAGAGTTCAAGATAAGGTATCATCTAAAAAAACTCAAGAATAAAAAAGTTATTCCTACAGGTATCTATGGTACAACATCAATTGCGTCTGTCAGAAAAAAAAATAAACATAATGAGCTGAACTGGAACGCAAGAAACTGCCTTAATTTGCTCTGTCTGAAAGCTGATTTTTAAGACTAAAACAATCCAGCTTTTAAATCCTCTGAAGACCTGCATGATTCGATGATGCTGTTCATTCCTGATGATTGTTCAAATGATGTTTTCTCTTATCATCCTCAGAAATTATTGGTGTAGTATGCAACTGACAGGATTTACACGGAAAGTCCCGGAGTCCCATTTTTCCACTTTACAGCATGGTTTTGTTGAGAAAATTTCTTCCTGGTCTGAACCTGAATCCTGTTTTCTTTCGGTCAGAAGTCCTTTAAAGAAAAGGATTAAACTATGTGTAGTAATACCAAAATTATTTCCACTGTTGCTTCCAGAATATGACCACAAATGCTTTCAGTATTCTGAAGATCAACTTGCCTCTACCCAGCCTGCTGCAACAGGCATATTTTCCCTGTAGGAGGTCTATGCTTTGCTGTAGCCAAGGAAAGGAGTCCCACCTCTCCACTACATCTTTACAATGAAAAGCAGGTTGGCATTGATTCTTCCAGCCTTCGTGGCCATGAAGTACTGGAAAAGAGGCAAACATGCTAGTGAAAACATGAATTATTATTTTTCTTGCAAGGCTCCCAAGATGCTGTTAGTGCAGAAATCGAGAAAATTAAGTAGCAGGAACAAGTTCAGACTGTTTTTATTTTATACTTATTTTTTACATTTATGCATCTAATGCAAGCTACAGTGAGAGTTGATATCCCGTTAATGCTAGGAAATTCTGTGAGTCTGAGTGACTCTGCTAGGAAACAAACCTGCTTATCATGTTGCTGATGGAGATATGCCTATCTGTGCATGCCATTCTGTATATATATTCTTTAAACTCAGTTCATTTTTTGTGTCTGCTGCTACTATGTAATATGGGTCTTTTCTGGCCTAAAATGTCCAGCCTCCCTTTTCTTACATCCCTTCGATTAAATTCTAAAGTTCCTAAGTATCAGCAAAATGCTCACGTTCCAGCTTCACAGAATCTCTGTGAGTTCTTGTACTTAATAGGTGCAGTGAACTCACAAGTCAAATCATCCTCTTTCTTCAGCAAATTCAGTCTCAGATTTCAAGTTCTGTAGTGTATTCCTCTCACACATCATCAGATGAAGCTAAATATTTGAAGATAAAATTGTGTCCCTTTGCCATTTATAATTGTTTCAGTTCATTACATTAAATACTGTCCTCAGTTTCATCTGATCACTTTCACTGACCATAATAAATCTGAGGAACTATGAAAGAGGTTTAAGTTAACCTATTTTACCTCATAATTCATTGTTCACATGCCTCTATCAAAAGGCATAGTTTGGATGAAGTTCTTTTTTACTTAGCATTTGGAACAGGCTGAGAGAGAGCATCCATGCTCTTTAGTCACCTCATCAGTTGACAGTAACATATTATGTCACTACCACTTAATCTTGTTTGATGGGCACCTATGCCATGAGTTGGAGTTTGCCCTGCTGCTTAGTTGCTGGTACCACGGATGGTTTGCAACATATATGGAGTGATGCTGTTCCTGGATGCGCACGCTGGAAGAATAAGGGGAAATAGACAATTTGCAGTAAGGGAAATTATTATTAGATATAAGGAAAAATTATTTCCAAAGAAGATGGTAAAACATGGGAGTAGGTTACTGTAGAGGTTCTGAAATCTCTGTTCTCAGTGGTACTTCGGTTTTCAAGAAGAACAAACTAGGGTTCTGAGAAAAATATAGCAAAATATTAAAAAAATATAAGAAATTTACAATGTGAAAAGAATCTGTTCAAAGATGTATCCAACCAGTCATGCCATCATAGAAGGCTATCAATCAGTTTAGTCAGACATGACTTTCCCTTGGTGAAGGCTACTTGAACATCTAGTTTTATAATTTATAATTCTCTTCAAACAAGATGATGTAGAAAAGACCCTGACCTGCCTCTTCAAAAGGTCTTACCCAGACCAATTGGCACTGTTTGCTACACTATGCATAAATTCATTTTACAGTATGCCAGTCAGTAAGAACATGAGCATGACAGAGGAAGATTTGATAACAAGTCCTGCCCTCTGTGATTTCTGAAAATGTCAGAATAAAGAAGGAAAAGAAGCTGCCCTGAGTGGAAGTATAGAAACTTTAAGAGGAATATGGCAGACGATAATTAGATAAGATTTAATCAAGGCACCACTCTGATTAACCAGTTAAAAATTGGCAGCAAGAAGACAGACAGAAGGTAGCATTATTTCTGATGTTATCTGGTTTTGACATACTTGACATACTTGACAAACTTTTAATAGTTTTCTGCTAGTTAGAGGCAGCTAACCATAGCACAGTATTGTCCAGTAGAAAAATAATTAATGAATAAAAGCATACGGAGAAATGGAGAAATCTTTGAAAAAATTAAGGCTGAGAATAACTTTATTTCTACACTGGCCTGACACTCAGGAGATTGTTCTCATATCCCCTTGCTGTTCTTATACACTAGTGAAACAGAGTAAAGAGGTTAAGGTAAATGTTAAAATTTTTCCTCTTTTTTTTTTTTTAACATTTTATTTTCAATCAAAGGAGATTAGACTGGATAAAACAATGTGGCTCTGCATGAATGGCAGGCTGAGAACTACAGGTATAAAGCATATGTCTGTAATGCAGAACTAAACAATTTATATTAGAAATGGTTTGCTACAGTCTTTTTGTTGCAAGGTTAATCACATTTTCAAACATTTTTAAAAATATTTTTGAAATTGTATTTCATTCTCTTCTCTAATTTACAAAATGGATGATATTTGTTGCCATGTCTACAACTCCTTTTAATACCTTCTGTACAAAGAGTTCCATTATAAATGACCATGTCAAAATTAACCTCTAATACAATGAACTTCTTTTCCTGTTTGCAATTGTACAGGCCATCTACCCTCTCAATCAAAATCCCATTTATGTTTGTGCTGCATCTCCGTGGCAACTACAAGAAAAGCTTGTTGGAAAGTACCTTGGCAGCTTATCCTTTTTTTCTTTTGCTGTCTTTTTAATGAAAAGCTCCAGTGTTTTAGAAGTAACTAGAAAAACAAGCAGCCAATCTAACCTGGCATTCACTGATCATCCTGAGATACTCTACACCTGTATTTCAGGGATGGGTGTTGGGGGGAGAAAAAGCAAATAATTACAAGAAAAACTAAAACCAGTAAATAATCTTCATCAAGAGTGCAGGAGCTGCAGATCACCCCAGTGCTGCATTTCAGCCATTATCCTTAATAATTATATTATAAACTTAGAAATAAGGCTAACAACAGCAGTTTCTGGGACTATTCAGAAGAACATGTAAATTTGTGTAACGTATAATATTTCAATAAATTCCCTTTCCCTTTCCTAGATTCACTTCTGGACAAAATGGTATATAACTTAACATAGCAAATAATAGCTCTTGTATTTCCAGTGCCCTGCTGGAAGAATCACTTATTTTCACTCTTCTTCTCCATGTAAAAAGTCATTAATTTTGCAGAGAGCAGTTGGCATTTTCACAGCACTGACTATTTTTCTCTTGAGGAGAGTGGAAAAAATCACTATATATTTTCTTTGTATGGAAAGCATAAAAAATATGAAGCAGATCCAGTGGTTTCATCTTTCACAGAACCTTCAATAATGTGATTTTCACTGGTCTTCTCAAAAATTGCTTTGGCCAACCTTACTGTAAAATAGCCATGAGATTTTTCTAGTTTTTATATCTATACCCTGGTAAAATAGGTAAACTATGTTTTCAAAGAGTTCTTTTTGATACATGACCGTGTTTTAAAACCAAGATGTTTTTATTCACATTTCTCACATGCATTGATAGTTAGAACATTTTAAGTGTGCTTTCCAAATGTAACAGCATTAATACCTCTTTACCCAAAATATTGCTGGACTTCTAAGACATCAGTGATCAAATTAGAAATAGCCACAAAGAGTAGATTACTGTCAAAATTTGGTGACACATACAAGCATTGCAAGAAAATAAATACAACTCTTCCTGTTTAAATATAAGTGACGGTTGCAAACAACAGCTTTGTTCAGTGAAAGTTGTATCAAGATTCTTGGTGTTGCAGCATTAGTGTCAGCAGGAGCAATGACTTTAATAGTGCAGGATTAGACCTTAAGTGCTTTCTGGGCTCAGTGCCATTTTCTGAATGCTAATAGGTTGCTCTTGTCCTTGCAAGTTATGTTCCTAATATTCATTACAAAATGAATATTCAACTGATCTACAGTGATTTCCTTTCTGGTCCTGTTAGGAGAAAATAAGCTCTTCTATATGTCCTTTAGTGAAAAGAGTTGATAGGAAGAACATTCTTCTTTCAAAATATTGAAATTCAAACCTAAAATAATATACAGAATAAATATCCTTTTCTGTCAAATATTTATTCCATGTGGTACAGTTTTATTATAATTCTTTATATCATACCTTACCATATTGAGTGTATTGAACCAATAGGCAAGAATATCATGGCAGAGATCTAAACATGTAACAAGAAGAAAGGTTTCTGGTCTGAATTTATCTTCTCCCAAAACTCATTGAGAAACTGCTTTATGTTTTTTTCTGTAAAGATGGATCCCACAGGGTAGAACAAAATGTCATGACAAGTACCTCATAGACACAGTCAACTTGCCATTTCATCATACACAGAGGTCTTTGTCTCACATTGGTAGCTGTTTAGTTACAGTATTAATTCAGAGTAACTTAACGGGTTGAAAATTATGGTTCATGCCACTGCAACTCTGACTCTTCTATTTGTTATAAGATACGTAACTGGAGGGTAGTGTTTTACATTTCTCTACTCCAGGAGCTGGACATCAGAAAGTGGTTGGATGAAACTACTAGTTAGTACAATGCTTAATTTTGCAAATCTGCCTGTTTCCACTGTGGAAAAAAATACATGGCTACAGCAGTAACTGACTGAAGGATGAAAAGGGAGAGAAGTAGGTTCTAGCCACATTACTTACTGGTCTTGCAAAACATGAGTCAAGTGAAGGAATGCCATGCCACACAATGCTGAAAGCTGAGGGATTCAGATATTAATGAGGATAGATAACATTACTGTTAGAAGAAATTGTGATTTTTATCTTTCTTCCCAAGACATCTTAGGAATTAGGGTTTTTGCAAGCAGTAACACAATTGAGAATGGGACTTGGTCTTTCAAGTTCCTGTGTGTGATTAACTAATTGCCCTGTAGGACATTATCACCTTCAGAAAAAGAGTCACCACAAGCCAGGCAGTGGCATGAACAACTCTAAATCCAGGACTTCTTTCCTTTACATCTTTAAATTTTTAAGCGAAATAATTTTAGCATAGGATTTTTGTGGTTAAAAAAAATAAAAAATCTGAATAGCTATTCATTTCATGTTCAGTTTAAAAAAACATGCATTTTTTAAACACTTAAAATGATAATATATAGATAGATAATAACTTTCTCCTTCATTGGTCTAGTCCAGTATTTCAAACTGTTACTAATAAGTAGAATTTATCTGATACTCTATTTAATTGTTTCTATTTCATACATCAGTAAAACTCTGCTCAACTGAAAAAGGTCATAACTTGAAAATGCAGTTCAAGAATATATATATCTTCTTGTTTTCTTCCATAACAACTGCTTTTAATTACAGACAAAAAGCATTTTTTTTTGGTGAAGGTTTAAAACAAGCCAACTAAAATAGAAAGCTGTGCAGCTCATTTCCTTTGGTTGCCATGAAGTTGATATAATTAGCAGAACTTTCAAAGCCTTTTGTAATGTTTATATAGAGAATCTTTTCTCTGCATCTTTTGGTGGTTCAACTATTTCTGAATGCAGGGGATGTTGCATCATCTTCATTGTGTGATTATTGGTCTTAGCAAAAAGTCTTTTTTGTGTGTTGGGTGACTCATAAAATCTATGTGGTGTCTTTAGAGTGTTATTGTTTTCATCTAAACCTTGATTGAAAAGCTTTAGGTTTTTTCTCTGAACTGTATGGTTAGTTAACTGTTCACAGTTGTGGTTGTTTCACAAAATGTGTTGGCATTCTAGAAATGTGTACTGCTCAACTCACATACTCATGTTTCTCATAGCCCTATATTATTTCAATTGTCTCTTTCTTAACCCTGCTCACTTCAGGCAGTTCATTTCACTGAAAGGAGTATCATCCCTGTGTGCTGGGTTATGCTATAAACACAGACTTTTCAGATGTCTTTTTCTGAAACTCAAAAACATAGCAAGCAGCACAAATATTTTGTCTCTATTTGGTATGCAGGAGTATGAGCAGACCCAAAGCAAAGCCATGGATATGATTAGCCCTTACTCCTCATCCCTTTCACCCTCTAACAAACAGTAAAAAGCATCCTTTGTACTTGTAGAGTTTAGGCTTCTGTAGCAGAAACCCTATGTCATAAATACAATGACAGCAGAGATGGGGAAAAGTGAGGTAATTTTTCTGTCCATGTTCACCTGAACTCTACACTTATGTTAAGGCTACAGTGGAAGAGGTGTACAGTTATAAAATTATTCTCTCAAACTCAGCAAATTTTTGCAATGCTCTGAATCTGAATCTAAGATCAAAATTCCTTCATGTCAACTGCCTCTAGCGAGTTTTCATATTTAAAATTGATTTCTTTTTTGAGGATAAAAAATGTTTTCTTAAAAAATCCCTAACCGGATCTACCTCGGATTTTCACTCCTTTCCACCAGTGATAATGTAAAAATAATAGGAATATAGCAGCTATTGCATGTCATCCAGTGATTCCTCCTAACAAAAAGAGGAACTTTCTGACTTGTGACATATGAAAAAAAACAGTGGTGGGCTGAAAAGGTGAGCAAAGATTAGCTGGAAATTTCTTTTAATATTGACTGTATGATGGTTTACTGTGGTATACCAGAAGTTTAGAAGCAATGAGCTACAGCAACTTTTATAACTATTTAAATCTGCCTTCCCTACAGCCTTATGGGAAGAGAAGCTATATCCTTACTATTGATGGTGGGTGCTCGTCTCAGTAATGGTCCATTAATGAAACTAATACTAGGTCATGTTCACAAGATATTATAAACCAATATGAAAGTTTCAAAGAAATCCTCAAGATATAGGACTATATAGTAAGTATATATTAAAAACTTTTCATCCATCTCCTATACTTACTGCATACTTAACTAAAAATTTTATATTAAAGCTTTATCAGGACATCCCAGTTTGGGATTCAGCCACTCAGGGCAGAATGTCATCAATCATAGGGAGGGCAAGAAAAAAATACAGGAAATCAATAGCCATAATAATGACATAGGCATTGTCCTTATTGAAGTAACCGTAGGGAGGAGACTCACAAGTAAATGGACTGGAAAATATCCCCATATTTAGCATACCTAATTTTCTTCTCCATTTAAACTAATTGTGTATAAACAAAGTAGCTGTTAAGACTAATTCTACTAAATCTACCCTAAATAGTCATCATTGATTTGCACTATAGTATGGGTCGATGAGGAAAGGAAAAGTAGGAACCATGGGTAATGCATTTTTAAAAAAAACCAACCATTTTGGTATTCTTTCATAAAATTGTGCCAAAATACACACTATCAGTAATCATTTTGTGTTTTAAACACCACCTACATTTTCTATTAAATTTAGCTATAGATTGGGATTATGGCTAGGCTCAAGAATCTTCAAAACTTCTGGTACTTATTTATGCAGTGACAGAGCCACATGAAAAGAAGACATTGTACATAGAAATTACTTGATGGGTAAATATCTAAATTCAGACTTTCAGTTCTATAGGAAAAAAAAACATTAAAAATTACTTTAATTAGAAACCCATTAGAAACAGCAAAGAGAAAAATAGATATTTAATGCTTAAGAAACAGTGTGAGAAAATTGGATTTGCAGATTTTAAACTCATAAGACAGTGTAACTAAGATGAAGAAATAAACATGATGTATACACCTTGCTACAAATATGACATATTTGTATATATACATACATATATAGATGTATATTCATGTGCACACCAGAATAAATGGTAACTTCTCCTTCGTTAGAAATTGGCATATACTTCATTAGCTCTTCCAAGTGCAAGCAATTCAGTGTAAAAATGTTGCCTACTCATTTGTGTCTTTGTCCTGTATGTTGAAAATTACTGTCTTCTTTTGATAAGGGATACGAAAATTCAATGCACTTTTTAGGGAAACAGCTGTTGGGAGTAATAAAAGATACTACCTATTTTGGGAGAAGCCTAAATTGGCAAGAAAATCTCAGATTTGTAAAAGCTTTAGTTGAACTAGCTGTGTAGGTAGGTCTTGCATAGTAAAGAGAAGTGTCTGTAAATCGCATTGTTCACTTCTGCACTGCAAACACACAGACCAGATTCTTAGCTCATGCAAATTAGTGAAGCTTCATTGATTTTGCAGAGATCATGCAAAGGTAATGGTGTGTACTACAACCCAAGAAAAAGTGGAGCTATCGCCCTCCCGCTTTCTGGGGCCTAAAATCTTGATTGATTTAAAACTAGATTCTTTTATGGTTGATTTGTTTATGGTACTGAAAGCAAACTCCCTTACACAGGAACAGAAATCCAATCCTGTCTGCTGACTTTTAATGCATTTCATGGTGTTTCCCCATGTGAAGACTTTACGTTCTCTCTCCCTAGGCTAATCCATAATCTGAAGATCCAGACTCCTCCTGGCTATCAGGGCCCAAAGGATGAATACACTCAGCACAATGAAGTTAGTTCAAATGACTTACAAGCACTGTGTTTTAGAAAGTTACAGGCACTGAAGTTAAAAAAAAAATAAAAATTTTTACCATTCTGTTTAGAACCTTTTCTAAAAATGTTTGTCCTTTCACTGATACCTCTTATTTTAAATCACTCGAACAATAAACACCAGCCATTTATTACAGTGGAAGGTTAGCTCCTAGTGGTCTCATCCAATTAGGGCAAACTTAAAATACTGTTTCAGTCCCTCTGCTTCCTTCTACTCCTTCCTTCAGCACCACTTTTTGTGGTAGTGATTAGCAATGTTTTTATACATATTGGGAACCAGAACAACATTTTGATGCATTTTCACTGTTGTTTTTTTGCTAGGAGCCTCAATAGACACACTTCTGTGCTGGTTTCCCTAGAAATTGTCAGCATGTGGTCCTTACACACCTTCCCAAACATACATGTTTCATGACGATTCCTATGCTCTTACCATCTTAAAGTCCTCCTTTAGCCACCAAATGCAGATGAATATGTAAAATCCTGCTCCATTTTCAAGGGCTGAAAGAGATGCTAGCAGTTAACCCTTGACATCAAACATTAAGTTCTAAACAGGACCTGAACTTTCACAAGAAAGATGTAATTTCCTTCAGATCCTGCAGGCTAGGACTGCTAAATCTTTGCTAAACACCAACCCTATGAAGAAAAGGGATCTCCTAAGGAAATTTCCCATAAAGAAAACATGCTTTAGACACCTTTATCCTTGATTATGGGCTTACATATATGTAAGGTGCAAAATAAGGTGTAACTTACCATTTTAAAGTCATGTCAAGTGTTCATTTTGTCCTTTGCCTATCAGTGCCAACAGATCTGAAGATTAACAGAATACATATGTTTTGGACAGATGAACTGGCAGACATACCTGTAATCTTGGGTTTGCACGTAGCTCTTAGACTTTGCAGGATGCCATGCATTGCCTCGGGTTAGCTCTAATAAAAAGGCTTTCACCATTCACCTTACAGCTATTGCTGTAAAAGACTCTAGAAGTATTATTTAAAAAGGGAAATGGGGCAATATTTATTTCACTTTTTTTGACCAGGACTAAAGAAATATTAACCTGATTAATAAATAATCAATAAATTTCATTTATTTATTTCCTTTTTGTCAAGTTTTAAGCAGTGAAATCAGATCTCCACAGTGAACTTCTGTGTGTGAAAAAGTCCTGTCCATGCACAGGTGGTAGAACATACTTAAGGATACAGAAGCTGTAAAAAAAAAGACCTGCAGAGATTATAAAAAATATCCAGAGGTGTAGGCAGCAGATCAGAAACCGAACAAAGTAAGTAAAGCTGGGTTTGCAAAACACACTTGATATAGATCTTCTGCGGAAACTTTGATGTTATGTAGGATCAGCAGCAAACAAGGTCACCAAGCAACTTGAAGTTTATTGACATCAATCTTAACCAGACAGGGACAACAGGTGTCTTTCATATGAATCATAACTGACTTTGAAAAATGCATGAATAAATAGCCTAGGAGGATGACATGAAACATTTAACCTTTTAATTGCTGATTAGAGCCTACCCCAGAGGTGGTCAAGTGCCATTATCATCAAAAATCTCTGAGAAGCCCTTTTGTGATTTATTTTGGTGATCTGAGTCCAGACCTACTGGATATCTCTTCATATCATGAAAGTTAGTTACCAAATTATCAAATTAGCAAATATTTACTCTGAATATTTATTCTTTCCCAAGAACTTCTACAGGGATTCATACTGTGTCTTTCAGTGTTTGCTCTGCATATTAATAATCTTGATGATTGTTTGAATAAGACATAGCTGCATGTGGAAACTGATGATACTGTAAACTATTGCTGTGAAACAGCAGCCCTGTGAATCCTCTTTGGGACTTAGGGAAAAAAAAAACCAAAACCAAGGAGAGCTTTATGCACATTTGTTCTTTAAGTTCTATTCTGCAATTCAAGTAGCAAATTGATGATTACAAAGATATTATGTCCACCTCCTAGATCTTATCCCTCAAGCAGCTATTTGACTTCTGTGACTAAGTTTATACTAGTGTGACAAAAAACTTCCAAGGCTGTATTCATGTTACTACACAAATGTCAACAATTGACAGGCATCAGGATTTCAAAAGGGCTTGTCACTCAAATGTCTAAATGTCTTTGAAAGTCATTCAAACTTAAGAACACCAGTAACTTAAACAATCCCATGACCCAACACCAAATTAATATAAAAGCAACTAACACAAATGAATAAGTATTTTTTCCAGAGATATATTAAATCTTCCTAATCAAACAATGACTCTTGACCAGCTTCAAAAAGGCCTATTTTCAAATGCAAATTTTGTGATTATGTCATTGATAACAGGAAGGCAGATGATCAGTCAGCTTACTAATGGTGTTTCTTTTTACAATGTAATTATAGATTACAGTTCTGTGTTGGATGAAATTTGAAAGCATTCTAAATATTACCATGGCAAAAAAAATAATAGATGTTCTCAGCCAATTAAATGACTTCTTGCAAGAGAATTTAGTCTCAACAGCTCATTTTTCAGAACTGAGAGATCCCAGGAATGAATGCTATTTTTCTGATATCCAAACACACTGCTACATTATTGATTTCTTTGACAACAAAGAAACCCTATGGTTTATAAGGTTACATACAACACTTCGCTTTTTGCAGAGATAACAATTTTCTTCCTTCTTGAAAGCATCTGTAAGATCCTAAAATATTACCGGAAATAAGCTGCTTGTTACTCTTAAAAGGATGTGGTCTCACAGAAATTTTCAAAACAAGGTTGAGGGGAAATGCGATGTTGCATATATTCTTTCCTCTGTCATTACCACAGCTTTAGATTTTCCGGCCCAAGGAAAGTTTCCTGCATTATTAGTACAGATAGATAGAGGTTGTAGTTTGATTTGCTTTCTAATCCAGTTTTTAATTAAAAGAAAATCTTTTGAGGAGAGATCTTCTGTGTTTGCTTTCATCCTGGAGTCTAACACGTTGGAAAAGATCAGGAAACACATATGCTACCAGCTTTTTGTTCTTTTACAGGGAGTTTTTGTCCTTGTGCACCAAAGAATTCTGTCTCAGGGAAAATAACATAAAATACTTATTTTTAAGTTAATTTGGTGGTGTCTATTTATTTACATAAATACAGCTTTCTTCAGTTTTATATCTGAGCACCTCCAGCTGTTTCAAGATGACAATGTTCCTGTTTTCGACTCTCAAAAATATCTATTCTAATCTAAAAACCTAGTAACTTCCATTCCCACCATTCTTTCTCATGTTTTTGTGTCATGGAGATATTTGGCCAGCCAAATTAATTTGTCCTTTTGGGAGTTGTTTGTTTCTTTTGGTTTTTATAATGGATTACCTTACTTCTACTAAAGAGTTACTGAATTAAGTAAGGTACTACATCAGGTGGACAGACACTCATCCTTTTTCTAGCAGTCTATGCTCCAAATTCCCCATTTAGCTGAGAAAATTTCCTCTAGTTGTGTCCTGTTATTACTGTTCAATATTTACACCCTTCTAGTGGGATGGATCAGGGTGTCAGACGCTAGAAAAGAAGTAGAATCTCAAGTAGCCAGTAGCTTTCATATCGACCACTGAAAGCAAGGACAGTAATTGTACAGGTCTGTTTCCTCACTGAGGAAACACTGAAGATGATAAGTGTATTTTAAGGGGAGAACCCCTGATAGCTGGCACTATTGAAGTCTAGGTGAAAGCAAAGAAAACTATTTTAGAGTTAAAGCTGAGGGCAACAACATTGTACTCACTCACTCTAGAGAGACTTCATGCAGGTGAATACATAAAGCAATCCTACCGTAGCAATGAAAACATATGGGAAATTGGTACAGGGATCAGTGATCCTAATGTGTCAGGTCTACTAACTATTATTATATAAATATGCATTTCCTATTGCCCATGTTTTATTGACCTGATGTCAGCTGAAAAACACCGGCTAGCAATTTTGGTTATTCCAATAGAGGAGAGAATGCTCCTCAGATACAGATACAAATATGACAAGCTTTACAGGTAATATGAATAAAAGATGTACTGGGTGCTGTTCTGGGGTGAAAGAATCTTTAAAGAAATATTTTTTTCCTGTGAGGAAAACAGCTTTTCCTGAGTAGTAAAACGTTCAAAAGAATCCTGTCTTTTGATTATTTACAGCATTTTGAAGGCACTATTCCTATCCTTGTTAATCTATGTGATTGACAAGGCCTACATTTGACTGCATTTTTACTTCATTAGACAGCTCTACTTTTCATTTTAAATAGTACAACAAATCCACTGCCACGTAAGTATTTCAGTGTTGTCACTAGACCTGTGCTGCAGCAATTTAAAACTTCAGAAAAAATGTGGGATTGAATCTCATTCTTCCATTTAAAAAAGCCTGAGATTTAAAAACTCTCATAAAATTTAACCCTAGAAGGACACTGTAATATGTTACTCTGGCAAAGACAGCAGAACAGTAGATCAGTAACACTTAGTTTGTTATAATTTAGAAGGAGTCTGGAAAATTAATAAAATAGTAGTGTCATCTTCTTAGTTCCCATTTCAGTGCTATAGCTTGTGCTTAGTCCTTGATGGGTTTACACTTCAAGAAATTAACATTGTAATGGTGATATTGCTATTACATTTATTCTAATGGATGGTATTAGGAAATTAACCATATAGATTAGTCAAATACTACTTTTAGTACACTTTTTAAGTACCCAGAAACACATGTCCTTATCCAAGCATCGTGACTCTGAAAAGCTGGACCTAAACTACTGTAAAACAGAAAACCCAGATTTCTGCTTGATACTCAAGCTGCAATTGGTTCATTTCTTGGATGCATTTTATGAAGGGCAATATAGGACAAACTAGAACAAAAGTAAATGCATAATTAATAACGTACCATAGGATGGGGTGAATTGTTCTTGCCATTAGCTGGGCAAGAGTCTATCCAACTAACACAGACCAGGTACATAACTCAGAGTGTTCAGTTCAGGTGCTCTCGTTTAGTAGTTTAAACATGTATTCACCCCCTTCCTTCCACAAACACAAAAGTAATGCACAGCACCATAGTTGCATGTCATTAAGTCTGCTGCTCCTTTAGCCTCTCTGTTGAGTCTGTCTTGGCTTCAACCACATGCTGCAGAACGTACCGCTCAAATCCTCTTCCCCTCTAAAAATGGCAAATAATTTTTCAACCCCTGCTAACTTCCATCCACTCTGGGGGACTGTAGCCCTGTTGCAAATTCTAATTGCTCTGTCATGGGTTAACTGAAAAAATTAATAATACTTTGTTGCAGATCTCTAGTCATAAACTGCCCCTTCATCAGCCATATAAATTGTGAGACTAGTTCTTCAGTCTTGTTTTAGTCACAGAACATCTTCTGTTTCCCCCATCTTTAGGTAACCCTGCCATTTAATCATGTCTCTGGGGGTGATATTTCTGTTTTGGTCTCCCATAGTCTGTTGTTTAACTTAAAAGAAAAGCTAGCAAGACATTGTATCTCCAAACACACTTTAGCATCCCCTGACATGCTACCCTCAGTTGCCTGAGGCTTGCTTATACTGTCTCCTGCTGGCCTGCTATCAGCTCTGATGGGACATTTAACTATATTTTTCTTCTGCTTTGGTATTTATTTTATCAGTCAGTTCTATTCTTTCCTTTTATTTCTCAGATATCCCTTAGAAGCAGGGAGCCTGGAATAGGAGTAGTCCACCAGTGACTGGACCTGTGTAGTGCTCCTCTGATGTGCCAGATACTGCTCAAAGAAGAGAGTAATCACCTAAGCTGGGGTCACAGGCACGTGTCATTTCTCAGCAGACTCAGGCAAGCTCTGCCAGTATCCTGAGCAGATGTAATCTTGTCCTGTTCAAGCTGCAGCTTGCTGACATTGCTAGCGGAACGCTGTGCCTGCCTTATGAGATGAGGCTCAGCACTAAGGTAACATAAGCCTGCAGCTTTCTGCTGTCCCAGAGTACTGGCAAAGCAAACTCTGCACAGAGTGAAAAAGAGTGTAGACATGACCATGAACCTGGAGTAAATTCAGAGATGGAATAACCATTAAAACTTCCCTTGCAGTGTGTGGACTGGTCATGCTGAACGCCTCCTTTTGCCTTCCCAAATCCTTCCACGTCTCCAAGCAGCAGCTTCTCTCACTACCCTTTTCAGTCCATGCAGTGCAGATCACTTTCACAACTGCACTTGCTCACCCCTAATTCAACATGCTCTATTTATTCTTTGGACAACAAGCTTCTGTGGCAAGACTATATTTCCTAATTCTGTACAGAATGGGGATTTTAATGATGGGGAACAAAATCGACCCCTAAAGAGCTGTTAGCCATAATGTCCTTTTGGAAGTGGTTATTTGTCATTCACAGTAACAGGTTTACACAATTAGCATGTGATCATCATGCATTTAAAAATAAAGAGGAGGGGGAGGGGACACCCTCACCCTGATGGAAATTGGTCCCACTTTGCAGAGTTTATTGTTGTCTTGATTGCAGAGATGTTACAGACTGCAGCAAAGCTCTCAATGAATAACCCTTATTATGTATTACATGCCGCATGATTTATGCTGAACATGGCACCTTATGATCTGTATTTCTACCATCCTTTCATAATGCTTTTGTGACTTAGCTCAGCTTGTCCTCTCTTTAACCTTTGTATTCAAAACATATTTACAAATATGCATATTTTACACATTCATATGGCATTCTGCCCTGTCACCTACTGACTCCACCTTCAAACAATCCTGGAAGCCCCACAGGTTTAAATGCACTCTTGCTTTTAGTTTTTCTTTCAGAATGGAGCAAGGACCAAGATGAAAAAGCCTATCATAGCATTGTTCTTCATAAATTGCATTCACATAATAGCTGAGGAAAAAGGGAAATGGAGTAAACCCACTGCCATTACAGTTTAAAGTAAAATAATCTCTACTAGTCCTCCCATAAATGTAGTGTTAGGAGGGCTAAAGCATATTAAAACAGAATGATTCTTGCAGACAGGTTCATTCAGCAGTACTGATGATCTAAAGGAGATATAGTAAGGTAGGAACAATTCCTTCAGCTGCAGATGTTTACATATGCTGTGCAATAGGAATGCGCTTTGGGGAAAGCCAATGAAAATAGAATGTGACTTTTATGTTGAAGACTGTGTGTTTCTTTAAAGAAGACTTTTCTTTTTTTTTTTTCCCCACAAGTTAAATTTGAATGTCTCTTAGCTTTCTAAGTCATCTAACTGTTTTGTATCTTTCCAAATCCTTTTGCAAGACACCTGGAATTAGATTGATGGATAGTGCTACAGCAACCCAGGTATTGCTATTAGTAGTAGTTTTGCGGCATCGAGCTGATGATCTCTTTTTTTTTTCCCCTGAATGTCTCCCAAAGAACACTATACTATTATCATCTTGATAAATTCACAGTTTTGTGTCCAGAATTGCCTTGGGTAAGATAACCTAGTACGGTAAAATATATATGCAAGTCTCTCTGCAAAATCTACTTTCTTTTAAGCCTATTTCTGCCTTAATGGGATTCATTGCTTCCCTAAGCAGCCCTTCTAATTTTCAGCAAGGTCCTTTAACTCATTTAATGTGCAACATTTGTTCATGCCTAATTTGTCTGAGCCAGGCCATGTTTGTGTTTTCCTTGAGTTGCAGAAAGGTTGATTGTGAGGGTGGAACTGCCTGCCTCCAGTGAATATATTTCTTTCCGAATTACAGTAATTACCGCAGGTTTCATTTGGTTGGTGCTCTCCTCCGTGCCCCTCCTTGACAAGGTTAACAAGCAGAAGGTAACTGAACATCTAAAGATAAGTGCCTAATCACACGGGCAATTGTTGACAGTACCATTTCTCTGGTGATGGTGATAACGTTCTGTACTGGATTCTTCTGCAAAGGCACATAGGAATTAGGTTTGCAGCCATAAGGATAACAATTGCAGATGTCAATAGATCTGCATTACCCCCAGCTGTACCCCTAAGAATATGCTGCCTCTGCTAAATAAAGAAAATAGAGAAAATTAGAGATTTTTTCCCCTGTAATCCCCACCATTGCTTTTTTTAAAAAAAAATAATGCAAGGTAACACAGTTCATTAAAATATTTGTATTGACTTCTAACTCCAGAATAGAGTCTTTCTTGCCTCCCTTTTTGTCTCTCCAAATATGCACCTCTGCACATATATATATATGTATGCACGTGTATTTAAAATATATGTCGTCAGGAATATATACATAATTATGTCTACATATATATGTATATGACATCTCTGTCTCTCCCTTCCTATATATATATGTATCTAGAAAAGGGAAAGATACTTTTCCTTAAAAAAGACAGAACTAATTTATAAATCTGATATGCCCTGAAATATTCTAAAATTAGTTCACTTGTAAAGTACTTACAGCCATCACTGGCCATCTTAAGCCGCATTTGGTGACCTCAACTCTTAAATGTAAAATTATGAAGGAAAATCTACCTTTCATTTATATTCTCTTAGTGACAGCTGCATAATAGGAAAACAGATACTTCATCTTTAGCGTGATTTCTCTTTGAAGTTCTTCCCTTTAAAAATTTCTCTTACAATACCTTGTATCAACAGGCCATTCAGTGCTTAATGAGCTGGAAGACTTAATATCAAAACTATGTTTTCTAAGGAGACAAGACTCATTTTAAAGATTTTATAAACATAAGTAACTCAGAAGCCCCACGTAATTATCTCAATGATTCAAACTAACCAGTTCTGACTAATTCCCATCACCAAGAACATTTATAATGGTGGCATTTACCTTATTTTTTCCAGTAATTAGGTCACTTTTTAGTCACAACCATAATAAATTAAGTCAGATTTTTAGAAATTATACATATTTAGACATGCATAGTTCCTACAACTGTGTGCCTGAATGTTTCTCATGCATGAGTGATATGGTAGAAGTTCTCAGTCATGTAAATGACATATTTATAGTTGTCCTATTATGAAATTAAAAATCACCATAGTTTATCAATAGCTTAGAAATCAGTTTCAAATCAAAATTCAAAACGAGATCATCATTTTCTCATGTTTCATAGAAAGTTAACTCTAGTGATTTCCAGAAAATGGCATTTGATTCATCTTAGTGTGAGAGGCATAGGAGATTCCTTGGTTTAAACATATGCTGACTTTCAGAGCATTTTAAGCATGCAATTGGATGTGCAATACCCTTTCAGATAGATATTCTAGGAAATTATTGTTATCTGGGAATTTTCATTAGAGGTCATAAAAAAGAAATCTCACATACAAGAGACTTGCTTTTTTCACATCTTAAAATAAGTATGGTAATGGACCTCCTTTTCTGTGAGGAAAGATTAGAAGAATTTGGTTTCTTTCAGTCTAGTTCAATGTTTATATAAGTACATTCAGACTCATTAATATTAGGGAGGAAGGACTGCACACTTTTAACACATCTAATCCATGATAGGAATATATAGAGAAGAATTTGAGTCACAAGTCACTACCTAGCATACCAACCTATAAAGCAGAGCAAAGAAAGAGGGAGGAATAGAGCAGCAGACTCGTTTTGTCTCTTGTCAGGATGAAAACCACACCGCTTCCTCACACTTGTTAACTCCACATCTTCTTATTCAAAGCTGTGCCTGCCAGTCTTGAACTTGTATGAAGAATAAGTTGCCTGGATCCAGGGGCTGCATAAAGCTCAGATGCTTCTCCTTGAGCTGGCTTAGTGTAGGTGCTATATGGGAAAATATTAAGGGGAAAAAAAGCAGACACAAGGGTTATCATAGAATTAGATGAAATCAGAAAAAGTGCTGGTTTGAGAACAAGTTGAAACAATGGAACACGATTTAATAACGAAACAATCTTACTGATCATACACAAAACACTCAGACTTCAGTGTGAATTTTTGAACCATTTAAAAATACAGGCAGATCTGAAAAAACCTTTTCCTGCCTTAAGAAGTAAAGAGAAAGAAAGAAGAATAAAATTCAGACTTTTGAAATAGTTGCATAAGCAAAGCTTAATTTGTTTATGTAGTGGTCCTAGGTAGCACCACTGCTGATTCTTTATATGATGGATGAAAGGCAGACTTGGTGTGACTGGCTGATGCGTTCAGTGCAGACCTCTGTAGCAAAGCCCTCTCCTGTTCTGCTCTGTCCTGACATGCATGGGCTGTTGGAGTCCAAACTCAGCAGTGGGAACATCTGGTGCCCTTACAACACTGAAAGCAATGACTGTAAGGTGTGGTGTAATGATGGTATGAAGTGGCCCAAGAAATGAGCAGTTAACAAGTTGCTGTTTGAACAATGTGTAACTTCACTGAGGATGAACACTGTTCAGTAGCAAGCAGTGCTAATTAACTCACTTGGGAGGAACGAATGTTCAAACCATTTGCTTGGGACATTTAAGGTAGGCTCCAGTCCCAGGTAAAAGCCAAAGCTCCATTTCATAGTCTGTGAAATGAGGTCAATGCAACCAGGAGGGCAATTCAGAGAAACTAAAGATGCCTAATTTGTATGCCTGAAGCAAACAGTTGTGAATATCCCCTGTGGTAGTAAGAATGTGTCAATGCTATTCTACAGTAAAAGGATTGTTAACTACAGAGCTGCAATGTAAAGAAAAAATAACTTCATAAAAATACTCCATACTGAAAAATGGAAAATTACTTTTTTCTATCAACAGGTAAATAGTATTTTCTTGATAATGCAGTGCATACACTGGAAGAAACTAACTTAGTATAGGATTCACTCAAGTTTATAAACTTAAAAGCAAAACTTCTCTCTCTTAAAAAAAAAAAATCTTATAAAGAACTCACCCCAAAATTCCTTCAAAAAAACAAAAGAAACCTGGCTGTGTTTTGATAAACAGACAAATCTAGAGTAAAGCAACAAATTGTGGAGCATGTGCTGTAAAAAAGAACAAATTTTTCCATAGCAGCAACCTTTATACATGGAAAGAGGAGAGTGTATTATTGTGAGAGGTGAGAATATTTTATTGTAAATCAGAATATTCTGTTTAAAATCATTACTTGAGAACACAGAAGGTAGGAGAGAGCAGCCCTAATGAGATGCTGTGCTGACTGTAGATCTCAGAGACACATTCTCTTGGAGTCAGACTCCCATTTTCCAGTGAGCATTTATAATGCCAAAACTACATCTATAATTGTATCAATATGTATTTTCTCCTCCATCTTTTGGCTGAAGAGAGTCCCCTTCAGATAATACAGTATTACTGACACATAGAAGGCTTTTCAGATCAAGGGGCTGCTGCTGATTTACATGTAGATTACTATTCAGAGCTACACATGCTGCCAAGCTCATTTCGCTCCAGATGAAGAAAGAAGAATATTTCTCAGACTTTCTCACAAACTTGAATGGGTTTTCATTTTTGTAAGAGGACAGGTCTGATATTATGTTCTGCTTATAAATATAAATCCCAGCTAGAGGTTTGCACAAGGTCCCATGGCATCCCAAAGAAAGAGTCCTGAATTCATAGGCCACAAATGTTGAGAGCAACCAATGTTTTTTCGCTCTGCTTCGAGGCCAACTGAATTGGGTCCCATGGAAGATTCAGCTGGTTGAAATACACAGAAAACAAGAGTGTTTCCTGACACCACTAAATAATGTATTACTTCTCTCTGTGCTACTGTGTGATTCTTTTTAATGAGTATTTCACTGACAGCATTAGGGAAACCTTGATAGCATTCTCACTTCAATTCAGCCTAAACTCCAGTTGAGTTTCATTTTATCCAGAATTGGCTGACCATTCACTTTCAGCATGCAATGACCTACATTTCAGTGTGTCACAAAATCTCTGAGTTTTTCTGGAGCATCTGTCCTGTACCTTCCAAAATAATCAGCTGTTTCATTCACACTATTTCCATGTGGTTTTATTCCTACCTTTACAATTGTATCCCTGTCAAAGAAGAACATTAAATAAAGCAGACAGGTTCCTATGAAAAAGACACTACCCGCATGTTATTTACCTGGTAATTGAATACTTAAATCAATAGATCTACCTGTCCTCCCATCCTTCTCCCTTCCCCTACCTCCGTCTTGTCTATTATCTCTGCACAGAATTAAAGGTCTAGTTAATTTTATTTCAAGCCTCTCTGTATTTGTGCCTAAGAAGATGCAGAGATGTATAATACACCTTAATGGCCTCCCAGAGCAAGCCACAGGGCTTGACCCCTTCAGGCTACCTATCCCAAATATAGCACTGAATACCTTCAAGTGTTTATTCTGTAAGAAGACAACTACAAGTGCCACACACTAGCCACCTTCTGCATCTGGAGTGACTTCAAGACCCAGAGCAGGAAGAGACTATCTTCTGATGGTGAAGAGTGAAGGATTTTTATGCACTGAAACACATTTACAGAGAGACATAGAGGCATTGCAGCAGCAGACTCAGCCAAGCCCAAGTGACCCATTAAGTATAAAAGGGGTTTTGCCTGAAGAGTTCAGGATCTCAGTGGGGGAACTCTTGAGCAATTGCATGCAGCAGGTGACCACTCTTGTCTTTAGTGAGCATCCTAAAAATGCTAGGGGGAAAGAAGCCCATTTAAATACCTGAAATACGATAACGGTCATGTGTATGAAATCTATGTGCATATACTACTGGCTGTCTGTATTACCTGCAGAAACAGGCCCCACTAGAGACACAATGCAGAAGTAGAATGCAGTTATCTTTCCTACAAATTATCCCTTCCTTTCTAAGTCTGCACATCTTATCTGATCTATTAGATAGCCAGTAGGTAAAGAAGAGCTTTATAGACAGTGGGAGTCTCTTTCTGGCTATGCACGTGTTCTGGAAGTGCAGAACTAGCTCCATTGAACATTTTCCTATTAACTATGAATAGTTCTTAAAAGAATGGGAAAGAATCCACTGAAAAGTTAATCCACTTAAACTATGAACATGATTTTAAGAATGCAGAGTTGCTGCATTCTTAATCTACTGCTGGTATTAACACAAGTACTATCTGAATCCTCAAGATCTTTTCCCACTTATATAGGAATGCTACTATAACTGTGGTAAAATTAAATGCAGTTCAGTAAATATGTATAGCACTTATTGGTGGAATAGAAATGATACTTGCAGGCAGATGTAGAAAAACACATATATGTGTACAAGCACATAAAATGCTTTTAAAGAAATAATACTTCCAAGAATCTCATTGTATCTTCTCTAAGCAATTTTGCTGTCCTAAAGAAAATACAAGTGCAAGTGGAAATCTGAAAAAAGTAAATAGATCAGCTGCAAACCTGGTCCCAGCAGCTCTAGTCTCATAGCATGATAGCCCAGAAAGGTAGAGCAGAGGATCTCAGCAGCTTCTATCCTCTCAGAGCCGCCAACTTCTGAGGTGCTAGTAGCACTAAGCTCCCTGGTCTCAGACCAATAAAGACAGACTTCACTGTTGGCTTGCTGCTTTCTGCCTAATAAAATCATGGACTAGAAAGACCTTATCTTGACTGGAGCAAAAGTGATATGTTGTTAGTTTCTTTGTTTTAACAGAGCATGACAAATCTGAGAAATAATTACAGCTCACTTTTCCATAAAATAACCAAGGAGTCTTAGAGCTGTAGTTGCCTGTGGTGAAGCTGTAAGAGTCTCTACCATATTTTCACAAAAGAACTTAGTTTGTGTGTCTCATCTCTTTATAAAAATCCATCTTTTTTTCTGGTGAAGACATAGCCAAAGTTCTAGTTAGGTGGTTGGAAGTAAAGAAGACAGAGAAGCCACTAGGTATATTATTCATGAGTTTTGGGGAAATAAGGAGATGACGGGGGAATAGTGCCTTGCATCCACCTTATTTGAGACTTATGTTTAGGCATAAACTAACTCATCTAAAATAGTCTAAAAACTAGCCTGATTCAGTGTATTCAGTTCTACCCCTCTTCCCATACTGGGAAAAAATGTTTTAATGTCAGTATGAGTAGTCTCCCCAAGAACCAAAGGAACTGATGTTATTGTGGGCCCTCTCTCTGAGCACAATGGATTTTTAATGAGGAATACAGGATCCTAGCTCAGAGCCTATGGCTCCCACTTGCCTTCCTTCCCCTCTCTCAGTTACATGAGGTGATTTCAAGCATGCAAAATAAGCTCTAGTCACTGTTCTCCACTGACTCTAGTATTTCCATAATGTAAATCTGAAAAGTTTAGATTATTCGGGCGAACAAACCAACAGTGCTTTTAATTCAGATGCTACACAAATAGTTCCTTCTGGTCTTGAAGTGGCAGGCCAATGTGTATTTATTTATCATCAGGGATCTGTACTAGGTAAATGTGGCTTATGCTTCATTACCGTTTGCTGTCCTTTTTGTTGCTGTTTACCCTCACATTTAAAAGGAACCTGACAAATGAAAAGTTGGATTTGTAAATGGATTAACACTGTGGTCCACAAAGATAACCAAAGAAATCAATGACAGCTGGACCTCCCCCTGAGAAGTGTATCATATGCTTAATAAGGGCTGCTTGACAAGATTTGGTTTTCCTCATCTACAATAACTACATTCTTCTGTTTTTTCCTTCATGCACTGATATGAGGTGTAGCATTTCACACATATAGAAGTTTTGATTTTTAAAATAAAATCACAAAAAAAAAAATTACCAAAGCACTTATATTTCTTGTGTTTGGAGATTAAGTGAACTTCTGTACATTATAAACAATAAATTAAGTAACCTGAGAATTGTAAAACATGTCCTTGGTTTCTGGAGGCAATACCAAATGGCAGACTACGAAAGTGTCATTATAGAAAAGTTTTCATTTTATTGTTTTCTTATGATACATGACAATGGCAAATGAAATCTGACAGGAGGACTGTTTCAGGACTCTTGTAAGCACTTGCCTGAAATCAGTTTTAGTGAGGCCAAATGTGCTACCTTTGTTGAATAGTTTTCCTTATTTGGTAGCATTTTGCCTAAGAGTCTGTGTTCCGTGAAACTAAAAAACACCCCCATTAGTGTTGAAAACAGCAGTGTATAGAAAAGTAATGGATTTCAAAAATACTTTGTAATAATAATTTATAATAAATAGGACACTATTTTAAGGGCTTCTTCAGACATTTAAACAACCACATCGGCTCAAGAGCAGTAGTAGAGAGATCACCAGCGAACACCAGCACCAGTGGAGAACTGATAGTCCAAACTGTCTAGTGAAAAGCAAGTGTTATGTGGCTAGGCAGTTGCAGTGACTGCCACTGAATGGTCCAAGGGTACTTATCATACTAATCTTTGGTCACCAAGGCAATTCTTCTCCATTCCATTGAACGTTCAGCATAAACTTATACATAGATTCTCCACATAAGTTTCTGTGTGGATGTTTTCGAATGAAAAATTCTGATTTAAAGTTGTTTGAAGATTCAGGTTCACATGTAGATCTGGTTGCCCATGCAAAAGACAAATTTGATGATGATTCATGACCATGGATGTGACTGCAGTAGAAGCCACAGGCTGCACAATGCTTATTCATTTCCTGCCAGAGCTTAAAATGACAATTCTGACCTTATTTAATCTAATAAAAAATACAGTAGCATGTATATACTTAAATCATTGGGCTTTCAGGAAGAAAATTAATTCAAAATACTGTTCAATGGCTAGAGTTGAACTGTATATCCCAGGGAAGGAATATGGGAGAGAATGAATCAAATTGAACCTCTGGATAAAGAACTTCTTATTTAGATTTTGTTCTTTATTTGATTATTGGTGATATTAACGTAAATTGTCATCTAATGTTTGGGCTACATTAGCTGTTGCAGTCAAATTCAGTAGTTCAGCCAATGGTGAGAATCCAAAGACATATGTGCATATTAAAAAATTAAGCGGTGTCCTGAAGATATATAAAAGTGTCATTTAAATAAGAAAAAGAAAATCATGACATATTGCAAAATTCTCTTCCTTTCCTGTCCTTCTTGCTTGTACAGAGAATAAAGGAAAAACCACATTTGAAAGTTCTCCTTTTATAAATTTGTTTTTGTCTCATGGTAGTGAAATTTTGTTCAGAAGCTAACTGTAGTGGCTAGAAGCTGTTGCTCCTTTTACATCCTCAATTACGTAGCTATGAGATCAGGCCAGAAAGTAAAATAAATGAATCCTTTGGGAAATAATCCTCCTTTACATGGGATTTTTTTTATTTGTCATGAGTGCCTGATGAAGGTAGCAATATCTTTGTCTTTCCCATTTTGACATCTTTCAGTGCATTGATACATAACTTCATCATTTGGCATTGGTCTTTCTCAAGAAAAAAAAATCTTGTTTATGCTCTTTTATGCTGTTTTACTATACAAACTTAATCTTAATCACTTAAATTAGGTGGTTTATGAGCTCCCTTTTCTGTATAATTGAAGTAATGTCTGTTTTTAATGAAAAATAAAATATTTAAGGCCTATGTGCAGAAATATTTCTATTATTACATTTACTAATTATTAGTAAATCATTCTTCCTCCTCCCCCCGCCCCCCCCCAGTACATGGGCATGGATATGACAGGTGTACTAATAATATAAAAAATCTGAAGGCAGGCAGCTTCTCGGCTTGATCCAATGGCTTTAATTGTCAGTCATTAATAAATAGGATACTGCAGTAATTTTCACTAATTTGTATTCAGGGCAGCAGTTTAGACAGTACAGAATTGTATCTGTTATCTCATTTTTGTGAATATTCTGCCAGAGGCTCTAGATCTAAATTTTCTAAACTTGGCAGCTATCTGTATATATTTAATCTGTATATATTTAGTCCATGTCATCATGTCATTTTTCAGAACATCCATTGCATGTCTCTTCTTAACCCCAAAATGCCTCAGATGACACTTTTTTTTTTTTAATAATGCATGGAAAAATAAATGTGCCTATGTCCAAACGATAGCAGGATTGAGCAAAGGTGATTTCAATATCTAACTCCCAGTTTGCTTGTATGTCTACAAATTTGAGGCATTCTTCCTCACTGCAATGAATGATCTTGACAAAAGTACTCTCTCTTATAGCTCACTGCTCTTTAATAAAAGAGTATTTATTGAATTTCCATTGGGGATTTTGTCTTGGGAATTGTCCCTACATTAATAACTATATCTTGATTCTGGTTGTCTTGCTGAAGAATAACCACATTATACTAATGAAACAATCACCTTAATATAATAATGTGGCATACACCATCATACTACTTCCCCCAAATGTTAGTATACTGTTTAATATCACTGGCTGGGGAATCATCAGTAAACTGACTGTTACTTTGAGAGGGTGGGTTAGTATTCATGGTGTTGTATTTCACTGTACTGAACCTTAACCCTCAAGGGTCGGTGCTGTATCTGTCACTTTTTTAATATACACTGTACATAAACATTGAACTAAATTATGCAGAGCTGTAAAGCCTTGTTGCCCTGCTCTGCTGTCCATTCTACAGCACGGACTTTGCCAACATGCTTGCAGACCATAAATAACTGTGTGCTGTCCCAGGTTTGCCAGCTGAACTGGTAGGTGAGGTTGTAGCCACTCAATTCGGCTCTCAAGGACACTCTTCCACAGAGTTTCTATTTCTAGAGCTTTGACTTGTTGAAATGAATGGTGCAGTTTTGCCCCTAGTCTCTGATTTGTATCCTGTTGGCCTCACTGACAGTAAGAGTAGTACCATACTCAGCATAAACCTTTGCTGCTGCCGGGCTCTCCAGCACACGAGGTACTCAATGCACCGGGAATTCAACGCACAGGCTGAAAGAAGAAAGGTCTGGCAGTGGCTAAAAAGGGGAAGTTATGTTTCTGTTTCTAGGACCTTTTCCAGCCATGCCATGTCACTGATCCTTATTCCAAGAGTTGACCCTTCTATGCTCTTGTTTTTTAATTCCCTGTATGTTTGCTTTTTCTTTTCTCTTCAAAAACAATATTTCTAAGTTGTGGTCACTATTCATGTCTGAGAACCTGACCGTTCAGTTCATGCTATAGAAAACTGTTTTTGTGCCGAATCACCTGATAGAACCAGTCTGATTTATTGTTCATCTCAAAAACACCAGGCATATTCTGTCTGTCTTGGCTTCTTTATTTGTCTTTCTCTTGTCACTTGCTTCCAATCAAGCATGGAATCGATTTCTTTTCAGATCTTACTTCTTGCATATAAAGCTGTATCTGACCTATTCCGTGAGCTTTTTATTTTTACTGTCTTCATATGAAGCTCTGCTTGTCAGCCTGAGATTGAACTGTATTGGTTTGATAAGCATTGCTATATCTATCATATGATTTCAAAGTGACATACCACTGTGCCTCAGATTATTCTGCAAGGAGATATGTGTGATGTTTGGATCTTTTGATCCTTCTCTGAAAAAAAGGGAAGTCATAAGATATTTTACTGATATTTTACTTCTGCTTGCTTAATATCATTCAGTTTAATTTGCCTTTAGAACAGCATCCAGCATTTTGCATAGCAGGTATGAAGAAATAACAGCAAATCAAGGAGCAATGATATTTCAAAAACTGCTTAGAAGTTCACCAAGAATTAGGTGTCATTGCCATTTCTCAGCTGTACAAAAAGCAAGATTCAGCCATTGTGTCAACAGAGGGGAAAAGCAAGGCTGCTTACCCAGTTCTCAGAGATTAAATGGGAGGTAGAAAATGGGCAAAGATGATCAGATACCGTAGCCCTTCTCTTTCTTCCTCTTTTTCTGTTCAAGGTGACTGGAACAGAGCCAGATGCTTCATAAAAAGAGAGAGCAATGAAGAGCAGGAGGGTGTGAGGCACATTCTGATATTTTTTTGTCCACCTCATAGGGTACAGGAGCTGGACTTCATCCCTTTGATCATTTTATAAAAGAAAAAAGAATCCAGAAAAGGTTATTTAAAGATTACTGTTAATCCCAGTTAAAGAGTTATGACATTCTAAGTCAGACCTAATTGTGCAAATTGTGTTATGAAAATTGATGTAACCCCAGAGCACAGAGAACATAAGTTTGTAAAGCATCTGTGGCAATCACTGTGATGCAGGAAAAATATCATGCAAAACTTTTCTTTATTCAAGGACTGACTCTTGCAAAAGTTTACATACGTAGCCTTTCAACAAGATTTTCAACTTTCTGTAAGACCTCTGTCATTTAGCCCCAGTTAAGAGTTAAAATGTTACTTATCAACAAACAATTTTGTGAAATAACTTCATAAATGTACAGTGATATACAAACAGTATTTTTATTGCCACCTAAACTCAACTCAAACTATAAATTATTTTTAAAGAGGAAGAAAGTTTCTCTAGTGAAAAAAAAAAAAAGAAGAGAGAAAAGCACCCTTTTTCCATCTATGATAATTAAAAGAACAAATTTATGAATATCAGAGGACTTTGCGTACTTAGTGGAAAAGGTAGCTAATTAGTTAAAAGGACTCTAAGTAAAGATGAATTGCCAGGATGACCTCTATGCACCACTCAGGCATATTCACAGTATGGTGTCATGTCTGCCACTTTCATTACCTTTGTTTTTCATGATCCTCTACTTATATTTCAGGATTTAGATGGAATCTTCAGGTGCCAATCAAAAGCCAGAGGTTAATAGATGCTGAAATGTTAGAAAATATGGGAATTGTATGTTAAAAAGCTAACTAGTCTTCAAAGAGAACAGAGCTGGAGCCAGGAAAACGGAATTATGTTTAATCAGCAAAAGAATAAGTAAATTAACATTACTTGGTAAAAAATTTTCCAATTATTAAATTCATAGATTAAAAAGGAGAACTAAATATAAAATCTCCTAAAGTTTTATCTTACATGTCAGTGTTAAAATCAAAATGGGGTTATGGAATATAAAAGAAAAACTGGGCAGATGGTCATTGTCCTATCAAGGAAAAATGGAACAGGCAAGTTGATGCAAGTAGAAGAAGTATAAATTATTGTAGAATTATGGATTTCTTCCAGAAATTTAAAACAGTGAAAGAGCAGCATACATGGGAACATGTCATGTGATACAAGAGATGGGGGTCATCCAAATTCTTTTAGCTTCAGTACTGTTGTATGGTCCACAGTACTGGAATCTACTAAGAGGAGTTTCGTTGAGTTTTACTTGCATTGAACAAAAATGCATGGTGATGTTGGAAGGTTGGAGGACTATTATAGCAATAAGTAGACAATTCAAGAGAGCAGAAAAATAAAAAAAAAAAATTGTATTTGTGCCTTTTCAAAGAATTACAGAATCACAGAGTAATATGGGGTTGGAAGGGACCTCTGGAGATCATCTAGTCCAACCCCCCTGCCAAAGCAGGTCCACCTACAGCAGGCTGCACAGGAACATGTCCAGGCAGGTTTTGAATGTCTCCAGAGAAGGAGACTCCACCACCTCCCTGGGCAGCCTATTCCGGTCCTCTGCCAACCTCAAAGTAAAGAAGTTCCTTCTCATGTTTAGGTGGAACTTCTTATGTTCAAATTTGTGCCCATTTCCTCTTGTCCACTGAAAAAAGACCGGCCCCATCCTCTTGACACCCACCCTTTAAGTATCTATAAGGACTGATCAGATACCCCCTCAGTCTTCTCTTCTGTAGAGAAGACTGTTCCCTTCTTCTGTTCCCTTCACCTGAATTATAGCTTAGGTAGCTATGAAAGTCCTATGAATGAAAATATGCATATGCACAGTTTAAATACACTTCATTTATTTTTTGGAGGCAGGAAAGGGAGAGAAAGACATATGGGTGCTGAGAAATGTATGCTTGCTGCTGCTAGAATTATTTACCAAAGCAGAGAAGTGCTCCAAAACTTGGATTTCTGTCTCTATATACTCAGACAAAACACTTTGCTTCCAGGCTCATCAAAAGCTGGAGAAGAGGCAATTAATTTTTTTTTAATCAGCTTTTTAGATGCTAACCTCCCAAAAAGAAAGATCAAATTCTTTTTTTTTAAGGTCAACTCTTTTGCTAATTCCTCAAAAAAAAGATGTGCAAGCATGTGCATATCATGGTAAAGTATTAGAGCTTTTTTCCTGTCTGTGACTTTTGCACTGTATGGCATTTTCTACTGACATTTATAAAACTCAACATGTCTGTATTTCATTTTCCTTTTAAGTGGTTCTCCTTCTCCTTAACTTCTGCCTGAATTATGAATGTTATTCTACTGTGTTCACTGACCACGCTTTGCCAAAATTCCACAAGCAGTAAATAAATTAGGTTGTCATAATCTTTTTTTCCCCCTTAGCCACATGGTTGCAGTTGAAACTACATCGCATAATATAGATTTCCATTCACTGGCTTAACATATATAAAACTGATGAGTCTCTGCAACGCCACTATGAAGAGTGTGTGTTCATGGTAAGGATGGTTCTTGTAGCCCAATGAATGTGTAATATTATATAAAACCAGATCTAATAATGTCTCAAATACAGAATAACAAAGACCTTGGTTATGAGCTACTGGGGTCAGTCACAATAGCTCAGGTGACCTATTTTCTCTAGATGCATGTGCATGAGATACAATGCCTTAGTTTGAGAAGCAAATTGGTCTTTAATTTTTTTCTTCTACTATTTGCAGATAGAGAGGTGTTTAAACTAGATTCTGAAGCCTGTAGTAGAAACTCTTGCCTGGGTTATAATCATAACACATGCCTCAAAAGTAAACATACATTAGCACAACTCAATGTGGTAATTAAGATAGAAAAAGGCAGCACTAAGCTGCATGGCCTATCAAATTCCTTGGGGAGAAAAAAAGGACTGACGTGACTTGAAATGTGTCCAAAGGGTTTAGTTAGCCTCCAATTAGCTGCAAACTTCCTCTATTAAAATGCATAACAAACACCAGCCTACATGTCCCTGAACCCTTCATTATTTAAGTCCTAATTTCAGATGGTTCTTTTATTATAGCATATATCCCAAAAGCTAGCATTGACTTTTAATTACACTATACAATCATTGCTGTCAGGTGATAAGTTGGAAGGACAGAAGTCTCCAGGGCACATCTGGGTGAACCATGAGAGCTCAGCTCTTAACCAAAAGCAAACAGCAGAACAAAGACAAACATTCTAGGAACAATCTACAATAAAATGAAGGCCAAATGGTCATCTCTCCTTAACCTTGCATTTCACAACTGCTATGAAATCCAGAGAGTTTACTCAGGCAGCCAGACTGGGATAGTACAAGGAATGAGAATGTGAAGTGGAACAGAATGTGAATTTTGCTCAACTCCTTGCACTCCCTCAACTTCTAAAAAGGACACACACATTTCTTTTTTCCTGCATTACTGTTATTGATCTTTTATTACAAAGGTCATATTGAAGGTTGCTTGCTGAAGATTTCCATACTGTGCCAATATAATTAATATATTGGGGTGGGGAGGAAGTGCATTAGGCAGGTTTTAGTTTCTGTCTGTATTTGTTTTAATGTTGTTTAGTGTCTCCTGGCCATTGTCCATTCTAATTGTGTCTGTGTGAGAAACCTGACTTTGAAGGTGGGCTGCAGCAGTTGATTAGATTTTGAAATAGAGGTGTCCATATGTCCTTGGGATTGCTGGGTGGTTGTGACTGCTGATTCCAAATCAGAAGGACATAAAGCAACCACTAGTGAAAGCGCCGTGGTCAGAATAGCACAGAGCAAACATGGAGCTGGTTGTGAATGTCACCCTTTTAAAAGCGAGAGGCCTACCTTAGCTGTCTGCTGACACCAGGAGAAACAGAGAGAGAGAAGACTTACATGAGTATTACAACTACATGAGCAGTATTACATTGAGTATCACTTTTTGTTTATTTATTTACTGTCTACACTTATGGAAAATAAGCCACTTAGGCTGGAAGAACTTGTTTTGTTTAGCTTATTTTGAGCTTGTTTTCTTGCTTGAGGAAAACATGACAGACCAGCTGATGCACAATAAAATATTGCATATCCAACCAAGAGTATATTGTTCAGAAATGTATTCTTCTACCTGCTGTGCACCCTTTTCCCTTTTCACAATGTTCTTTTATGTAGGAATCTGGAGGGCTTAATATTCAGCTGAAGTGTATGATATACAATAACCCTCTTTCTTCTTTCCTCCCTCTCAGTGCAGTTGTGACATCTCCACTGCATGATCAAGTCACACAGGGATCATACAGAAATTGTACTGAAAACTGAGACTTTTCTTTTTGATACAGTTACACGTATTTTGAGCTTGTTTATCATACATAAATATCTTCTCAAAATTAGGTATTTCTTCCATAAATCAAAAGAGGACAAACATGCAAAACCACTCCTTTTCCTTCCTTAAATGTTTTCAAAATAAAATCCACATTTTCTACCAAAAAAAAAAATAGTATTACTAACAGCTACAGCTTCTCTATCTTCACTTTAAGATGGTTACAATTGGTGAAGTTAGGAATCAAGACTGGTGCAGCCTTCAAAGGATTTTTTTCCTCCCAGTTTGTTTAATAATTTCCTGGTAAATTTCATTGTGTTGGGATGCAGTTATGAAGGACAGACACATTTTAAAGGGTTCGATAGCAAACACTAAATTTTCTAAGGTGAAAGAAGCCTGAAAAGGTAATAGGCAACAATCATTACAATGGTAGGTCAAAGGATGCTGAAATCCCAATTCAGTACTGCTACAATTAAGTGCAGGCTGTATTCCTATGCTGAATTTGGCCACAAAGCATGTAATAAAAATAGAAGAAGGGTCAGAGGAAGCTATAATGTAATAACATGAGATCATTCAAAGCTTATGCAGCCTTTTGGAAGTCCTAGTTCGAAATGTCGAAGCAGCTGAAATCAGTACCGTTTGGGGCATTTTTTCAATACTCAGAGGTCCTGCAATGTCAGATATAACCTCAAAAAGGGGATGCCAAGTTAAGGTGCAAGAAGTTACTAAGGGAGTAAAGAGAAAAATAAATACCACTATAATGCTACACATTGCTGAAATATAATTACTTGTGTTTGTTAAGGTTAATATTCTCCTTTCTATAAAGGCTGCACAGGAATGAGTTGAACACTAAGCCTAAGGTAAAAGTCAGTCACTGAATAATATTGCTTTTCTGATGCTAGAAAATCAGTGTGAAATGTTTTTTAATCATGCCATTAACCCACAGCAGACAGGTACAAATCAACAGAATGTATACAGCAGTGCCTTCTGTTCACTGATGAGGGATAATCCCAATTAACAACAAATCGATTGTGAGTGATATATTATTAGAGAGAGAGGCCTTTCTTTCTTTTTTTTTCTTTTTTTTCCTTGAAAAAACTGCTTAAAATAATGTATTTAGGTCAAGATTTGGGAGGCAGACATTAATCAGAAATACAAAGAGAGTGACCTGTTTAAAACAGTGCAGAACCAATCTTCCCACAAACAAAGTGGCTATGACTATGTAGCCTGGCAAAGAGTACTTCTGGCTGCACTGGCCCCCAGAGCCACTGTGTGTTCTCTTAATAGTGTTGGTGATTTAATTAATCTGAAGCTCAAGGTCAAAATGTTCATGTTTGAAATATTTCAGAGCACAAAACAGCAACAGAGCATTTGGATTGGGCACAAGCCTGCCTTGGCTTGATAGAGACAGACTGCATTGACAGAACCATGGACCAGCCTTCAAAGCCTCAGAGCTCAATTTACAACCCCGTCTAACTATGTATTCTCATTGGAACAGTACAAGTGATTGGTGAATCTGAATGAAAAATGGGTTTACATCTTCATCTAACTGACTGTAGCCTCTTCCTTTGAGAGGTTTCCTCTACAAGCCTGATTAGACCTTCCTCCCCTCCCACCCCCCCAAAAAAATTAATATGTATACTTAAGTATTAATTAATAACTCCGATTCAGTCTAACAGGAGTGTTCTTGTACCATACTGCTTTGCTTTTTTTTTTTTTTTTTTTTTTTTTTTTACGGAAAGAGACAAATACATTAACAAAAAAAAAAAAAAAAAAAAAAAAAGTTCTAGGAAAAATATTAAACCC
>NW_015090810.1:15846541-15882936 GCF_001431845.1 Calidris pugnax
TTTTCATTTTTTTTTTTTTTTTTTTTTTTTTTTTTTTTTTTTTTTTGACAGGAAGCAGCAGAATAACTGAAGCCTGCACTTCTTGACTAAGCTTACTCATTCAGGTCTGTCCTGTGCCTCATGACTGATATTAGTATTCCTTGTATAATTGATCATACAGGGAAAATTCCACCATTCCCCTAGGTGATCTATTCCATTGCTGTTTCATTACCTCAGTTTTAGAAAGAGTTTTCTTCAAAGATTTTTTGGTCTTTTTTCCTTTTCCTAGTCAGCATGCAAAACACCTGCTTTGTATCCAAATAAAACATTCACTCTTTTTCACAAGGTGGTGTTATTCCTGATGCTGGTTCAGTTTGTATTCCACTATAGCTCACCTTTTTTTAGCCATTTTGTTGTTTCCCATCCTGTGTTTATACAACTAATTATTCCGGCCTAAAAGAAAAGCTTTGTATTTACTGAGCGTCATTGTAGCCTTTGAGACACCAGTTTGCTGAGATTTTTAATTCAGATCTTGTTCTCCAATAGTGCCTTCTAGCATCATGTGACTCTCAAATGCTGACAAATACATTGTTTTAATCAGGAAGATCATCAATGAAGATATCGAAGAACTTTAAAATCATGACTCCCTGCACTTGTCCTATTCAATGCTTTCTTTCATTTTGACAATTAACCATTGATAGATACAATTTAAGGCACATTTTATCGCTGCCAAATAGTACTTCTATTAAAACAATATTTCCCTAGATTTATTTTTAGAATGGATTGTGACTGCAAAAGGTTATGATGTCTAACACCTCCTGTTTCCATCATCATCCTTGCAGAATTTAAAGAAAAATACTGGTTTGGCTTTGCTCAGTTCCTTGTTATCTTGCAAATAGCTGAATTATATCTTCCAGATTCTTCTGAGGAATTGAAAATAACCTGACTGGTTGTCAGTTCTCTGTCTTTTCTTTTTTTTCCTAATTCCTTGACCTCTTTAAAGATTGACATGATGTTTGCCTTCTAGCATCCCATGAGTCTTCAATAATAATCGGAAATGTTTCTGAGATTTCTTCGGTGGAACAACAAAGTTTAGTGAAATTAAAAATACTGAAGCATTGCATACTCCGAAAACAACCAGGAAATGGAGAGGGAAACTCATGCAAAGAATTAATGCAGTACCCTCTTTAAGCATTACATTCTGCCAGAGGTAGAGTTCTAATTAAGACTTTTTTTTAAAAAGAAAGTTTAAACTGATATAAATTTCAAGAATGAACTAGAGTGCTTAATAAGGTAATTTAATATGACAATGCAAAGATCGTTTCACTCTCGTATACATTTTTGTTCGTGGTGCAAGGGAATATGCATGCAAAACAGAGTTGGAAAACAGCCACTTTGCTTTAACAAAGTTTAGATAGCTATGTATATAATCACATTTTTCATAAGTCAATTATATGTTTTAACTATTTATGGTATTTAACCTAGAGATTTTTTTTCATCTGCAGGAGCTGGTTGAAAGGCAACATTAATATCATTAACAAGAGAATATTTTTACATCATTTTATTCCTTATATAGTTCTTTATTACTCATCTTAATGAATCAAATGAATAAATCTGAAAGAGAAGTGAATATATTCAAACTTCTTTCAACAGTTTGAAACATGTTAGTGAATTTGCTTGTTTATTTACCACCTAGTAACATGAGTGCAGCTAATGATCCTTCAAAACTATTTTGTGCTTAGTGATTAGTATTTTTTTCCTACACAACAGGAAAGGCTTCCAAGGTGAAAGTATAGATTATTGCTGCTGTTGAATACTGGACTCTTTTTACATATTTGGAGTTGGGCATGCAGCAGTTGACTTGATAATTTCCCTTTATGCTATCTGATTTTAAACTGAACGAGGACAATTGTGAATGCAAATGCCAGCCAATGGGGTGTTGACCTCTTGAGAGTGGTATAATTTGTAACTCACACAATTTCTCCATTCTGCATCAGCTTTGTGTACCACACAGCAGAAACAGGTTCATCTTGTTGGAAAGCAATTTAAAAGTTTTCTCCATAAGGCAATCATATTACCATACTTATTTGCTGCTGTATTTTCTCTGCCTGGTTTGCCCTGCTCACATCTATTACAGCTGGTGATGCTGGGGAAGAAGGGAGTGGAGGAAAGGAATGAAAGAGGAGGGAGCAGGAGAAAAAAAAAGGCTATGAAAGTTTTACTTCCTTTCATCACACCCTGTATACATATATATATACATCAAACTGTATATTGGGGTTAAGATACATTTTGCTGAATGAATTTCAGTGTGCTTTGATGCATCTATAATCCCAGCACGCTTATCTGAATAGGTATGATGGACTGAAAAACTGATTATTTTCTGCTTAGCTGAGTGAACTACAAGGAGAAGAATAATTCTACAACCTTAAAGGCAATGGTCTGAAGAAAAACAAATAGCAGAAAGTAATCATGGAAGGGGCAAAGGAGATCAGCTATTCTGCTAAGGAGGAAGCAGCCTTCAATTAAATATCTATTCATTGGTAATGAATGCCAAATAACATTAAATAAGCATTTAACAGAATATTAATCACATACTTAAGGGCTAATTGCAGTATATTAACAATTAATGGCCCTTTAAGAAACTGGATACACTATGGCACGTACTAAGTGTTAATTGAAAGCTATTTCAGGAACTTTATTTTGCTTTTCTTAATTGGACAGTGACACAATATACTGTTACTGAGCCCTTCTGTCCTTATCCTGACGTAGTGCAGTTGCTGCTATGCTGCATAACACAGCAGCAGATTTCAACCAGTTGTGCTCCAGGAAAAAAAAAATCAAGTCTGTTTTTCATATATATGACCTGCCAGAATCCTTACTGATAGCATGTATGCTTCTTTACAGTAACTTTAGTGCACTCTACATAGGTGATGGTGCTTTACTCTTTGTTTAAATCCATGTTCTAGCAATTATTCACCAGAGTTACATCATCTCTCCTCCATTCCTGTGGAGAGCTCTGAAGCTGTTAGAAGGCCAGATAAACCTTATTTCGTACACAGGTTTATGTTGTAGTTATTGAGACTTCCTGTCTTGATGTATCGCAGAAATAATCTTCATGGTGTTGGAATATACTTGCAATAACTTGTAAGCCTAGTTCTCTGTCAGAAACTCTAAAAGAAGAAAGGAACAAAAAATTAAAAAAAAAAAGAAAAGAAAAGAAAAAATGTTTAACTCAAAGCAGGGGAAAGAATGGAGGAGAAAGTGTAGAGGAAGTGCACAGGGAAAGTATGGGGCAAATCTTCATTTTTCTCTAAGAAGCTAATGAGACCCAAGTCAGAAATTTTCCTCTGGCAAGATATAAAATTTTGTGTGGAATTTTTGGAAGTGTCTTTCCTCTCAGACGAGGCTGTTACAAACACAAATAGTTCCCCATGTGACTCCACACCACAGATTTGTGTTATACCCAAGGTAACGGAGACTGTAGACCGGTGCTGCCATCGAAATAAGCTGCCTCATTTATCCACTTGGTCCCTTGTTCTTACCCCTCACTGTTGATTCACTTCCATCAGCAAAATTTTTCATGCAGTTAGAGAGCTGAGCAGCTTGGAGGCTTGATCCAGATCAAATGGCATCAGAAGATTAGTTCTAACTCAGGTCATTTCCCCAGTGAAATTACAAAAATCCCAAAGGTTCTTTTTCTAATGTGGCATGACTAGATTTTTCTAGTGACAGACCAAAGCTCGGACTTTAAATTAGTTATCCTGTGTTCCCCACTTATTGCAAAAAAAATAGTATAGCACCAGCTGTCTGCAAATGCCTTCTGACTCTCCATGATTCCTGTGGCAAAGGCACACAGCATTTGATGGTCTAAAAGAACACAAGGTGCTTCTCAAATGGAAGACATGGAAAAAAACAACGTGTACTACTTCTAAGACAATGCATTTTTTTAGGGGATTATCACTGCAGTTTCAAAAGGCTACTGAGGCTCTTCATTAACCTCTAACAGTAGTCTCACAATACCAGAGCTCAGCAGATTGCTGTATAGAGAATTTTTACACATCTTTTCTGAGTAATTATGCCGTACAGGGATTTAGGACCTTACCCATGTGAATGTTGGGGTTTTTTTCTCTTTGTTATGATGACTGCCACATTCTTACTTCATTAAAGAAGACATAAAAAAAAAAAATCCTTGATACCAACCTCTTGTCAATCGGTCTTGTAAGTGAATGACAAAAATGGCAATATTCTAAAATGAAAACTTATTGCCAGAAGTTTATTATCATGAGGTGGTAACAAGCCTATGCTTTCCTTACGAATGCTGGCCATCTATTCTCCCACCACTTTGGGACCTGTCCTTCATGGGATCTTTTAAACCGTTTTCATTCTCTTTAGATGTGAGTTCTGGGTTTGTTTCATTTAATATTTTTAGAATATTTAAGGTATTTGTGGACTTCTAGAAAATGTGTGTGTACATATACACATACATATATATTCTTCTGACCAAAGATAGGCTTGATCTTAGATTACATACTAAGATAGTGTGAAAAAGTGCAATTACCAGAATGTCAGGTGAGTATTTTGTACTGGCTAAAGATATGGCCTTTTATTCTTCATTCATCTAGCAAGTATAGAATGTATAATATCTCAAAAGAACCTACCCAATATTTTTACTCAATTACATTACTCTGAATAATATTTTGCTTTTACAATTTTTAAGCACTTTTCTGGACAAATAGAGTAAATTATTTCCACGGTGCAAACCACTGGAGGATGCAAATCTGTTAGGGGTTTTTTGGGAATATTTTTGAAGTGTAATTGTAGTGAAAAACAGTGAAATATAAAAATACTTTAAAAACCTGTTCCTAAACCTGTGCTTAAAATTGTAGGCCAAAGAATTGCTTATGAACAAAGTAGTACAGTTTATATAAGTATAAGCATATATTATTTATATTTTTATTAATTTATTTATACAGTATTATTTCTTTTTGCTAGCATACTGTGCATCCTATGAAATCAAAGGATGCTGCAGGAAGCAGCAAACTGGAAAATATAAAAAAGATTATCAAATCTTTGACTGTGAGCCACTTTGTCTCTATCCTCTGTCATCAAACTTTGAGAGGCAGAAACTGCCTCTGCTCACTCCAAGGTTTTTGGCTGACCATAGTTTACTAACTTTATTTTTATTGCTTTAGTTTCTCCTTATCACATATTCTAAAATATATATTTACATATTCAGTTCAAAAATAACATCGGGCATCATCAATTCTGAATGTTAATTTTATATCTGAATGCCATATATCTAAATGTGACAGAACATCAAGAATACTCATTAACATATTATCTATTATCATTTTCTTGAACTAAGTTTCTCTGTCTCCATTTACCTGTCCCTCCTTTTTTTAAATGTGGTTCCTACTAAAGCAGATTTCTGTGAGTGGAAAATGAGACCAAAGTAGCATGATATAGGTTGATCTCTGCTCCAGGAAACCAAAAGGACACTGAAGTAATTGAAGAGTAGGTGGGGTAAAATAGGGTTCTCAGGGTAGCTTTTCTCTGATTTTGATGAGGAAATGTTCCCAGTAAATTAAAGCTGACTTCTCCAGATACTGTCTACCTGTCTCTTCCTGTACCTACTGATGAAGGATAAAAAAAAACAAAAACAAAAGACAAAAAAAGTCACTTCCCAAAGGAACCTGGGAACTTACTGTGAGAGTTTGCATGTCTCTGTACCAAAAGAGTTAAATCCAACCTTAGAACTATAGGCAGCTGCTTTCGTTCATGTTAAGTATCTTCAAGACCTTGGCTATCAACCTCTTCCTTAGTCCTCCACATATATATAACATATGACATATATTGATATATACCTTTTTATATATTTAATAAAAGATGCAAGAATATTTCAGCAACTGCCATCATTTTTATTATAGGTGCAAAATGCATTTCTGGCCAAAAAATCCTGCCAATGATATTTGACTGCAGCACAGTAACTTTGTACAACCCATAGTGGTGAATTATTCCATACAGCCAAAAAATGGCAGGGTCAAGCATGGTAGCAAATTCATCTGTCAAAAATGTCATCTAGACCAGTGTCAGCTTATTCTACTAAGCTTTGTACGTGACCCCAAACAGTCTATCCCATTGCTGAAACAGTTTCTTGCCACTATTTTTTAAAACTCGAACTAGGAATAGAACTGCTTCATCTTTTTTCTTTCCAAAAGTAAGTCAACATTTTTCTATGTTTTAATTTTCATACAGGTCAAAGCTTTTGCTGTTTACCATATGAGGTCATAATAACTGGCAGGTCTCGGGGATTCCAGGAACTGTAATTTCCGGAGTAACTTTCATTAAAGCTCCATATCTCTGACAGTGATGTTGATTCTTGCGCTGAAAATAGATTTGAGGACAGAAGGCACCCAAGTGCACTGATTTCCAGGGCATGATCTTAATGGGTATTTACTCTGCCAGCCTAAGTAAAAAAAGCTATTATCCAACACATAAACATAAAAGCATAAAGTTCACCTTATACTCCAGACTGAGATTTCTGTATCGCATTATCAAAAATTCCAGCAGCACCCTCTGGTATTCCGAGATGACTAGTCCAGCTGTGGGCAGCTGGGCCTCACAATTGTACTAAGCATTTAGAACTGGCACAGGCTGCCTATGCTGGGTTAGGAGCTCCACAACCTATTGCAAGCCAAGATCTAGCCAGCAGAGCTTCAAAAGTACCCCCAACGAGAGAGCAGATGGAGAGTGAGAGCTCAGAGACTCCATTAACATTGCTTATGCCCAAAGACAGCTTCATTTTGGCATGACTTGTACAAATGCACCTGATCTGCCTATCCTTTTCCAAATGAAATTTCCTGGCCACCCTAGTGTTTGCTGCCTGGACAAGGATTATCTCTTCTCTCATGAGGACTGTCTGAGCTTCTTTTGTTGCAAGCCAATTTATGCTCTTCCTATATTCGGTCAAATCTATTAATTCTCCTCATTTGTACTCTCTAGAAAACACCAGGGAGGGGAGATCCCAGTGGGGAAAACAGGCATGGTTTAGAGCTCCTGAAACCAGGGTTTTCCAGGAAAGACAATTCCATTCTATGGGATGAAAATAGATAATTCAATTGATCCATGAGGATCGCCTCTATCCTCTGTCAGTTTTGAGGGGATGCATCATACTCAAATTTTTTGGGCACCAAAATTTGAAAAACCTTTGCTCTCAAGAAGCTAAAAGCTGTAGTTTTGGAAGTATTTGTGTCTGCTAGAGTGTGAATGGAGTATCCAGAGAGACTGTGGAAGATATATTTGACGCATAGACATTATCCTGTAAAATATCAATAAATTTAATTTTCTTGAGTTTGTTTTTTGAGAACCACAGTGAAGCTGAATTATTCTGGCTGAAGGAAACGCAACATGAAGTCTGCTTCACCTATATATAACATTTCAAACAAAATTATTGAAATATGACTGAGTCATCAACAGAAAACAAAGACATAATGGTTTTCTGGTCCTTCCTCCATAACGAATGCCACAGCAGTCACATTTAGAATAACAAAAAGGAGAAGATACACCATATAGTCCATTCTTACACTGTTTTTTCTTTCCCTGCCTGTAGAATGATCTCAGGAGACAACTTCTACTATCTAAGGAACAAAGACATAATAGTAGATGTTAGATGATCGTGCTTTAACATTATCAGTTTTCTATTTCACTTGTCTCTTTTACATTTTGCTGCAATATATCACAAGATGATGTACTAAAAAAATCTCCGAGGATATTGTATTCTCCAAGGAAACTATACAGCACTTGTAAAGCTTTTGCCTACAATTTTGAATATGCAATGTTCAGATAATATTAAAGGAAATGTCACTTCATATAGGACTTTTGTTGCTGTTGTTAAATGTGCTATACAGAATTGTAAGTGGATAAAGTGATGTTATTGTAAGTGTCCTTGAAAGTAAACCCTAAAATTGTACCAGCCTCATTAAAAACAGCTAGGCTTATCAAGCTTAATGCTATCACAGAGTAAGTCAGGAGATTAATACTGATTCATCATTAGCATCTTTCATTTAAAAAAACAAGAAGTGCCTCCAGAAGACATAATGTCATTTTAGGGTCAAACCACTGATGGGACAGAGAACATGGGTTTTGAACTCCTAGACACAGTTTATGCAAAGATATATATATATATCTTTTTATGTACAGCTTTTGTGATTGTGATTGACCACCGTTTGCATATTTACTCAGCCCTGACTGTATCCTTGACCTTGCACAACATGCACATAACAAAACAATCCATTCCCTACAGGGTTTACAATCTGGAAGACAAACATGAGTGATAATACACACTAGGAAACCCAGAGGACATGTTCACTGTAAATTATATTCTTTTTCTTTGTGTTGTTGATTTTGGTTTTTATTGTGTTCCTTACATAAAGACGGGAAAGAGCAAAGGTCTGCAGAGTCCTTTGTAGGTGGCAGGAAATCTCAGATATACCCATGCCTTGTCTTGACTACAGGAGGTGAAGTTTTCCGTTGGTGCTAACAGCTAATTCGGTACGGTCCTGTGTCTTGCTTTTTAGAGTAAAGAGGAAAGATAATAATGAAGACTGTTAGACTTTTAAGATGAACATTTTCGGCAATTTCATCAGCAATATCAATTTAACTTGCTGGGAAAAAAAAAAAAGAAAAAGATTTTACAAAATTCTTAGACAAACATTGAGAGTTACAGGACAGCTAATACCTAACATCCTATCATCTAGGACTTTTATCTGACACAGAATGAGAGAAAGAGACTGAGAAAGAGAAGGAGGGAGAACAAAGACCAAACCTTAGTGCTGGGAAATTGTATATGCCATATGATCCTCAGCAATGATGGGAGAATAGTTTTTCCTCACTTCAGTTATTTCTTGTGTACGTACATTTCTTGCTACATTTTTTGTTGTTGACAATTGTCAAAGATGTTCTTGTCCACTAAGTTCTCTAGTATATTTAACTAAAACAGAAAAAGAATGAACCTGTAGGTTTTCAAGTAGGAGGCAAAATACTTTTCAGAATTTTGTGTGTGTGTCTGGAACAAATGCAACATCAGTTTAAATAGGAGAAGTAAGCAGTGCAGTCCTTGTGCCATAGTGCCTGAAGATCCTTCAAGATTAGCTTGTCATTGTTGTTAAAATTTCCATAAAGATGTTTTAGGAACAAGCCTGTGACTGATGTCATTCATCTCCTGTGAAACTTTGATGATAACTTCTAGATAAGAAGCTGAGTGTATTTTCCTTGATCTGAATGTAAGCAAGAAGAGCAAAAGTACACATATGCAGACACATATTTATGAAATTATTTTAACTGTACTGAGATGCAGAAAAAACTTGTGTCTGAAGATTTGATATTTCCTGTGATAAGCTAAAGTTAATAGAAGGGACCAGATGCTTTGTATCACTCGTAAATTAAGGTCTTCTGATGGCACCTGGAGGGGCAGTGATATTTTATCTGAAGTGTTTCCTCACTTTCTGATAAAAAATATGATGTGAAGATAGAACTAAACATACCTTCTGCTAAACTTGCTTAGAGCCTGAGGCATGCCAAAGGTGATAAAGTGGATACTACTTGGATGAGAAAAGGAAAATATAAATGGATGAGAGCCACTGAAAACATCGGTTTACCTCAATAACAACAAATCGTGTGTACTCTGCTAACCTCTATTTTTTATTTCTGTCTCCATTTTCCTAGCATTTAGCATTGAATACCAAAAAGTGCCTGAAAATGCAGAAGCTTTGACTCTGCTCTCTTTTGCCATTGTTCCACCAGTTCTTGAGATTTATTACCAGAGCTGTCTGAGAAGAGTTCATTGGGAATGACACTGCCAATCTACACAACAGAAAAGTCAAGACTTGATTTGGTTTGGTTTTAAGATTTTAAAGAAAAAATCAGATATTACTGGATAATTAAAAACCATTTCTAATGTGGAGAAAGACAGATATGAAGTTAGAGTATGTTTTCTTCCACCAGTGACATTCTGTGTGCTTCACCTTGAACCAAAGCAAGCTGAGGCATAGATGTGCAGTACACTAGCATTATACAGTAGCTGTCAAAATGTATATGATCATCTCATGGTGGGCATGAGGTAACTTACTTTCACTGAGGTGGAGCCAAAACATAAACATGTGACACCTATGAAGTGCACTGATTGGGATATAATTAATACTAACTTGACTTGAACATGAATATAAGCATGTTAAAATAGTGTAACGAAAAAGTGTATGTGTTTTGTAACACTGTGCATGTCATTTTAAATACATACATAAGCAATTTGACCACCAAAAGGGAAAATGAAGATTAGCATAGTTGAACATAGAAGGCATTCAAGTAACGATGTTGCTGAAGGAAAAGGCAAGTGCATGGCACTGCAAATAGGCAGGCATCCTGTTGAATACGCAAGAAGGATGGCTGGGAAAACAAATGAAAAAGAGATATCAGATCTCTATACTCATATATAATTTAGTACACAACTGTTAACTGTTAAGATAAAGATATTGCCTATGTACTGATGAAGTTTAATAATGGGTAAGAATTAACAATGTGCAAATAGTGTGCTAATAATGAATTCATTATTAATGTTTAATGGTTAAAACTGTCCTCCTTTGTCTGTCCTCTATACAGTCCCACCACAGTAATGTCTAAATTCCCATATACGTATATAACCATATACTCAAAGGCAACAGAGAGATAAACTAGCTTTCGCTCAAGTGTTTTCTGGTAGTATGCAGTGTTTCTCCTTGCTCACCATGTGCAAATTTTGTAAGGGAACACTGTGTTTATTGTTTGTATTAGAGAAAGTGTGAAGTAATACTTCCTAAGTAAGAGGACTAGAGAATTCTTCCAGATGGGTGACATGCCTCTTGGAGCATTCAAAGTCATGTAGATCAGGCTGAAAAAATCCCTACTGTTTCTGCTAAGACAATGTAAACGCATAAAATCATAGTCCTGTCTATTTCTTCCCTGCCCTGTCATTTCTGACCCTTCCTTACTTTCACAGGGCAAACCTCCTGGTCAGAATTTTGCCTGATCTTTACAGAAATCGACCAATGAAAGGCAGGTCACAGACAGAATGGCTGGGAACTTGCTGTCTTCCCATTGCAATGGGAAAAACAAGGAGTGTACCACACTTAGCCTTAAGAAGATAGATAGATGGATAGATGGGGAGAGAGAGAGAGAGAGAGAGAGACTGTTTTACCTTCATGGCTGAAGAAAATGGTGAATTCTTATTTATATGGCCTTTGAGAAGTTTTTTGATGACATACTCTGTGATTCGGCTTATGATGCCAACATACTTCACAGTAACTAAAGGAAGTCTAACAATAAAATATGACAAGTACAGGCAGAAATGCACAACCACAGAGAGACAAATTAAATTGTTGGTGCAATTCCACCCACTTCAGTGGGACTACACTAGGAGGTGAAATTGTCCCTCAGCATTATTTAAGGTCCAAAGAGTGCATTTAAAACACAATAAATGGATAACTTCCAACTTGGACACTTTATAACCAAGTTTTCTTGCTCTCATGGGGGATGATCCAGAGTCACTGAACTGTTATAACCTTTCGTTTTTCATTGGTACTAACATATATCACTACATACCCAAAGTACTCTATATGAGAAAATCAATAAATGCAATGCTTAGATGATAAATGTTTACAATTTACTTCTTTGTTGCTACCATGTCCTAATAAAAACACTACCTTTAAAAGAAAGTGAGGTTAAACACTTACAAAAGGGAAAACTGTTCCTTCTTCTTGAGTATGAAAGTAGCTGTAACAAATATATTTTCTTGTTTTAAAACACTAGGACATATGGGTGTTTGGAAAGAATTAAGACTGGCTCAAAGAAATGATGGTTAAACTTTAAATTTTTCATTCCCTTTTGAAAGGTGTTAGGCTGAGGATTGTGTGCTTAAAACTGAGAGAAAAAGTTAGCCTGAACTTCATTTCCTTTTGAAGCTGTGATTTATGTGTGCAACAAAGCAAGTAGTAAATGTAAATTAATTCAGTTGGTTATTCTGCCCCTCTCTCTCAAAAAACCTTTCTTGCTGATGAAATATCTCAAAAGTTAAATAACCTAACGTCGCCATATTTTATGTGAAATAGCAGCAGAGAGTTTCAGGTTTCTTTTGAGAGGTAAGACAACATGATACACATTTACAATGTGACAAAGAATTTTTCTCACATGTATATATTCATTTTTAACTTATTCAATTCACCATTGTATGGTTAGTGATATGCCACAACAGAGAGAAAGAGTAATTCACTCTCTTTCCCCAGATAATTTATTGTAGTTAATATATTTGCTGTTGGACCTTTTAATACTTTGGTAAATGTATGCCATAGGTTTTTTTTTTAAGTGTGGTGTAAACCAGGGGAAAAAATACAGACTGATTTTATGAAAATACAATTTCTGTAGTTACATCTTTTTATCCCATAATTTGTACGTCACACAATATTCATCATCCTACTTTAGAACCTGTAATTATAACTCCTTTCACAATAATTCTGTCTTTAGGACCAATACTTTTTTTCCTGCAAAATTGTTTATCTCATTGCAAAACGGACATGGTTAATTTCTGGGTTACCATGCTGAGTTTGAAGTATAGCTTCATCCAGACACTTGTTAATAGAGTGGGAGTATACAGGACTCTTCTTTTGGGCCATAGAGGCACTCTGAGGTCATCTTGTAGAGAAAACAAGATTGATTAGGATAAGGCTGTCGATTCTTCTACTCTGAGTAAAAACTGCTTCTGAAGAAGGTCCTCTTTTTACAGTAATGGTTTATGAATTTTCTTTTCCATCTTCCCACATTTCATACAGAAATATTGCCACACATTTTCCCCGCATCTCAAACTGGAAGGGAGGCTTTAGTTACACTCTATGGCAAAAAAGTTGTGTTTGAAAATTTGACACATTGCAGAACTGTATCCTGTTGCCAAAAAATAAATAATAAAAAAAAGTCATTAAATTTTTCTGTATTGACACTGTATCCTGTTGCCAAAAAATAAATAATAAAAAAAAGTCATTAAATTTTTTCCTCTTGCTCCAATCTATTGAAATGTGCCTGCATGCAAGAGGCTAAGACATTGGAAAATGATTTTTTTTCTTACGATGGAAAAACAATAAGTCACTACACTGTATTTAAACTACAAGTACTTCAAAAATGACAATAAATTTGAACCTCATTATCTGTGCAAATAAGATAAAGAGAAATGTATATAAAATAAAGGTAAATGGATTAAGAACTACTTCTCTAGTAGATTACAAAAGTTATTGTAAATGAGAAATAATCATCCACAAAGGATTTTTTTTCCCCCAGTGATGTCTTAGATTTATCTTGGCTTGGTGAAATAAATATTTTTAGCAACATTTATAAAGATAATAATGAGTTTTCTGGATGCTGCTAAAATTTTGCAGTGATGTGAAGGTATGTGTAATGCTCAATAATGATGGGACAAGCTGTTAGTGTAAAATTGGATTCCTTTGAATAACTGAAGCTTTAATGTAGCCAAATACAGGTTCAGACACTGGGAAATAAGAATGTAGGTCATACTTATGAGAAGAGCTGCATTCTGGATTGCAGTGACATTGAGACGGATTTAAGGGTCAAAATAGATAATGAACTGAAGAGTGAAATGCTGTAACTAAAAGGGTGAGCGTAATCCTGGGATATGGAAGCAAGGAAATATCAAATAGGAGAAAGGAGACTGCTTCACTAATGGCATTCACTGAAATATACTAGTAGTGAAACACTTCAGTGTAGTTAAGGTGTTTTCTCTTTAAAGGAAACCTCAAAGAGTTGGCAAGAGTTTTACATGATAACCATGAAAGAATATTAAATGAACAAAACCCACAAATTTATTTTATAGTACTGCTGTTACCTTTAAAGTTGGTATAATCAAGCAATTAATTAATCAATCAGTGTGACTCAGGCCTGATCTACAGGAAGATGTGTGAGGAAATGAACTAGACTTAATGGGTGGTACAAGAAAAAAGATGATGTGGTTGAAGTCTGAAACCAAGAAGTTGAGACATCTGTACAGTTAATTGCTAGAAAAAGATATCTGGACATATGTTGAAAGTCTTCAGCTGATACAAATCTCAAACAAGACCAGATATGCTTCCAAAATGTATGTTGTAGCCATACAGTTTAGGGTCTTGAAACAGTTTCGTGTTTGTTCTACGTAATGGACGTTAGGTTGGTGGAATAAAATGAACATTTATGAGAATGTACATGAGTCTCCAGGATGTAGCTTAAGATGTTCCTCCAAGAGCATGAAAAATCTACCAAGCTACAAGCTGATTCTTCTAGAAGATCCCAGTGGATGGGTAATATTTTCATGTAAATGTAATGTGGTAAAACTGAAGTGTCTCATCATCTGTGATCCAAACCAAAGGAAAGTAAGACCTAGGGTTTGTCAGGAGAAAAATCCACTTGACTGATTAGAAAGGAAGATCACAGGAAATAGTTGTTAAGCCTTTGAAATTAACTGTTGTCTTTCTACTCTTAGAAAAGATGTATCCTTCATCTGCTAGATCATTCTATTTCTGATTATGAATCTTTTCCAGCCCACCAAAAACTATTCTCTATAGTGAATTTAGCTCTGTTGAAATTTCAAGTGTAGATTAAACAGAGCCTCGTGTGCCAGATTTTAATTAAAATGAGAACTCTTACTATTAACTCGAAAGAACCTACATATTTTAGTAGCATGAACAAAATTTTCTGACCAATTATATCTTTCTTTTATCCTTCAGCCTTTAGAAATGTACTTGTCTAAAATACGATAGATTGGTTTTCAAAAGTGATCACCAGCTAGAAGATATCACAAACGAAAACTCCTAACGGTGATTTTTTTGTTGGTTTAGTGCTATAATTATATAGAACTAAAGCTCCAAAACTGCACTGCAGTTTATGTTCCTGCCAAGAAGATCATAATTATTTGTCTAATATCTCTACCTTATATTCCTTTTTTTGTCATTTATCTCATGTATATGTGATCCATGTAAATTTGGCCTGGGCATTGGTTTGCTTGTCTTATTTGTAATGTTAGTCCTCTTGGAACTATAATATTCTGTATAGATTTCTTCGGGACAATGATTCCATGCAAAGAGAGCATCAGCTCACTTACTATATTGTGAGCTATTTTTCCCTAGTGATGTTTGGTTTGGGGTGGGATTTTTTGGCCTCTGTCTTCACTGGCAGCCTCTCCCCCCACACCTCTAAAGTGGTTGGACCACAAGACAGAGACTGGGGGAGAAAAGTCTCTCCCACCATAAGAGAAGATCGGGCTCGTGATCACCTGAGGAACCTGAATACATAGAATTCTATGGGACATGATGAGATACATGCCAGAGTCCTGAGGTAACTGGCTGATGTAGTTGCCAAGTCACCCTCGACGATATTTGAAAAGTCATGGCAGTCAGGTGAAATCCCTGGTGACTGGAAAAAAGGAAACATTGCACCCATTGCATCATTTTTAAAAAGGATAGAAAGGAGGACCCTGGGAACTACTGACCTGTCAGCCTCACATCTGTGCCCAGGAAGACCATGGAACAGATCCTTCTTGAAGCTATGCTACAGCATATGGAGGACAGGGAGGTGATTCAAGACAGCATGGCTTCACCAAGAGCAAGTCCTGCCTGACCAACCTACTGACTCTGCGATGGAGTGACTACATCAGTGGACAAAACAAGAGCTACGGATGTTGTCTATCTGGACTTCTGTAAGGCCTTTGACATGTCCCGCCACAATATCCTTCCATTGGATAAGTAATTGATTGGATGGTTGCAGCCAGAGGGTAGTGGTAAATGGTTCAATGTCCAGATGGAGATTGGTGACAAGAGGTGTCCCTCAGGGTCCATACTGGGACCAGTACTGTCTAATATCTTCATCAATGACATAGACAGTAGGATTGAGTGCACCTAAGCAAGTTTGAAGATGACACTGAGCTGAGTGGTGCAGTTCACACGCTTCAAGGATGGGATGCCATCCAGAGGGACCTGGACAGGTTGAGAAGTTGGCCTAAGGTTTAACAAGGTCAAGTGCAGGGTTCTTCCTGCGCCCTGGGTCCAGGCAACTAATGGTTGCCCTGCCAAGAATTAATTGGGGTACTGGTGGATGAAAAGCTGGACACATGAAAAGCAATGTATGCTTGCAGCCCAGAAAGCCAACCACATCCTGGGCTGCATCAAAAGAAGTGTGGCCAGCAGGTTGAGGGAGGTGACTCTGCCCCTCTACTCTGATCTCATGAGACCCCACCTGGAGTACCATGTCCAGCTCTAGAATCTTCGGCACAGGAAATACATGGACCTGTTGGAACGGGTCCAGGAGAGGACCACAAAGATGATCAGAGGGCTGGGGTTACTATCCTGTGAAGACCGGCTGAGAGTTAGGATTGTTCAGCCTGGAGAAGAGAAGGTTCCAGGGAGGCCTTAGAGTGGCCTACAGGAGAGATGGGAGGGGACTCTGTCAGGGAGTGAGTGATAGGATGAGAAGTAATGGTTTTAAAATGAAAGAGGGTAGATTTAGATTAGATACTAGAAAGAAATTCTTTACTGTGAGGGTGGTGAAGCACTGGAACGGGTTGTCCCAGAGAAGTTGTGGGTGCCCCATCCCTGGAGGTGTTCAAGACCAGGGTGGATGGGGCTTTGAGCAACCTGGTCTAGTTGGAAATGTCTCTGCCCATGGCAGGGGGGTTGGAACTGAATGATCTTTAAGATTCCTTCCAACACAAACCATTCTATGATTCTATAACTAGATGACCTTGAAATGTTCCTTCCAACCAAAACTATTCTATGATTCTATGATTTTTTGCATCTCATACTAAATTGTCAGACATTGATCAAGTTGCAAACTACTTCTTTCTTTGTGAGTCTCTTTTTTTCTGTTTCGCTATCAGATTTGCTGTACATAAGTTAAAGTGAAAATTTTACAACAGTGTTTTAAAAATATATGTGCAGCTCCATGTGGTGGTTTCAAATTCCCAGAACAAATTAGCATGTTTCGTTAGGAACAATGAGCGAAACCCCAAAAGGTTGCATAGTCTTCAATGACATCTGGTAATTTAGAGATGTTCCATTTTTGAATTTTGGTGGTGGAGTAAATGGGTGTTTTTCCTTGCATAAAGAAGTAGGTGTCATCTTCTTTACATATTCGATGATTTATTTCTAATATACTTACCATCTCAAACAAATAAATATTTGTGTATTCAATATCTGATAATAGGACCTATTACTTTTTACTTATTTGATTTTTATCATTTCATTCACATGTTTTCTGTAGAAGAAATTATTTCAAACAGCCCTGATAGATGTATTTCCTACTATTTGTTCTAATTTTAAGTTTACCAGCTTGTACTAAGAAAAACATTTTTTTATGGTCGGTCTGCATGCTTAGGAATTTTGAAAGTGTACTAAAAGAGAAAAAACACCTGATGATATTGATGTAGAACATTTAGGTGTGCTGTCCATTCTTTTGTGGTGGTTCATGAAACAGATAGCAAATATTTCTTGGCCTATCACCATCATCCCCTTATGCTGATAACTGTACCCAAGAGTTGGAAAATGTGGGATACATATGCAATATATAAATGACCAGATATACTTGCTGTTATGTCATCTTATGTTCTTAAACTGCCTGTAGCACTACATTAACATAGTGTATAGTATTTGGTTCTTTGATGTGCTGGAGACTAGGCTAGGACATTGGTTTTTAAACCTGGTAACAGGAACACAAAAATTTAGACTCAGAGGAACCGAGTTTGTTCTCCATCAACAATGTCTATTGAGGGTTGTGCTATTTCACCTACACTAACTCAGGTGTTACATGGTTGATATTCACATCATTTAAGACTTCCCAAAGAGCCTGTAGCTTGTAAAATTGCTAACTTTCCTCCAGTCTTTCATGCAAAACCTTAATCATTTTCTCTCACTATTCTGGTTCATCTCTCTTTTCCCACTCATTAGTAAGTGCATTAGGGCAGAATTCTTCCTATCCATTCCCTGCCACCTCAATATTCAAGATTGCTCCGCAAGTCCTTTCTTAATAATGAGCTAAAGGTGCAGCATGCAAGAGCCTATAGTTACTAGCGTACCTGAAATCCAATGGGACCTCTTCTGTCTCTTTCACTTTGGAGAGGAAATGACCAAAGCCAGTATCATCTCTCGTGCACATTCAGTGACCCAGCACTCACCTGTGTTTTGAGACAATTAACCTGTCAATAGACTTTAGCTACCCCCACTTTGTGAAAGGAAACGCTGAACCACTATATTACAGTGCTGAGAAAAAGAGGAGCTGGTACCTTCTCCTGCAAGGACACAGGCATTATTTGTCATCACTTTACATCACTGGCCAGTGTGAAGAAGATTAGTCTTTTTTCGAACAGCAGTCCAAATATGTTTATGATTTAGAACATGTAATTACACTGTTAACTTCCACGTTTAAAAGTCAAACTTCGCCCACTACAGAATGAGCCTTTAACACTTAGTGAAAGGATGTGAAAAAACATTCTTTGGTGTAAGAGAAGACAATACTTGTGAACAGTCACTGCCTTTCTAAGTCTATAAAACCTGTAACTAATGTGTTAAAAATAGCTCTGTTGTGCAATATTATGCATGCAGCAATTATCATGAAGGAATTTGATTATATTCATTCATATTAATGGAGCAGTTTTCATTTATAGGTTTGTAAACATTTCAAACTCTATTACCAAGCAGCATTATCTCATTCTGTTGACAGAATATATTATCTTTTGTTTTATAGCCACAATGGAGTGCAGAAAGCAAAGAAGCCTATAGCAGACAAAAAATCAGCCTTGATTATAAAACTGAACTTGAACACTAGCAGTATAGAAGTAGCTTCTCCTCAAAGGTCACTGCAATGGATCCAAAATCTACTTGTCATCCTCAACCATCATCTGAATCCATCCTTCTCAGAATGCTAGGAGTTCATCACCATAGAAACCACTTCTCAAATTGGCAAAGTTAAGAATTTAAATTGACTATTTTTTTTTTTATTTAATTGCAAATGGAGACCTTTAAAACTTAGCTCACTGCTGAAGATATAGAAAATCTGTGGATACTCAAAAACATGAAATTATTATGTAGGAAAAGTGTAACTGAGAAGGATGAAGAGTGAGAGGGTAATTCTTAATGATGGGTCAAAAATGAAGTTTATTTAAGTTCTGCAGTGGATTGAATTCCGGGACATCAGCAAAAAGTGCAAAAGTGACTCAGAAGTGCTCAAGTCTAAAACTTCAGATATTGCTATGGAAGCCCAGCTGCAACATAATTTATCTTATTACAATGCTTCCTGATTTGCTGTAAGGTTAGCAATGTGTTTAAGAACACTTATTAGTTGATAATGATAGCAGTTGTACACATTAGTAAAGGTACAACTAGTACAAGCAAAACTGTTGGCAGCAAATTTTCTGTTCCTGTAACTTACTGAGGTTTCAATCTCTGACTCAATTCCTATAAGAAATTATTTTCTCTGTAGTTATGATTTTCTGAAAAGGCTGGCGAAAAAACCCTGGTGCTGAATAGTTTTTTCATATATGTGATAATTCTGCAGTACTGGCTTAAGTACTTTATAACATGGTTTCAGCATCTTCTAACAGATATTCAGATGGTTTTATTCTACTATTGTCATATTAATCTGGAGGTTTCAAAAATCTGATTGAAACAAGCAGCTGGCCAGATACTGGATCCAGTTCCCTGAAACAAACAGGAAGAAGTAGAATCATCTGTAGGAGGAACGTGACATCCAACCACCACTAAAGTAACTAGCAGAACGGACCAAAAAAGAAGCATGACATGAATGAGGGGATTATACTTGACGCTTTTGTCCAGAAGAGAGGAAGAAAAGTACCAGACTGCAGAGCAAAGGAATGAGACAGAAACCAGGATGGCTGTGAAGGTATGCTGCCAATGGAAGAGAGAGGAGAATGGAACAGGCAAGAGAGTAAATGCATCCACTGCATAAAAATGTCAATCTCTTACGTAGCACTTCAAATATACGTCAAATGCTCTTCAAAAAGATCAGCCTCCTAAACAGGCAACAGGTGCATTCTGCTGAAAGAAAACATTTAACAATAGAGACATCAGATTGCTCTAGAGACACTTGCATGACATTGCTTGTTTAGATAAGCAGCTCCTTTATGTCATCTGTTGACAGGAAAGGTGAGGCCATTAGACAGACTGATAAGATGAGGTCTCTGAGGGAAGAAGCTAGAGAACCCTTTTGTTCATACAAAGCAGTGTGTTTACTGTATCAGTCTTTGGTTGTGAAATATAGATATATACACAAACCCAGCTCTTTCCCTAGAAGCTTCATATTCATCCTGAACGATTTTTCCAGTGTTAATTGTGCATCTTGTATTTGTATAGACTCAGTCATCCAGGTCTGCATCCACAGGAAACTACTATGTAGAAGGCCAAGTTCAACTGGCTTTTGAGTAACCTGGTCTAGTTGAAGGTGTCCCTGCCTATGGAAGAGGGGTTGGAACTAGACGATCTTTAAGGTCATCCAATCCAATCCATTCTCTGATTTTATGAAAATGAAACTTTTCTGGGGAAGGGGAAAAAATCAAAGCCCCTTCTGTGACGTTTCTGCCACTTCCTAGGATCTAAGGAAAATTCCCGCTTATGCTGAGTGAGGGTGACAGAAAGATCTAAACCTTGCCAGTAACCAGTGTGTCTAGAGTTAGGCACCAAAGGCACTATATTGCCAAACTAAGACAAATATTGAAACATTCCTCCTTCTGATGTACAAATCCTGCCATCAAACACAAGCCTCAAAATCCTTTCCTAGGAGCTGTTACTGCTAAGGCACAGAGGGGGGAGGGTGTGGTGGGTTGACTACGGCCAGCATAGGAGCACCCACGCTGCCGCTCACTCCTCCTCTCTCTCATGGGATGGATGAAAAATAGGAAGATGAGAAGGCTTGTGGATTAAAATAAAGATAATTTAATAGACAAATCAAAAGTCTTGTGCTCAAGCAAAGTGAAATGAGGAATTTATTTATTTCTTCCCATCTGTAGGCTGATGTCTAGCCACTTCCTGGAAAGCAGGGCCTGTAATGATTACTTGGGAAAATAAATGCCATAACCACATTCGTGGTTACACATTATGTCCTCCCTTCCACCTCCTTTCTGCCAACTTTTATTGCTGAGCAAAATGTCATACAGTATAGGATATCTCTTCATCAGTTGAGATCAGCTGTCCCAGCTGTGTCCCCTCCCAATCTCTTGCTCACCTTCAGGCTACACGCGGCGGGGTCAGAGTGGGAGAAAACAGAAAACCTCAGTGATGTGCAAGCACTATTCAGCAAGAGCCAAAACATTGGTCTGTTGTCAACACTGTTTTAGTCCCAAATGCAAAGTACAGTACCATATGGGCTGCTATGAAGGAAATTAATTCCACCCTAGTATAGAGGGCAAAGACCAAGGACACTGTGAAGCTGTAATATTCCTAACACCTCCTATTGTAGATGCCTTTGGCATCCTGCCACCTACTATAACTGATGTCCACACTGGGGACCTCCATTCTGTACAAGGTAGAAACCCTGTCCCCATCCTGCTAAAGAAGTTTTGTAATGGAAACCTAATGAAGAAAAACAATCAGAGATTTCTTGTCCCTTCAGCTTCAAGATACTTTCTCCAGTGGCAAAGGTACTCTGAGGGATTTCCTGTTCCCACGACAGGGGAGAGAAGTTCCTCATTGCTTCAATTAAAAGGTGTCACTTCTTAACAGCTAAATGTTGTAACTGGGGAGAAGGAAGGAATCATTTTTTTCTATACTGGACTCCATTCTAAGGAAAATATTTACATCCTGCATCCCTTCAAATGTCACTCAATGAAAGTAAACTAAATAGCTTTTTATTTTCCTCACACTACTTTCTAACCTGGTCCTTAATTATCTGCAAATCACTGCAGTCACATGAGTCTGTGTACCAATCTTTCATTAACTTTTCTTAAGTTTGCCAGTGTTTGACAATTGATCCCCTAACAATTACACTAGCTTTCAGTGTAATTACCTCTTTCAGCTTGCTCTTACAGATACTTAGTATACCACTTAAATCTCCCAGGTGCATGTGTTTTGGAGTCTTTCAGAAGGTCATTACTTAAGATCACATTTAATCATCCAATTATTTGTTCCCAAAGGAGAGTTCTGGGGATCAAGAAGTACAGCAGGTGAATGTAATCCCTATTGAATTTCCATTTTTCTACAATTTGAGTATTTATTAGTAGTTCTTTCTTTAAACCAAAAATTTACATAATATTTTTTATGAATAAAAAAAGCCCCTCTGGTGAATCCCTAAGCATTTCCGTTTACGTTTTCTTCCAGAATAATTCAGACCAAAGTGGTGGGGAGTAGAACTTAGACATTTTCCAAAATGTCTTCTTGTTGTTGTCTTCCTCCACAAAGGGCAAGAAATCGAACACTTTTGTCTGGGTGAGAAGTCACTTAGGATGGATTGATCTCCTGAATTGAAGTTCTTAGTCTGTCCAATACAATTTGTGTATTACTTAAACCAGCTTTCTACTAAATCACGTGCTACAAGAATAATTCTGCCTCACGCATCCAAGTTTTGAAAACAAAAAATGTTATTTATGGCTCAGGAACTGAATAACCATAGCTAAAAATGTAAAATCTTGAAAGAAATGGAACAGGCGTTTCTCCTCATCAGAATTTATTTACCTTTTGGACAATAGTCATCTATATGTAACTGAAAGAGCAAAGCAGTGCACATGGAGGAGTGGAGAAGGGAAGAAAGGATCCTCCAGACACAACAATCAAATGCTGATTATCTGCTGGAGAGGTAAACCCTACTAGTCATATTCTGCACCAGATTGCATTGATTCTGTGATATAGAAAAGGGATGGCTTTCGTGATAAAGAAAAAGGATGGCTTCTTCCAGGTCTGGGTCCCTTCAGTACTATAGTACTGTTTTTTTTTTTTCTTACAGTTTATGTTTAAGAGAAGTTAATAGAAGCTCTTAGAAAGACAATGACCCCATTCAGAGATAGCTGAACCTCTGTTCTCTGTGTGATGTCTCTGAGTATGACTTTCTAATCTTCTACCTTTCCCGAGACAGAATTATGTACTTCTCTCAGTCTTACAGTTGGATTCAGGTGTGTATTTTTTGTGTCAACAATGTCTGTTCAGTCTGTTAACACGCTGCTCCTCTTTCCCATAGAAGCTATAATATAACTTAGTGTACAGTTACAGAAGTAACATCAATTAAGTAACAGAAACAGAGCAAAAGAGGGGTGGGGTGGGGGCGGGGAAGGAGTATTTTCAACATAATTCTGCAGGCACATCTTTTGTTTTCCCAGGGTGACAGCCACTTGGTGATATTTTCAACAGCATTATAAGACAGGTTCCCTATACAGTTCTCTTTTCTATCTTAAAGGTCTGTTATTAAACTCCGTGATAGTTCTTTTGATCTGATGTATTCCTAGGACTATTCTTGTCCTGGCATAATTTCTTAACAACTCTCAGAGATTATGAAATATCTCATCTTTCAATTCCAGTCCCCTGTTTTTCTTTTTTTTTGCTATTTATTCTTTAAATTTAAACTACTTCTTTATATGGCAAGTCTTTCAATTACTGTGAAACAGAAAAAAATAATTACTACTGAACTCTAATTTGCTTCATTCAAAGGTTTGACCTATCCAAATCTTTTACTTTCTCCAAATAATCAAGCACTGCTTTTTTAGCCTTCTTGTCTTCTCATGTTTGAACCCCACTATACAAGATCCATTTACATCTCAGTACACATGCACCAATTTCACGTTTTACATACTTTTGAATCTTATACTACATCTGATTACTTATCTATAGAAGATTATATAATGAAACCTGAAAACCGTTTGACTGTCACAAGTTAACTCATAAATTTAGATTCCCCTACTCAAACACACAGGTACATGTCCAAGCATGCAGAGACTCAATTAGGAAAACCAATGCTTACCTGTAACTGAATCTGGCAAGGGATGTCAAAGGCAACGAGAAGGACTCCTGTAAGTACACAAGTGACAAAAGGAAAACTAAAGAACATGAGGGTCTGCTGCTGAATGGGCCAGGGGACCTGGTGACACAGAACATGGAAAAGGCTGAGATGATAAGTGCTTTCTTCGCCCCAGTGTTTTCTAGCAATACTAGCCTTCAGGAACCCCAGGTCTCGGAGACCAGAGGGAAATGCTGAAGTAAGGAAGATATAATCTTGGTGTAAGAGGATGAGGTCCTATTATACTTAAACAAACATACACAAGTCCATGAGCCCTGATGAGAAGCAAGCACAAGTGTTGAGGGAGCTGGCAGATGTCATTGCAAGGCCAATCTTGATAATCTTTGAACAATAATCATGGTTGGGAGAGGTGCCTGAGTACTGAAGGAAAGTAAAGGTCATTCCTATCTTCAAGAAGGACAAGAAGGATGACTCAGGGAGTTACAGGCTAATCACCATCACCGCAATCCCTGTAAAGGTGATGCAGCAGATATTTCTGAAAACCTTTTCCAGCTACATGAAGGACAAGAAAGTTATAAGGAGGAGTCAGCACAGATTCACCAAGGGGTTGTCAAGCTTGACCAACCTGATAACCTTCTGCATTGAAATAACTGGCTTGATAGATGAGAGGATAGCAGTGGATATTGTCTACCTAGGCTTCGGGAAAACTTTTGACACTGTCTCCCATAAGACCCTCATAGATTAACTGATGAAGTATGGGGTGGGTGAGCAGACAGATGGTGAAGTAGGTTGAAAACAGGCTGAATGACAGGCCCAGAGGGTGGTGTTCAGTCGTATGAAATCTAGCTGGAGGCCAGTAACTAGTGATGTACCCCAGAGGTCAATATGTGACTTATCCTATTCAAGATCTTCATTAATGATCTGGATGATGGGACAGTGAATCCTGGGGTTCCTGGTGGATACCAAGTTGAACATGAGACAGCAATGTGCCCTTTCTGCAAATAAGGTGAATGGTGTCCTGAGCTGCATTAGGAATATTATTGCCAGTCTGTCAAGGGATGTGATCATTTCCTTCAACTCAGTTCTGGTGAGGTCACACCTGGATTTCTGGATCCAATTCTGGGTTCCCCAGTACGAGAGAGGTATGGACATACTGCAGAGGGTCCAGTGAAGGGTGGGGAAGATGATGAAGGGACTGGAGCACCTCTGCTAACAGGAAAGGCTGAGAGGGCTGGGGTTGTTTAGTCTGGAGAAGAGAAGACTCAGGAGAGATCTTATCAATATATATTAATGCCTGAGGGGAAGGTCCAAAGAGGACAGAGCCAGGATCTTTCCAGTCATGCCCAATGAGAGGAAAAGAAGCAATGGGCACACGTTAAAACACCGGAGGATCCCTCTGCACACCTGGGCAACTTACTATAGGTGATCCTGTTTGAGCTGGGAGATTGGACAAGGTGACCTCCATATGTGCTTTCCAATCTCAACCATTCTGTGGTTTTGTGATAGAAGATTAATATTTCAGCTCAGAGATAAAAAAGTGGTTGAAGCACATGTTATTCTTTATGCCTGGTACCTTTAGAAAGCATTCCAATCCAAAATCCCCACAAAACCTGCTAGTAAGGTTTTGCTTTACCTGTTTCCTTCCCTGTCCTTAGGCTTCTTTTAGATTTGAGTTTTTCTGAGTGTTTAGGACCTTCTAACATTTTCAGTGAATATCAGAGAATCTTTCCTGTGAGCTTTTGCTCACAGAAGAAGGATGGGAGCCCTCCCTTTTCATAACTTCTGTTCTTTTTGTCAAAAATCCAACACCATCTCTCCCCAGTTGGTTTTGTCAGGCAGGGTAAGTAATGAGAAAGTAACAGAAGCTAGTACTGTAGGTCCATTGGAAATAGAAGATGGCAATAAATAAGAGAAATTTCTTTTATGAAAATAGATGTAAAGAGTCTTTACAGTCCTTAACTACATTAGATTTTCTGTTAGAGAAAGTAGAAGAATGCAAAGACATAGTCAATAGAGTAGGTTAAAAAATTATCTTTTCAGTAGCCTTCAGGATGCATCTGAGCACAACATGACTATTATTCCTCACAATAAACTTGTGCTGAGGTTGTGGCCAACAATCTAAGCGTAGGTTTTTTGGATATGTTTTGTTTTCAGGAAAAAAAATGTATTTAAAAAGGAAAGGCTCATCAATCACCTGATAGATAAGACATTGGGCATCTTACACCTCTCTCTCACATACTATCTAAACAAAGATATCAAATGTTATCAATTCAAGATCGCCTGTATCCTCTTAGAGACCGAATGCCTCCAGATTTTCTATTTAAGACTGTTTCAAAGGGGCCCATAAGTGAACAATTTAATTTTAGTTTCCTCCACTCTTTGTAATTCAATTTGAGCAGAGTAATACTTTTCAATATACCAGTATTTTGATACCAACATCCTAACTGCAGTCATATACCACTTTGTCCTTTCTATTTAGCTTTCCCAACATTTCTTGCCTTATTTTATAAAGCTCTTGCCAGGTTAGCTAGATGAACGTGACTGAAGAACTAAGTATTGTTTTTCATGCTAGCATGCAAACCAAGGAAACTATGGCCTAGAATAATTGAGTTCATGCAGTTCTTGTAATTTTGCAATTCAGGTCACATTATGTGCAGTATATAGAGAAAAGGAAGGCCAACATCACTCCAGTCTTCAAAAAGGGCAAGAAGGAGGACCCTGGGAACTACAGACCAGTTAGTCTCAATTCTGTCCCTGCGAAGGTAATGGAGAGACTCATTCTAGATGTCATCTCCAAACAAGTTGAAGAGTGGGGGGTTATTGGAAGTGGGCAACACGGGTTTACCAAGGGTAAATCATGTTTGACCAATCTGATAGCCTTCTATGATGCAATAACTGGTTGGTTGGATGAGGGGAGGGCAGCAGATGTCATCTACCTTGACTTCAGCAAGGCTTTTGACACTGTCTCCCATAACATCCTCATTGGGAAACTAAGGCAGTGTGGGCTGGACGAGGGGACAGTGAGGTGGATTGAGAACTGGCTGTGTGGAAAAGTGTAGGGTCCTGCACCTGGGGAGGAAAAATGTCAGGCACCAGTACAGGTTAGGGGTGGACCTGCTGGAGGCAACTTCTGAAAAGAAAGATCTAGGGGTCCTGGTGGACAGCAAAATGACAATGAGCAAGCAGTGTGCTCTTGTGGCCAGGAAGGCCAATGGAATCCTGGGCTGCATAGGGAAGAGTGTGGCCAGCAGGTCAAGGGAAGTCATTCATCCCCTCTACTCTGCACTGGTGAGGCCACAACTGGAGTACTGCGTCCAGTTCTGGGCTCCCCAGTTCAAGAGGGACAGGGAACTGCTGGAAAGAGTCCAGCGAAGGGCAACAAAGATGATTCAAGGATTGGAGCATCTCCCTTATGAAGAAAGACTGAGAGAGCTGGGACTCTTTAGTCTGGAGAAGAGAAGGCTGAGGGGAGACCTTATTAATGCCTACAAGTATCTCAAGGGAGGGTTGAAGGAGGAGGGAGCCAGACTCTTTTCAGTGGTTCCCAGTGAGAGGACGAGGGGCAACGGGCACAAGCTGGAACATAAGAGGTTCCACTCAAATATGAGGAAAAACTTCTTCACAGTGAGGGTGACAGAGCCCTGGAACAGGCTGCCTAGGGAGATTGTGGAGTCCCCTTCTTTGGAGATTTTCAAGACCCACCTGGATGCAGTCCTGCGTAACATGCTCTGACAAGCTCTAGACAATCCTGCTTTAGATGACCTCTATGGTCCCTTCCAACTCTAAAAATTCCATGAAATTCCGTGAAATTCAGTGAAAAGACTTGAAGTAGCTCTCCACAGATCTACTTCCTGACAATAAGTTATCTTTCTATAGCTAAATAAAACAATATGCTTAATATCTATGATGAAACCACAGAAAAATGTTTATATTCTTTTCACTTTTGTTTGTTGGCTGTGTTGTATTATGACATTCATCCTTCCTTTTATACTACACTTTCTATTTATGTAATATGTATGCCTTGAGTGAAAGTATAGAAGAGTGAGAAAGAATAAAGAAGGTGTGAGACCTGAATAACACAAAAAATTGCATCCCAAGACTCAAAAGTGAACTACTTCTTTTCTTGTGTTGGCTTTTATCAGTAACTTTGGATTTTGTTGTTATTGTTGTTGTTTTTCTTTTTTCTTGTCCATTTTATTATACAGGTATGGGTTCTTTTGGAAAAATTCTAGATTCCTAACAATATATAGTGTTCTCTCTTTCTTCTGTCATCCCATATCTTAGCTACCCATGTGCATGCATGATAATGAGAGCATGTATTTCTGATGCCAGATATGATTACTATTGAGAAACTATGTGAAGTATCATTGAGAGTCAGCAGACAAAATTCCCCACTGGGCTCAGGCTGGCTTTGATTCCCAGAAGTATTCCACTGACCTCACTTTTACCAGAAACCTGTCTGTCAGATTTTTCCATTATATATACACTTTGAAGATGAAATATATTTCTTAGATTTGAACGTAGAAAGATCAAACTGTTCAACCAACATTGCACTCAGTCCACTTGCAAGTGAGATGGGAACTTAACATACAACTCCTCTTGAAGCTGTGCAGAAATATCCAGCAGAAGTAATGAGAGTAGGCGGCATCAATAGATATTTCCCTAAGAATTGCCTTTGAAAGAAAAAAGAAAGATTACCTTTCCTGTTCACTTTCTATTTAAAAGCTTTCCCAAGAGCAGTGGTGAGAAAGTGTCACAGAAGTGAACAAGCAAGGACACAAGTTGCTGCTGCAGCTTCTGCAAGGATATCATGACCACCAGTTTCAGATGGAGTGACAGAATGAGATCTTGTAGACAAAGAGACAAGTACTAGAAGTTGAATCCTCACCTAGGTTACATGGCTTATATCCTCTATAAGGATTTGTGAGTTTCTAAATATTTTCTTCCTTTTACATCTGAGTTTGCCTGTAAAGCTCTGAATCTCAGAATGATCTAACAATGATTAAGGCAGAGATAAAGAAAACTTTTTCCCCCCAGCCTCTACGCAAAATACAAACCAAGCAATTTGCAGATTAAAGGACATTCTAGTCTTTAGCTATAGTTAATTTTTTCATTTAGAGATAAGCTAGGCTTTTTTAGAACAGATTTACATTAATTTTGATTAGTTTGTAGCCATATTAACCATAGAATAATTAGTGTTCAGGAGGAAGACTTTAAATAATAGCCTGAGAAAATTAGCTGAAGTGGTATATGAAAGACATCCTGTATCACTGAATTAATTATATAAGGATATTCGGAATGAAAATGTCATACATAAATACTCATATTCAAAAAATAATGAGTAGCTATGTCTTTAACTGAGACCACAGCTGACACAAAAAGGCTGACTCTGAAAACATTATTTCATATATGATCCTATTCTAATATTGTAACAAGATCCACAATAGCTCAGCAATAGAATTTGCTTAATGAACATGTATCTAATAACTCACAAGTATTTCTGACCTCTTACACCAGAAACTTCTATTTCTCTGATTCGAGTGAATAGAGAAGAATAGATAAATCTAGACCTTCAAAGGTGTAGCAGCAGCAGAAGTCTAGTAGATATTGTTGAATTTTTTGATGGCTTACGGTGCTAAAGAAATGTTTGACATATAAATAATCACTATAGTTGATTAGCAGACAGGACTCCCAGTAGTATGCCAGAAAAATATTTCTTGTCCCCGTGGACTAAGATTTTACATTTAGACTTCTGATGTAGCAGTAGGAGGCATAACATTTCAATAGTACTTAAAACATAATCTAAACAGACTGTACACGTCTAAAGGTTTATGGTAATGCTGTTTGGTTTGGTTTGCTTTGCTCCTCACAAAACAAGGACTAATTTACAATCAAAAAATCCATTCCTATTAGCCATGTTTCAGGAGGTTCTATAAGAAACTAGTAAAGGAAAAGCCAAAAAAACTGACATCACAAGAATGGTGTTCAAAGAGAGATGTGCCATGCACATACAAAATGCCCTAAGTTTCCTCTTGAGTGTTATTTTTCAAGGCTGTGAAACCTTCATATTAGTTTTCAAATTCCACTTAAAAAGAGCTTGGAATTGGTGCTAGGTTCTTACCATGAATGTCTAGAAGAAGTTTTATGCAACTGTAAAACTTGCAAGTCCTCCCTAAATCCCCATGTTTCCAAAAGATGATGATGATGATGAGTGAGGGGTTTTTTAGATTTTTAATGCTTTTTTTTTAAACATCATGCTGCCTATCAGAAGAAACCTGATGGTGTTATATAGTTTGCAACATTCTCTTTTGCCCTTGTATTCCAAAAGAAAGAGTAACTTTTAAGTTCTGCAGCAACATCCACATCTTAGCATAAGTGACAGCTACTCCATTTCACGAGAGTTTTGAGATGGAGCAAGAAGCAGCTTGGAAACGGGAAGCCATCTCAGAAATAGGTAAGCTGCACTTTATCAATTTAAATGTCTGACTGGTAAAAATCACAGATTTAACTAACTTCTCTTACCATAAAAGTGACATGAGAAGTGTCAGATTGTGAAACCGAGCAGGAACAAAATCTTTAAGGCTTTTCATATTTTAGTATAGCAATCCTAAGAGGAATGGATACTAATAATTTTGACATAACTCATATTTCTCAAGAATGAACAAAGATATCACAATTATATAAAATATTTTCACAAAGTAAGAAAAAAAATCTCTTTTTCTTTGGGATCATGTTAGAAAGCCCTACAAAATAATATAAACCCTCCTCCAGGAAGGGAAAACACTGAGTAATGGTAATGTTTTAACCGAACTGTGCCTCTCATCCTAACCCTGTTGCCTTTTGAGGCATAGCTGTGATTTACCACTAAACTGAAGTACCCCTTTAGCTGACACTATATTATTCTGTCTATCCCAGTATTAAACCTTACGTTCCATTCATTCTCTGTCTGTAATTCATATAAGACATATAAGGCCTTTTGGCTCTTCATGCCATTTTGTTCAATTTGAAATGCACAATTTGATAAAAATAATCACAGGAGGAATTGTTAAAAAGTCTGATTTGAAGTGTCTTGAACTAAAAGTTGAACTAAATTTTACTGGATACATAAAATACTTTAAAGTGATATTAAAAGCAGACATTCTTTTATTTTGTGCTTTTTTTTCTGTGAAAACTTCTTATAGACTAAAAGTTTTGTGAATTATTCTTTTCAGAAAGTAAATGCACACATACACAATAAGCCTCCATTCCAAATTTCTGTACTTTAAAACAACATTTTTTTAAAATATATTTAAAATATTGCAGAAAAGAAACAGATTTTTGTTGGGTTTTTTTCCTCCTTTTTAATCAATTTGGATAAGTTACTTACCATGTTACTGAACTGAGAACTTACATCTATTCTGGGAAGAGCCAGATTGCCCATAAATTACAAACTCCCAAAAAAGTAAGTAATTTATTATGTAAGTATTCAATTTGTCATTTCATCCTTTACTGAAAGGACATGATAAGCAATCCAGGTTAACATAACAATCATACTACAAACCTTGTGCTATATATCTTGATTATTGATGTAATTGTGACCACTAATTTTAGGCTCAGCTGATGTCAGGGTTTCTAGAGCAGATTGGACTCCAAACTCTCTCTAAATTTACTAGCTGTACTTTTTTCCTTTTCCCCTCCCCACATGTACAGGGGTCCCATAAGTCTGAATGACTCCTTTGTGAGTTAGTAGTATATAAGAAAAAGCCTGTGAAGGAATAACATGGTAGGACCAGTAATACAGTCCTAACAACGTGAGTATTTCGGCACAAAATACTGACATACTAGCAACCAGTTTTGTAAGAACCAATTTGACTCTTTAATGTAAGCATAATGTTTACTTTAATAATGCAAAATCAATTTTAGGAATTTCAGCCTGACAGTACATCTCAAAACTCTGAGCTTTGTAGCAGCATGCATGCCCAATAATATGCATTCATGTTCAGGGCATACAGATTGAAATTGTATGAAAGACGTAGGCCATACTATTGGTCTTCTTTGTTTGAATGTTATATGATCTGACCACAGTTTTCACTGGAAGGTCGAAAATTTGTCTACTACACATGCCACTGACGCTGGCTGAAGAGAACAGACTTCATGGTGATGGAGCTCTCCAGTTCACCACCTTGACCTTTTTTTCTGCAAGGAAAATTGAATTCTTAATAAGCAAAGTAAATACATATTCTCCAGCTACATTAATTGTTTCAGAACATCATATGAAAAAAAAATAATGTGTTGGAAGTTCTTCACTGTGAAACAAAACCACACTGAAATAAAATGGACTTCTGAAAGAAATAGGTACTGTGGTTATAACTGTTTTGAACATAGTAGCAGAAATGGGTGTAAATCGATATATTCTAGATGAAGCACTACCAACAGCTGTTATTAAAGTTGCATTCAGAATAGTATTGCAAACTGAAAAGGTTTTCACTCAGTGTTTTTTGAAGTATTCATTTATCAGCTTACACTCTTTTCAGGCAGAATGTAACCAAAATCTACTACTGTGGAAGTCTCCTCAAGAAAACTTTTCTCAAGGAAGGAATTAACAGAGTTCACTTTCCTCTTATAAAAATGCTTATACCCCATTTTGTAAAAAAACTTGGCACAAAAATGGGTAAAATGACTGAAATTATGAGGGAATTTTTAAGAAGTAAATTTTACCATGGATATTAAATTTTTGACTTGGCCAAATTTAAGAGGTTCAAACGTGTTTTATGTATTTCTATTGCATGAATTTGCTAACATGAATAGAGAATATTTGCACTTTGGGCTGGGAACAAAAAAGAAAAAGAAAACTTCATAAACTTCTCTCTTAGGCTTCTTCAAAAGTGGAAGATTATTTTCTAAGGCCTCAATTCAGGAAAGCAATGAAACATGTTTGGAAGTTTTGCTGTGCTGAAGCCAAAGGCAGCAACAAATACAAATCAAATAGATGTCCTTGAAAAAAAGTCCTTTTTCTTTATTGCTCACCAGAAATAGATTGCTCACCAGCTATATATGACAAGGTGGGTAACTAGAAATATATTTAGATTTGATTATTTACAGAGCCTATAAAGAACAGGACAACTGTTGACAGGATTGATCCAGTTCAAAACAAATTCCAACAGCAAACGGCAATAAATCAGACAGACATAACATTGCATAATTCTTTAGTACTGGCACCATTTTATTTGAAGATCTCATGTTTGCAGCATGATTTGTGGACTATTTACATATATTCTAAACATATATTTAATAACTGTACACATACACTATTGGCTGTATCTAAAACATTAGTTAAGTGTCTGTCAGACTCACTAATTACTTTATTTAGATTATGTGTAATTTTAAAGACATTTCTATGTACTGCATTAAAATAACTATTAAGATTTAGGATGTCTGCCTGCAAAAAAATTTAATGGATGCCAGGCTCAGTGTGCCTACCATTTATTCTGATAGAAGGAATGTATGCTCACTGACTTAGGTAAAATTAAGAGTAATTTGCATTGGCATCTGCGTTACTAAAATCTGTTGCTATTTATAAAAAAATATTGTTTGCCTGTGCCAGCTAAAAAGTGCCCTTTTCCTCTGAGAAAATGTGCAATTTCTGGTATGCTGCTGTAATTAATTAAAATGATTAGTTTAATTTAATATATGTTTTAGTATTTTCAGTATGCACAAAGTTACAAACGGATGTAAGTTTCTGGAAAAATAGAGGTGGGTTTTTTAAAAATCTATCAAGTTTTGTTCTTCTAATTAATGTTAATTTGCAAAACTCTTCATGCACTTTTAATTTATGATAATTGCAAGGCCGAGTTGTTTAGAGACAAAAATTGTACATGCTTTATTATTCCATTCTTACATGATTTGATTTTGTTTTGAATTTCTTCTAAAATTGTTGTCAGCACCATGCCATTATGAAAAACATATCACAATTAAGATTATGATATGAAGAAAACTATGTTGAAAACAAGTATTCTTAGAATGTTGTTTAATAAAAATAATTTAGTTCTTAAATTAGGTAAATGTTGATTGTTATTACTGTGAAAAAAGTTTTAGCCTTTCTAAATGGTGCAAGTTTAAATTTTCAATTTTTTTAATATTAAAGTGTGTAACTGAGAAATAGGGCATATTTTGAAGTAGAAAAGCAAATAACTTGGAATGTCTACACAATAGCAGATATTCCTGATGTAAAAAATGGCACACGACACTTTAATAATAGTGCCTTATGCAGACAGCATGTCAAAAAATATAATTAATCGTAATTAGCAACTATCTCAAAGAGAAAGTTGCCTTTCTGCATATTATCAACACTGTGATTACTACCAGAAACAACTACCTTCCATCTAAAAGCAATTATATTAAGTGATAGTAATGTAACTATATAACAAAGTATATTTTCTTTCTAAGGAATATTAAAAAATACTAAAAATTCAACCACGTGTACAATTATAAACATTTTTATCCTTCTGAGTATATTTAGTATTAGAATAGCACCAATTCAAAACAAACTCTGTATTTGCGGAGTCCAAAGTATTTCTACATTCACTAAAAGCATTGTCCTAGCACAGAAATGAATTTATATCTTACTGTTACAATTTCTGTTACAAAAAGATAACTTGCAATGTGGAGTGAAAATTAATTTGCACCTCAACAGATGTAGGTGAGGACAAAATTATCCATCTGCCAGGTAAGAAATTGCTTTAAAACAGAACTTTAAACCAGAATGAAACGTGTTAGCTTTCCTTAAAATTGAATTTACACCTTGCTTTTGTGGGGGAGAGTAGTCAATGAGGTCCCTCAGCCTATATTTTAAGGGCCCCTCCACAAATCTTCATCGTCCTACCAGGAGCTTTGCCATACATGCAATAATAAAAGTTTATGGTCAGAGTTTATTTACGTGAGCATCCATGTGTGACATAGATGCAGGTGCTTTTTCCTCTTGCTTACAGAATGCTCCTTTGCTACAAATTGTCCACAACATTGACAACTCTGTCATACTTCTAAATATGTATTGGTACTGGTCATTCAAAGGAATCTTGCAAAAATGGAAAATTCCAAGTCTTGCCTTTTCAAAATGTTCTTGGCTAAAAGATTATTTGTGGCCATGAAATGACTATAACAAAGACTTCAATCAAGTCACTAAATGGTCATCTCTCAAGCTGCGTCTACAAGCTCAGAAATGTTGTATCTCAAAGGCAAAAAGTAAGCATAACCTTCTTTATTACAAGAAGCATTTAGCTAAATTTTAGTGACCGGTGTTATTTCCATTAGCTCGAAAATGATGATGGAACCAGATAACTTTGAGGCATCTCTTTTTCCCTCAAGATGGATAGAATTAATAGCGAGAGTACCTCTATCTTCTTAGTTACTGTCCTAGCTAAATCAGTAGTCAGCCCCAAAGGTCTCTTGCTATGAGTCTCTCATCACATTAGTCTCAACATCTCTCCAGAGTACTGCTGATTTGGTCATTGTAAGTGTGGTTCTTTCCACAACACAGGAATTGTCAACCTTGATTGTCTCCAGGGAGTCCACACTGAGTGCCACATCTCCTTGGCAGTGCAGTACTGCCTAAATTTAGACTTGTGGACAGGTACTGCTTTAATAAAAAAATTTTGTTGCCTCTTTTTGTTATCTTTTAAACCACAGCAGCTACCCATGTTTGTGCCTACTTGCAACAATAGTATTTGCATGTCAAAACTAGCTATCCTCTAAAGTAATGCAGTTGTCAGTTTTGTGAAGTGAGCATATTCATCCTTTCAAAAGTGCATACCCAAGTTGCTCCAGTTGGCATCCAAAATTTCCTGGGTCCAGAGGAGGAATCAGAAACTGCAAGCTGGCCAGATTCCCAGTTCCAGCAGGAAATCAGGGATATCCAAAACCAGGGATATTCAAAACAGCCTTCAGTCTGGGCTGCCCTAGAGCTGTGGACATGGGCATCCTAGGTTCCCCAACACTTTGATGCAAAAGGTAGCAGAGTATCAGCCAACTTCATGTCACAACCCTGCCTGTATTCTGGTATAAAGAATGTCAAAACAGAGAAGTATCCATTTTGTAAGAACACTTCTGACCTGAGAAAGGCCTGGGGGACTTGTAATAGGGCAGCACGTTGGCAGATTTCTCCAGTGACAGATCCTCACAAAGACAAAACCAAGCACAGAGCCCACAGGTAAATTAGAATGTCTGTAGTAGATATAAAGTCTCTCCCCACTTCTAGAGACCTCATGTGTAACATCCACTTTAGAATGTCAAACACTTTACTAGTCCCAGTGGTGAATGTCAGAATGAATGGGCAATGTACCACAATTTGAGCTGAGTAAACTCTTCGATGGACAGACTACTGTGTTCATTTTAAACTTCTTTTAATAGTGTTTAAATTTGTTCCTTTTTTTTTT
>NW_015090810.1:15883171-16100014 GCF_001431845.1 Calidris pugnax
AGGGTGGGGGGGGTAGGGTTTTTTTTGCTTTCTACAAGATAAGCTAAAAAGAAGGGAACTGAAGGTTTCTTTGCCCAGATGGCTAGACTTTGAACCAGCCAGATGGAAGACAGCAAATCCTTCCTGGATTTCCGACAGATTTCTGGAGTCCGCAAGCTGGGGAAAGCTGTGCCAGACAGGCTATGCTCCCCCATCATGTTTCTCCAGGGCAAACAGCCACCATGGCTTTTCTAGGTTCAATGCAAACTTCAAAGATTTGAGGAATCTTCGTACTAACCAGAATTCAGCTGTTACCTTCAGAGCCCAAATCTCTACAGGAAGCTGAGGACTTGGGATGGGTTCTGAAGGCTCTCGGTTCTTAGGTAACTCTGCCTTATGGCAAACTTGAGTGCTTTGAGCATTCCAGTGGCCTTCCTAGTGAAGTAGTCCTGCAGTTATTGGCCCCAGTAATACCACGTAACATCTGCAAGGGCCTTGTGAATGTGTTTTGTTTCTTAAATAGCTATTTGCATCTTGAATCACTGTCTTGATGTATTCTACTTGGCCATGCTGCTCACTGGCATATTTTAGCTTTGCCTTTGACTCAATGATCATAAATACTCATTATTAGATGGAAACATGATGGAAACGTATTTATCTAGTGTAGAATCAGAAAGGAAGGGGTGTTGTATAGCTTCTGTTACACTCCTACATTATCAATAAAATGGCATCCCTCCTCCATGAAAAGAGCCATTATTCTTATGTTGCCCAAAACTATCAATTGTTTAAAAAATAAGACAAAATATAAGCACACGTGTACCCAATGAATATATTCATACAACCATACTTATAAAGGGAGGCCATATAAGTAGGGGGAGAGGCAGAGGGAGGGAGAGTATATGCCACAAGCAAATTACTGTATATGTTGCAAAATTAAACAAGATCTTCTCATCAAGCTACACTGGCAGAATTCACATTAAGGAACTTACAAATTAAACCAAACAACAGTACTAGAAAAAATGTTTGGAAAAGACACTGGGGCAGAGAAACAAGATATATTTAGGGAGTTTCTTTTGGATTTTCAGGTGTTATTTTTAGAAAATAATTAAGGATAATTAAAGCATAATCCACTGTTGAATAGAAATGGACTAAACCACTTACAGAAAGGTAAGATTTGACAGGTATTTTCTCTGCAAACGCAGTCCAGTTCCTGTGGCATTTTCAAATGTGTGCCTGAAAGGTGCATAGAGGTAAGATTTACGAGGCTCGTAGTGAAGAGCCTTTTCATCCAGAGCACTGGAGAGCTAAAAAGCATGAGAAAAAGTTTCAAATGCTTCGTTTGCTTCATCAGGTGCACAGCAATTGCTCTGTGCAGATAGTTTTGACATCATTCACCTCTGCACTCTTGATGTGAGAGAGACACTCTCAGGACCCCATGGGGTCCCTGGGGGCTCCACATGGTTCCATCAGGGCAGAGCCCGGCAGCCATGGCCTGTCCCACTCCCCAGCCAGGAGCAGGGCCTTTGGGAGCTGAGATGGGGTTCGGGGCTGTGGGCAAGGTGGGGAGAGCCCCAGGGTTCGGCAAAGACAAGTAAAGCTGGTGGTACCTTGAGGCCGTGGCACTCACCATGGTAGTAAGGAGTTTAAACAATTTACTACTATGATGACTGAGTTGGAGAACTGATAATGAAAGGAGATTCAACGTTTTGTTCACCAGTTTTACTTTCTCTTTACTTTCTCATTGTGGTAAACAACGTTAACCCTCTTACCACTGACATGACTTTTTTTTAAAAAATAGTATTATTAATTCACTAAGAAACAAAATTTTTTATAGTTGATGTAAACAGTGTTCCAATATATAGACTTTTCCACAACTTTTAGTGACAGAGGATTTTCTCTCTGGAAATACATGTTGTTAAAATTTGGGGAGTTCTTGTTGAATATCATTAATTCAGAAAAAATAAGATCCCAGATAAGAATGTCATGTTTGATTATATTATCTGTTTTTTCAAATGAAATATTATTATAAATATTGTATCATTTTATAGATAATTTATTAATAACAACAATAATATGTCACTATTTTTCCTGGTAAAAACTGAAAATGTACTTCTTAATGAATATGTCTGCTCCAGCTCTGTCCCCCGTCCCTTCCATTTTTCTAATACAATAAAATAATGGTGCACATAATATTATATACATTACATAGTAATACATGATAATACTCACAAAATACATAATCTAGGCAGTAACAAGGCACTGTGGAACATAGATTGTAGATGCCTGTAGGAGAATTTCATTTATAAGTAATTATAAATATGGTGTATTGGCAGATCTTAAAGAATTTTAAGTTCATTTGCTTTATGGAACCATAAGACTACATTCTGCAGCTACAGTAGTTCAGCAATCAATTGTATAGGCCAACAAAACCCCAGCTGAGCCTACGAAAACTGTAAAGGTGGCTTCAGCAAATGTACGTTTTCTCCTGCAGATTCAGGCATGGACAATGAGGGCTTCACAGATAATCTGCCTGTGCACCCTCTACTGTCAGAGGAGAAAGGATGGAGGAGGAAAAGTGAGAGACACAGCAAGACCTGGAGCAGACACTGAATCCTGAACCACCCTCAGGAACAAGAGCATCCCCTGACACTAAGGGTAATATCTGTTATGGGCTATGAATTAGTTTACGTGAATTGCCCTCACCTATCACCAGAACAATACAAATAGTAGCTTTAACTGCTATCCCAAAACCTGCTAAACACATTGGGGAAAAAAAATCTTTCCGTGGGTTGCTGAACTGAGACATAATGCTTATTGATAGGCCAAATAGTTCAAGCAAGTTTGAAGAAAGAAAGAGATGGTGATTTGAGAGTAATTGTTGTGAGACAATTAAGATGGTAACTAAAAAATCATAGAGAAGATATAAAAATAGATCAAAACTGTGAATTCATAATGTGGTTTTGCAGTAACCTCAGTTTTAGATAGATGCCTGTTAAACATGGTGAAGATTAGAGCTTTAACCACAGAATTTCTACAGAGCTTTATGGGGTTACTGGCCATCCCAAAGTGGCCAATTAGTACTGTGAGGATGAAATAGATGTTTCAGATACCAACAAAACTGGGGCAGTAGGAAAAAGAATTCCTGATAAGCATAAAATAAAAAACAGAAAGGAAGAAAAGGGAAAAAATCTGATGATGTAACTGAAGAGGAACTGCAGTGAAGCATTTGATGAAATACAATCAGCTTTTAACGGGGGAAAGACAGAGAAAAGCAAAGGACCAGGAGAAAAAAAAAAAAAAGGGTACTTGCATGCTCTTTGTCTCTCTTCCCTGCATATTATGTTTCTGTAAATTGTTCACAACCAGTTTGGTTTCTCTTCTCCGGAAAACTGTTAGTTTTGAACTTTGATACTCCAGACTGGAATGAAAATATTTTCAAAAAGTTTTTGGAAATAGAAATAAGCATTTTGGTGATTACATGCTATATACTAATTCACTTATTACTTTGAAAAAATATAATATTTTCAGAGAAACAATACCCTATCATTGATATTTTATATGGCAAATTATGAAAACATTTTATTTCAGTAAGGCTGAAACACATTGCTTTAGACCCTTTTGTTTCAGTTGAGATAACAAAACAAAAACAAAATATTTATTAATTTTCTTTGTGAAATATGGAGTAAACCTATTCCTGCCCATGAAATAGTTCATTCTACTCAATCAGTATTTCATAATGGAAAATATGTTTCATCTGAATGTTTCTGAGCAGGTGTCATGCTACATGAGAGAGGGGATGTAGGCGTATTCTTGATTTCAAGTAGCTTGGGTTCAAAGGGTAAAATTATCATTGTGCCTACAGATAGCCATAAGGCTATCCTTGATAGCCACCTTGGACATACCTATGAAAAATTATGTGCATTTAGACTGATACTATCTTATTAGTTTAAAGGTCATGTTACATTTGTGGTCTTCAAGTCAAAATCTGTGGATCCTTAGCTGCCACTGAACACCATTTGAAGTTTCTTCTACAAATAGCTAAGAAGAATTAGTCTGTAGTTAATAAGCTTACATTTATTTTATAAGAATCTCACTAGCATCAAAAATATTTTATGGGATCACAAACTGAAAACAGTTGAAAACCCACTATGTATGCTATGTCACAGTGACAGGCATTGAGAAGCATTAGATAACAGCACACACAGACACACAAAGACCACTTTCACTTTATATATGATAATATCCCACAGAGGAGGTTTTTTTCCCCAAGTAGTTTTACACCATAAGGTAAAAGATTTGCACCATCTTGCTCCTCTACACATAAATAAGTTTAGCAAAATAGATCATGTATTTAAACACTATGATCAATATAAAAATTAAAAACAAAGAGAAATAAAAAAATATATTTCAAGTTCCCCAAATACAAGACTAAAAAAATAGGACATTCCTGATATACTGGAATATCAAAATACATAGGTTTTAGTTAACGAAATTAATTCTTCCTGTCTGTAATTTCTTGGCTTTACATAGCACAGAATAATCTGACTTATGACAGAAAGAGAGGAAAATAAATGATATAAATAACAGATACAATTAAACTCAAGGTTGCCACCAGCAAGCAACGCATTATATTCCTGTATACACCTCCATTAAGACAACTAAAGTGCTAGAAATTATCTCCGTTTGTGGAAATACATCCTGACTCACATGAAAATTTTCTTAAATGGGACTACACAAGTATTGACTTAAAATGGGCTACTCTCATGAATCAGCAGAGTATGATTTGTCCCACAGCATAGTTGGAGAAAATTCACCCCTCAGAAAAGAATTGCTACAAACTTCAGTTTCTTATTGAAAACTATGATAATTATCTACATACAATTACCTCTTCTGTCTTTCTTTTATCTTCTTTGTCCAGCATGCAGGAACTGGTGATTTTTAATTTGGAAGTGGGGCCCTATCTAACACACTTTCAGTACCCCTTGACAGAATAGCATTAACAGACTTTACAGTTAATCTATATTTTGTTCTCTAAAGGTCTTAGACCAGTGTTTAGATGAAAAGCACTACTACTCACTGACTCTGTACAGGAGGCAGCAGTGATTGAGCTTCTTGACCTGTGTGTATCCTAAAATCGTATGTCCTTCATTACATGGCAGCTCTGGTAAGCTATTGTCCTAAATTCACACAGAGTCGATCACTTAAGGGCCTTTCTAAGCCTAGACTAAATCTAAGCAGTTACCAAGATTTTTGATAAGCCAAACCATTGAATCTTGTCTCATCTACTACTTGCCCTATATTAAATCAGGTCTTGGCAACTTTCTGGATCAACAGCAATAGTCCCATATGGATTTCTCATTCTACTTTCTGAAGTATAGTACCCCAAACTGGAATTCAGCTGACTTTTACTAAATCTGGTCATATTTTTTACTTCTATCAATATTCTACCCATCTTTTCCTTGTGCTGTGCCTGCACCACCTGTTAATCCATCTGGTCTATTTCTGTGTCTGTTGCCTATATTCTGTGCTCTACTTGACTAGCATTCATTAGCTCTTTATCTGTGAATGAAGCCTGCTGCCTTCATCCTGGCAAGCCTGCGAACCTCTACCCTAATTTCTTCTCCTTCTTATCACAATCCTCTACTTAAGATGGGTCAGTAAGGATGAATTAGCTATTATTCTGATATTCAAATGTCTCACCCATATCATTGCCTTTGTGCAGCTGAAACTAAAACACTCCCTACTTTCTTCTTATGGACCCTATATGCTTCTTTACTGCCTGTCTCCTTCATTTTAAGAACAGAATAACACTGTACACCTCCTTTCCTCATGCCTAAGACTGAGGTACTCCACCAATCTCTTCATGCTAGATTTTCTGATGCACCTTACTTTTCCTCTGTCCCAGACCCCTGTTTTTCCTTTCACCTATCCTTATTCATTCCTCCAATAGATTTCCACTCCCCTTTCCATGCATTTGCCAGAAACCTTCTGTATCCTTATGCCACAGTTCCCTAATATGTTCATATCTTCTCTATGCATTACACAGTCCCCTTTGTTTTTTGTTTTATTTTTCATACTTATAGCAGGACTCCCTGGGTTTTCTATTTCCTTTTATTCTATTCCCATCATAGCATCATGGAGTCACAGGATGGTCGAGGTTAGAAAACATCTTTAGTACAACCCTTCTTTGAATCCCACCCAAAGCAGAGTCAATTGAAACAGGTTACTCAGAGCTATGTCCAGTCAGGTGGACAGGAATGGAGACACTATAGCCTCTCTGGGCAACTTGTCCCAGTGTTCAATCACCCTTACAATAAAATGTTTTTTCTTATATATTAAAGTAATGTCTTGTACAGCAGTCTGTGACCACTGCCTCTTGTCCTGTCACTGGTTATCACCTAGAAAAGTCTAGCTCCATTAACTCTATATGTATGTGTGTGTCCCACCACCTCACAGGTATTTATATGTATGAATAAGAGCCTTCTCTTCTGCAGTCTCATGTTAGACTCTCCAATTAAATTACCTTTATGGCCCTCCACTGGACCTGCTCAAGTACATATGTGTGTCCAAGTACAACCATTTAGGTTATAAGGCACCTCTTGAGATCATAGCATCATAGAACCATAGAATGGTTTAGGTTGGAAGAGACCTTAGAGATCATCTATATCCAATCCCTCTATCATGGGCAGGAACAGCACCCCCTGCAGCCCTGCTGCCCAAGTGGGAGCACCTAAAGCAAGCTGCTCTCCTGTTGCCTATCGCAGGCTTGGCGACCTGGTTCAGGAACGGCAGAGCGGCCCCAACCCCAGGCCGCTCGGTCCATCGGCTCGCACACACCAATGTGGTGGACGGCAAATGGCATTTATTGGTGGGTAACACAGCCTTATATAGCTTGTGTTTACAATGTCACTTCCGTCTGTTTACATCATGAACTGAACGCTATTGGCTATCAGGAGAGGGGCCCTATCTTCCCGTACAGCGCAATATCTTCCGGCCGCCAGACCCTAACCACTTACACTCTCCTGTACTGGAGAGCCTAGAACTGAACTCAGCACTCCAGATGTGGCCTCATCAGAGCTGAGCAGAATATAAAATCACCTCCCTCAGCCTTCTCGCAATGGTCTCCCTAGTGGAGCCCAAGATGTCGTGGCTGCAAGAACACTTGCTGACTGAAGTTCAACCTGTCCACCACGACTCCCAGACCTTTTTCTGCAACGCTGCTTTCCAGGCAGTCAGCCCTCAGTATCTACTAGTGCATGGAGTTACTCCTGCCCACACTCATTTACCTCCATGTCTCCTTATCCCACCTTGTCTTCTAGTATTATAAGTAAACACTACAACATATTGTGAGAGTGTAATCTGTCAGTGGAGATAAGTAGATACAGATATGCTGAAAAGTATCATGGCCTTGCTAGATCTGGGCATCATCAGGCACTGTCGTAGTTGAGTTAAGAAGACAAGAGAGTCTCTGCGATTTCTTTTTGGTTTTCCAGGAGTTCTTTTGTGATGTGGACATTAATGTCAATATTTGTCTGTAATGTTGCAATTGCTCAGAAGTTGTAGCTGAAACTAATAACTTGCAATTGCCAAGACGGATCATGAGGTAGTTTCAGGTCTTGTGCCACAGACTGTCCTTAGCTTGTGGGGTGCCTTTCTGACACAGTAATTCCACTAATAGTTTCACTATGACATTGTTACTGCAATGCCATTTGGGACCTGGTGATAACAGTATTATATTCTTGGCAAGGGGGTCAGAAGAACAATTCAGAACAATTTATTAGAAATCCTGTGTGGAGAGGAGGCAGAGGTCATTGAACTGCAAAGCCACCATCCTGCATCTAAATACATTTTCTATACTAACTTTATGAACGGTAGTTTATAATTCCTTAACTTGATCTATTCACCAATATGAACCGTAATACCAGCTGTCAATCAGACATTTATGGTGGAAAAAAAAATAAAACACCCCCCAAAACACAAAAAGAACCATATGTTCCTCATTTTCTAGCTGTTATCTCAACATTTGCAGCTTTTGCAGGGCTGAACTCCAAGCGTGGGAACATCGTCTTCCCTCATTCCAATGGATTTCATGTGTGTCTTGACAATAGTTTGCTTTCAAGTCTAGCTTCTCCTTGTGGACTGTTCTGCTGACCAAGCACCAAAAATAAAAAGAAAACTGTAAAACTTATGAGCATCAAGAGTGAAATTAATCACAGATAATATATATATATACGTGTGTATGTTTGTGTGTGTGTATGTACATGCTTCTAAAATTCTGGAAAAAGTAATTTGATGTCGACTGAGTAAAATTTTTTAATATCCAGAGATGATGCCATTTACTCTGTATTTGCATTGCTAGCTTTCCATTTTCTGTTTTTGTTTTTCATGAGCAAGTACAGTAAGTGCTCAGGTTCAGCAGTAGTAGGTGCTATGCAAAGGATTACTAAAATGGCAACCCCTTACACTCCAAGAAGGTAATGAGGGCTATGTAACACACTAGCAAATAAAACTACCAGCAGTCTTTAAGGGCATACCAATATACGGAAAAGAGCAAGTAAATACTTCATGTAACCTCTTCCATTTTTCAACTTATTTCATTTGGATCCTCAGTCAACACTATGAAGTATGACACAGCTTATCAGAGAGCCTAGTTAAAGTTGATCTACATATACAGTCACTTCCGTCAAACTATCGATAACCACTCTTTTTCTCAGAAATAGTCAGATATTCTGCATGAGTAGATATTCAGCAATCATCTTTTAGATACTCCAGGAGTCCAGTCTGTCTGTTCTCTGCAGGTATCACAACATAACTTACATTCCTTGCCTGATGTTTTGTATCTCAGCTGGTACTTAGCAGCTTCAAGGGTGATAAGTTGAGCTCCAGAAACATGATGCCAGATAATTATTCCTCCAGCAGCTCTTTCTTCTCCTGTAGCTTTTCCTTTTGGAAAAGCCACAAAAGAGAACCACTACTGTGTGAAAACTGTAGTTAATACCCAGAGATATCAAAAGATTAAGTTTCTATACAGACTGTATTGCATTACAAGCACTGGTAATGCAAGAACTTCCGTTTTGTGCTCAAATATAAGAAAAAGGGGATCTCAAAAAAAACCACAGACACAAACTCACTGTCCAAAATGAAATTCCAAGTGTAATTAGAAAGGCTGTGAAACTGCTCAGTCACTCTTTTCAGAGTTGGCTTGAAGTGAAACAACCAAAAAAGGTCAGAAACCAGAGAGAAGTAGAAAAAGCCACATGCTTACATGGGAGCAGTGATCTTCAGAATAATGAGATGCAACCCTGAAAACAGGTTCAAAATAAAGCCTTTAGGTCTGAAATGCTATCAGGGCTGCAGGCAAGAAAAGTGTCACCAGCTGTGGTATTCTCTTATGTTTAGGGAAGCAGGACTCAGTATATTCTTTCTAAATAGGCAGAGTTACATCACAGAATCACAGAATCTTCGTGGTTGGAAAGGATCTTTGTGAAGTGCCAAGTCTACACATTTATTAAATACCTCCAGGGATGGTGATTCCACCACCTCCCTGGGCAGGCCGTTCCAGGGCCTGACCGCCCTCTCAGTAAAGTAATTCTTCTTAATATCTAATCTAAACCTCCCATGCTGCAACTTCAGACCATTTCCTCTGGTCCTGTTGCTATTCTTTTGGGAGAAGAGGCCAACACCCACCTCTCTACAACCTCCTTTCAGGTACTTGTAGAGGGCAATGAGGTCTCCCCTCAGCCTCCTCTTCTCCAAACTAAACATGCCCAGTTCCCTCAGCCTCTCCTCATATGACTTGTTCTCCAGACCCCACACCAGCCTGGTGGCTCTCCTCTGGACACACTCCAGCACTTCAATGTCCTTCCTGTAGCGAGGGGCCCAGAACTGAACACAGTACTCAAGGTGAAACCTCACCAGTGCTGAGTACAGAGGCACAATCACTTCTTTACTCCTGCTGGCCATGCTATTCCAGATACAAGCCAGGATGCTGTTGGTCTTCTTCGCTACCTGGGCACACTGCTGGTTCATGTTAAGCTGGCTGTCCACCAACACCCCCAGGTCCTTTTCTGCTTCTTTCTCTTTTCATGCAAGCAAGGTTAGGCTTTTATCTGTTGAGTGTTCAATTTCAGGTTTTCTGTGACCATCTAGTGAGAAATTTCCACACTAATTTAAGCGAATAATTCTAAGTCTTAAATTGACTGGCTATTTTCTACACATCAAATTAGCAGAGTTTGCGTGTGCTAAGATATGAAGTGAAAAGATGGACTACAGAGTGTGCAGAAAACAGGCTAAGCTACCAAGCCCAAAAGTTAGTGGTCAAAGGCTCGAAGTCTAATTTGGCAGAAAACCACAAGCAAATTTTCTTGGATGTTGATGCTGGGTCCAATGCTGTTCAGTACTCAATAAACATTCTGGGTGATGGGGTTGAATTCACAAGTTTGCAGATGCAAACTAGGAGAAGAGCTTATGTGCAAGGTTGACTTTGGCTGGCCGCCAGGTACCCATCAACCCACTCTATCATTCCACCTCCATCAGCAGGACAGTGGAAGAAAATATGACAAAAAGCAGGTGATTCAGGATAAATCTGAGAGATTACTTACCAATTACCATCACAGGCAAAACAGATTCAGCTTGAGAAAATTATTTTAATTTATTGTTAATTAATTGTAACAGAGTAGGGGAGTGAGAAACAAAAACATAACTAAAAATGTCTTCCCCTCAACCCTCTCCTTCCCAGGTTCAGCTTCATTCCTAACTATACTACGTTCTTCCTCTCTGAGCGGCACAGGAGGATACAGAAAGTTCAGTTCAAAGTACTTCATCTCTGCCTCTCCTTCCTCCTCAAGCTCTTCCTCTGCACCAGTGTAGGCTGCCTCACATGGAATAGAGTCCTTCATGAACTTCTCCAACAGGGGTGCTTCCCACAGGCTGCAGTTTTTCAAGAACTGCTCTAGCGAGGGTTCTTTCCATGGAGTACAGTCCTTCAGGAGCTGACTGCTCCAACATGGGTTCCTCACGGGCCACAGCATGTTCACCTGCTGCAGCATGGGATCCTCCATGGGCTGCAGGGAGACAATCTGTGTCACCATGGTCTTCTCCATCAGTTGCAGGGAAATCTTTGCTCCGCTACCTGGAGCACCTCCTCACTCTCCTTCACTGACCTTGGTATCTGTAGAATTATTTCTCTCACATTTTTTCACTCCGCTCTCACAGCTGCTGCACAGTAACTATGTTCTCATAGAGGTGCTACCAATGGCTGGCTCAGCTTTGGTCAGTGGTGGGGCTGTCTTGGAGCCAGCTGGAACTGACTCTGCATGACATGGATGAAGCTTCTGCTGTCTTCTCACAGAAGCCACCTCTGCAGAACCCCCCACAGCTGCCAAAACCTTTGCATGCAAACCCAATATGGGTCAATAAGTCAGAAGGAAGAGCCACCACACAGGGGGACCTTGACAGGCTAAAAGATTGGGCCAGCAAGAATTACAGGAGGTTTAGCATTGATAAATGTGAAGTCCTGCAGCTGGAACTGAATAACCCCAAGCAGCAGTACAGGCTGGAGTCTGACTGGATGGGGGCAGCTCTGCCAAAAAGTCCCTGGGGGTCCTGGTGCACCACTAACAAGTTTTAATGGCACTCTGAAGTCCTGTACTGAAAGTTTTAAAGTGTATATGCCTCTACTTTGTATATAGAAAATTATTTTTGCCATCAAAGGCATTGGTAGCTGTTAGTCATTCCAGCAAGTGGAAAATGTCAACACCTCTTGGGTTAAACTTATGTCCTTTTTTCAGTATCATGATAGAACACAACTGTGCCATTACATGTGGGAACTCAGAAGCAATGCCTTCTGAGTACTCCCTTCCAAAAGAGGAAAACCCCCCCAAAAATGAGTGGAACAATGACCATAGGGGAGGGAAAGAGAAGCACCTGCAGAAAATAGTAATAGATTGACAATATCCGCTCCCCATGTTACATAAACCAAATTCAAAGGATGTGAAAGGAAGACGGGCAATTTGCCACTTTGGAGACTTTGCAGCATATGTATGAGAAATTCTGTGGATCTGGATTAAGTATCTTAGCATAACACTTAACATCTTTAGAAGCAAAATGGGGATTGACATTCCTGTCTGAACCCAGCCAATTAGTCAGCTAACCTTGTAAATCACAATTTCTTTTGTGACCTGAAGCAGACAGTTCTTAAATTAACAGAATTAGGGATAGTCCACAAGGAATAATAGCTTTGATTTGCAAGGAAAAAAAGGTGAATGTCAAAATATTTGGAAATCCAGTTTAGTTTATTTAAACTCCCATATCCAAAACACATTTAAATTACACAAGCTTCCTCTACTGATTTCACTTACACTGCAAAAAGAACAAAGCAAGTAAAGAAAATGAAAGTAAGATGTATGCCCTTGTGGTGGGTTGATCTTGTCCGGCTGCCAGACCCCCACTCAGTTGTTTTTTCACTCATCTTCCTCAACAAGACAGTGTGAGAAAACAAGATGGAAACACCCATGAGTTGAGATAATGACAGTTTAATATGGAAAGCAAAGACTGCATGGGGATGGACAGCACAAAGAGCAATTCATTCACTACTTCCCATCAGGCAACAGCCAAAACATTGATGTGTTACCAAAGCTGGTTTATCCACCAATGCAGAGCACAGCACCACATGGACTGCTGTGAAGAAAGCTAACTCCAGCCCAACCAGACCCATTACAGCCTTGCACTGTCTTTCCGTCTTTCATCTAAGACTTTCCCTTCAGGGTGACTTATTTTTAGTGCGTTAGGCAAAGCACTAAATTTATTGCATTCAAAAAATTCATTTTAATGTTGTGAACTACTTATTTCCTACAGATAATCTATGCTTTTTCTGAGCTTTAGTAGCTCTGACTATAGTCAATTAAATGGAAAATATTGGCCTCAATGGTGTCTGGATACAGTTTTGTTCTCCTCCCTGGAAATTCTCATAATTTTTGAATCATAAATCAGAGTTTTATTTTAATTAAAATTCTATGGGATTATAAATTATGAGCATAAATACTGAAGAAAAAAATCTGTACTAGGAGACAGTATTGCCTTTTAGGCATTGCAAGGCCATCTATGGTCTGGGCATGATATTATTTATATACGAATGTGTATCCTTTTTTCTATAAGCAGGCTCCAAAATTTACCAGTTTCCACCAGGAAACACTGAAGCACTAGAACACTTCACCAAAGAAAATTATGTAGTAATTTAAAAGTACTCTGAACTTGGCACAGGTATGGCAGACAATGTAGTATTTAAACTGTGCTTAGAGTCAATGTTAATGCTGAAACTGCACTGTGGTTTAAAATTTGATGAATCAAAATGCTGACATATATCGCATGTTTCACTGATACAGTGGAAGTTGCTATGTATATTTACTATAACTTGGAAATCACATGTGGACAAGACAGTTTGATGATATGGGACACTTTTTAATCATAGTTGGGACTTTGTTGTGTCCTCATTAACTATGCGTGTGATCTTACTCACAAAGAGATGAAAGTATGCACTACCTTTGTATCAAAGGAAAGAATTAAAAATAGCCAAGAGCAAGAAATCACTTCAGATGAAGAACTGAGCAGACCTAAATACATCCACTATTCGCAAATACAAACGGAAAAAATAAAACTAATTGAAAATACAGGTTCATCAAAATAAATACTTTCCTTCAGAGATTGTTTACTAAATTTGGGGAAAAAAAATCAAAGGATTCTTTTCCAATAGGCAGTGAATTCACTTTCAATTGGCTCTGAAAAGTTTGTATTTTAAAATTCCCTATGTAAAAAAAAAATAATCAAAATTTAATTTATAAAATTTTAAATTAAATTGATACTGGAAGCCCTGACTTCAAACTTATTTCAGATGCGTTTCCTAAACTTTGTAGACTCCTTGTTTCTCCATAAGTGTACTGACTTGACAGGATACTGAATATCTAGAAATCTTGGGAGTTACAGATAACCACTGGAAACTGGTTTGTGAAAGGTAGCTTTGGAAGAGCTCCATCTGAATCTAGATGCTTGATACAGCCAAGCTTCTTCAGAGAAGGACAAAAGCTTGGTTGCAATCGTTTCAACTCAGGTTTTCATATATTTTCTATATTCTTTCCCATAGACTTGGGAAATGAGCCATAGATTGACATCAAATTTCATACTCCTGAGAACTGTAAGCAATTATCTTGAACCCTCCTGTCCAAAACTCCCAGACATTGATAACGTCATAGTTTGTGATTATAAGGCTGCATTTAGAGACCTATTGCACAAAGTCACAAATCCTCAACTCCCTCAGCATCCTTCACCTGACCACTTTTGCAGAGCAGGATTGTCCTGGAGGTATGTAAACCTTGATTTCACATTCCTCAACAAATGGCTAATGAAACTATCAGGAAAGGAGGCCTATATCTCATTGAAAGTTCAGTTTCTCCAGTAACTATCACATTAGTATGAAGCAGTTGGATTTAGAAAAGCCATTTTCTCAAAATACCCCAATCAGATTTTAAAGACATTAGAATTGAGGCCATTTTTCCATGACATATTTGTTTTCCTGCTGTTGTTTCCTTAGACAGATACAAGGGCAATCTAAAGGTTATAGGAATATAGAAATTGTTACACAAGATTGGTTTAAGGAAGAAAGCATATTTATAACCTCTTCCAAAATTACTATTGCCTGCCTGACTGATAGTTATATAACTGCCAAAACTGTTCCTGAATCTTAAACTCTCAGCTTAGGACTTACTGATTTGAGGGCAGAGAGGAAGGGAGAGAAGAGTCCAACAACAGTAACAAAGGATTTTCCACTTTCATGTATTAGTAGTTTCATACTTCCTTGTTCCCTTGCTACAGAATGGGTAGAACAGAAGTTCTAATTTTCTTGCAGCTCTCATTCGGGGTGAGCTGCCTGCATGCGCTATTCCAGCTGATGCCATGCTATTGATTTATGTAAAGGCAGTAGGATATTCTCTCTTCTAAACATCAACCCTTAAACTGATTTTTAAAATAATTTAATTGTGGTAAGATTTAATTGTGGTAGAATTTAATTTTGGTAAAAGTCTTCTTGAATTGCTAGCTAGTTCTTAATTAGCTCCTTTTTTATGTATTCAAAGAATTCTGAGAGATCATGGAAGCGATGTAGTTTTTTCCAACTCTACAATACTTGTTGTTTGTGTTGGACCTAGCAGTCTTGCTATCCAAACAGAAAATAGCAGGACTTCTGAGAAGTCTTTCTAAAAGTTGTGTTAGTTTCTGTGATAGACGTAAAATCACCTGGCATAGCAAAAATAAAGGTAGGACTTTGGATATGACATTACTATGGTCTACTCCTAGCTTTGATTATGATTTCTGTTAATGAAGTAATTAAAGCAAATGATCTTATAATGTGATAATATGGTGCAGTAAAGTGCTTGTCACCTATGTAATGGAAGTATTTTAGTATAAAGAATCTTGCTGAAATTTATCAGGTCATATTATGTTTCTTGGGGAACTTGAAAATCAGTGTTTCACATTATTATGACTCTGTAATGCATGATGTAAGAGCTATAAAAATGTTGACCACAAAAGTAATGTTATTCAGGAATATTAAAATGAGTATGTATATTCATATTCATATGTACTGAGGATAATCAGAGCATGCTAAAAGATGACGAGAGAAGGGCTTCTACCTGTAAAATTGGATTTCCAATATCTGTCATTGATCTGTTAATCCAGGTAGTTTATCATACCAATCAATAAAATTTTTGTGCTATATTAATGCTTACTTTATTTTAGAAATAAGAAGAATGTTAAACTTAGACTTTGCTTCCAATGTACGGTAATACTTCCTATTGTAACTCCAAGAACTTTAATGTAATCACTTAATAGGATGTACCTTATAGTTATCTACAAGTACATACGAATGTAATGCGATTGAAAGAGGAACCCTTCTCCAATAGTTTCAGTGTTGCCAATAGGAAGAGAACAGACGTATTCCTTTCTTTGGTTTTAAAGTTAGATTTGGAACAACAATAACTAACTGGGTCAAAAGACACCTCATTTTATTCATATCAATGAAAGAGTGATACATCATCAAAGAGATTACCGCTAACAGGTGTCACTGCCAATAACACATTGTCATTCTTTGGATTTAACCATTATTGTATAGTGTTTTGCTTTATAAATGGTCACAGGGAGGGCCAAAGGAACCACACACATAGAGGAAAATGTTGACTTCAGTTAGGTTACAAAAATTTCTTCTTCACACTAAGCAGGTGACTGCAGCTACAAATATAAAAATTAGTGAAAATAGAGAAGAACCTTCCCACACTGAACCTATAAGTTACTGATGTTTATAGTTTTCCCAATCCTGGAAGCTGTTCATGTAATAAATTTTCCCTTTTTCATCTATGCAACTCGGGTCACACATGACTTTTGACACAATCTCTCAATCATGTTAAAAAACTTTAATTTACATTTTTTGTGTCATGTCTATGGATTAAATGTGGCTACACAAAAGAACCACTATTGTGAAATTAGCATTTTTGGAGTAGACCACCCACCTCTGATTAAACAGCACTGTATTCCCAGAAGTTAATATTCCACAACTGGCAAAGTAGGAGGAGATACAGGACTTCAGAATTTCTAATGTACCTTCTAGTTTAAATCCCTTTCTTGCAACAGGACTGCCGTTTGGCAGCAAAACATTTATGGAACACGTTTGTGGAAACATTTCATTTCCCAAGAATCTTGAAGTATATTGATTATGCAACATCACAGTCAACTATTTGTATGGAAAATAAGAGTGAAGACACTGTTGGAAGTTTTCAATAAGCAAGGAACAATATTACTGGGATAAATTTTAGAAAATAAAATCGTACATTATTGCATCCATTCAAAAAGTGAAAACTGTATTCTACAGAAGTAATTTAATAGATCTGGGATAAGCAGTTTCTAACAGGAAGAATTCTGAAGGCAGCATCTTAACAGTAGATGAAAAGAAAGCTTCAGCCAACTTTTCTCCCTCTTCTAGAAGTCCCAGCCACCTCAGCCTTTCTCATCCCTCCCATCTACCACCCTTCATGGCTGGTGTTCGTGAATTCCATTGAAGGTGGGGAAATATGTTCAGACTGGCCTCCCACATGCCTTCAGAATTTTCAAAATACGACACCAACAGTGCTGTGAGGAGAACAATGGATTAATATCTTCAGAGTGGTGACACTTGTTCCTGCCTCCTACTTTTGCCAGCCAGCAATGCAGTCCAAGCAGACAGAGGAGCAAATAAACAAAAAACCCAAGCCCAAAATACCTGTGGATGACTTCTGAAAGAGAACACATTGGAAGCTGACATGCATGTGCTTGGTTGGATCACAGTATTCCATGTTATATTTAACAGTTTATCACCAATACACGTAAAACGTTTGAAAGACAATTTGCAGACATTTTGCATAATTGCTCATCTATTTATTCTGCGTCTTAGAAGGAGATGGTATCATATCTTTCAATTTCTAAAGACTTTCAGAGAACTGAAAGTTATTTTCAAATAAGAATTGGCATGCTTGAAAATATGTTCTACATTTGCTTGAAAAAGCAGAAAAAGTGTGAAATCCACCAGCCTATGATCTAATAAATTGGTAGATCGTAATGACCTAAACATTGCCCTCAGTTTCTAATTCATTCATACTTTGGAATTGTACTGCTCTCCATAAACTTTGTCCATTTGATAATTAATGACATTTTCATTTTCCAAATACAGGAAAGTGACCAAGAAGTTAAGAGTTTCTGAAGTCTACACTGCTTTCTCAAAGTCATATCCAGGACTGGAACACAAATTATTTAATGTATATACAGTATTTCAAAATCTGAGCATACCTGGTATATTACCAAGAACAGAACAAAAGTTTTTTCTCTCCAAAATCAACTTAATTTTTTTTTTAATAATGGAGAAGGGAGATTTTCACTTGACAAAGAGGGATGAAATCTGATAAACTGGAAAGAAATGAATATCACTACAGATAGTATGTAAATCTAACTGGTGTCAAACCCACTAGATCCAAATCAAGCTTGAAATACATTTCTATGTTTCACTTAACACCAAGGGCCTAATCTGAAATTGAATGATAGACATCTGGACAAGTACCAAAGTCGTCCAAGTAGCAAACTGGCTCAGGGAACAAGAATTACTTTTTTGGAACTGCTTCCAAAGGCAGATACTAAAAATAAGGGCCTTACAGAGGATTCCACACTGGGATAAATTATTTTTTTCAAGTTGATAAAATATCACATCCTTTCTTTTATCCCTAGTAGAATTAATGCCTGATCAAATTTGCAGTTATTTGTCTTATGATGTATGAGTTACTGGCCTCTGTAAATCATAGATGGGAATCATCACATGAAAACCATCACCACAGCTGGTGTTAATTATCAGATTAAGGATTATTTATAAAAAATTAAGTAATACAAAGGATTTGTGTTGCTGTTGCTGTGCTATTGTGCATATATATAGATAGATGACTGACTACCTTTTTATTACGCAGATAAGAAGAATGATATAAGAAACTGAAATAATAATAAACCCATCCTATAACATACTTTGTGTTTATTCAAATGTTATCTAAAGCAAAATTTTTATTGTCACCCAAGACCTATCCTCATGAATCGTTGACAGATTATAGCAAATTTACTCAGCAGTCAACACCTCTAGTGATTAATTTCTTCAACCTGGACTCGGAAGGCTATTTTCTGTAATTATACTAAATACATGGCTGTGACAAGCATGAAACATTGGAATGCACATTGTATATGTAGGTCCCAGTTCTTCCCCTTGACATACTTGCTTTGGACTCAGTGGAAACTTTGTGAGAAAAATGGAATTCAGAGACGACTGAAGCTGACACAACAATTAGTTTTTTGAACAACTGTTTCCAGAATTCCCTAATGGTGTCAGAAGACACTGGGGATTCAACTGCTCATTTTTAACCTTTCTTCTTCTTCAGCAACCTATCTCTAAACAAATCTAAGTAATTTTCTTTCCTAACTAGTGTGTGTTAAATTTGAAAAGGTCTTCTTAAATTCAAATACATCTTTGTCTGGAAAGTTTTAAACAACTTTCAGACTCCTCTACCCTTGCACACACATGCTCATATATATGCATTGTATACATTAGTGGCCAAGCTCAGTTGATGTCTAGAGTCTTAAGAGGTGAGGAGGGATTGGTTTTCCTTTCTGCAGTAGTCTCAAAGACATTATTCTAAATTAAGGTCAAGGGACTAGATCACCAGAACCGTTGCTTTGTGTCACCAGTGATTCCTAAAGAGCCATATGAATGCAGACAAGTGCATGAAGAGGACAGAAATGTATTTCAGCAGAGGTGGTGAACAGGGCTCCATTAGGTCACCAGAATCAGAAACCACCTCCTTCACTCCTTTCTGGTACAATGAGTAACTTTATCTCCCTGTATTGCTGTTCTCATATTTAGATAAACCATGCACCTCTTCTGTTTTCTGTCATTCAAACTTAGATTACAAAGTGTTAAGGCAGAAAATATAGCATGTCAAGCATAACTGGATGTTCATCTCAGCTGAGGCCTTCAGATACTTCTACAGTATAATAAAAGAAGAGAGGAATAACATCAATGTGTACGGACTCTTTCAGTATTAATTATATGCAGTAAATTCTGAAAGCGGTAGATCTTGATATTTTCACTAGAAGACAGTGCTGTGTTTTCTGTGTTGTATGTTAAACTTCAATTAAGGTGAGAAACAACAGGAGAAAAGGTAAGAGGGAAAGGACTAGATTTAAGATGTAACCTATGGACTGTCCAAATTTCAAGGCATTCCTTTCATTGTCTTGAAACTCACCAGTGATTATCCTGATTTATGCAGCAATAATAAATATTTGTTTCCTGAAGTCTTTTCACTTGACTCACTGTAGGCCCCTTTCCCCCCTTATCTTATAAGCAAGTTAAGTGGTTTGTCTGAGGTGATGTGAAGACTCCAGCTTATTTCTGATGTGGAACCTCCCTGTATAGCTCTTTCACTCTTGGGAGAGAGGGGCTAGATGTAATAAGTAATAAGGAAGTATGAGAATTTTAATTGCTGAATAATTATTACTAACATTGTAGACAAAACATAACTCTCTGAAGGATTTTGGAGAATCATTAAAAGTCTGTGTGCCAGAGTGGCCAACACAAAGTGTATTAGTGCCCTACAAAGTCATTCTGATACTTTTGAGTATGATTGAAAAAGGTACTTTATAAAGAAAATAAATTGCCACTTCCTTAAATAACTGAACTCAAAAAATCAGAATAAGAAACAAACAAAAAAAACCCCAACCCTTATACTTGATTTAATCCATTGTCATTATGTATAACTTAGAATTATTGAAGTAATAAACTTGAAATGGGGAATTAATTAACCTTTATTGCACTGTTAGTGTTTTATTCACAAGAGAACTTCTGGACATACACTTTAAAAATGCAGTGTAGTTAATAGCTGCTAGATTTTTGTTACTCTTGTTAATTTGGTAATTAAAGTTCATGTACTGAAATGTAAAACAATACGTTCGCAATGCAAAAAGAACTTCCACATAAACTGTGACTCACTGAGATTCATTACAGATCAATATGATCCTAGATTTTAGGTGAATTTCATAAAGAGGTCATGTGGGACAAAGCCACAGCCAGAGAAGGCCCAGTTTATCTCAGGGTACTCAGGGATACTTAGGCAAGGTATGAGCACCTCCAAGGGGAAACATCCACATCTCATTGGGAAGTCTGTTCCATATAGGACTACCTTGCTTGTGATTTTTTTTCCTGGTATCTAGGGAGAATTTTTTTCAGGCAACTTGTGTCTGTTGTCTAATTCTGCCACCATGAATCTCAGAGAAGAATCTGAATCCACATTGTCTGCCAGCACCCATTGCATAATTGGAGACAGCAAGTAAGCCTTCTTCCTTACCCTTCTTTTCTTTAGACTGAAAAAACTGAGCTCTTTTAATACGTCCTTGCGCATCCTCATATATTCTCTATATCCTCTGAACTCATATATCATATATCCTTTTATGCCTTACCTATACTTCCTGGGATCTTGTGCTACCAAGATAATTTAAGAAACCAATCTGTAGACTAAAAGACTGGTAAAAGAGATTTAGAAAAGAGCGTTCCCACTAAACGTATAGTTCCTTTCGATTTTCCTTCTACACATGAATAAGACAACAGCAGTATTGGCAAATGATTTTGTTTTAGTTTCACTATAAAGTAGGTTGTTCTTAAGGTGATTTCTGTAATAGAAAATAGATAAAGTTAATTTTTTCACTAAGATTATATTCAGCTTTGTGACTGTAGTTCCTGAGGTGACGAGGATATTTCCCCTGTAATACTTGCCCACACTTCTTTGCCTGGGCTTGCAAACTTCATTGAGTTAAGTTGCTTTCACATGCAAAACTTCTAAACCTCACTCTTCATGGAACTTTATTATTCATGAGACTGGAACAAGTGATATATGTCAGCCACCCAATTAGTCTTCTGTAATGCACTTTTCAATTCTAATGCTATTGCAACAGCTCATTGCAGAGTTAATGGGGCTGGTTGCAGCAAGCAAGCGTACACAACTGGGAAAGGATTCTTTCTTCCAAAAGTGAATACTTCAGTATTTCTTCATGTGGAGTTTGTTTCCTGTGTATTACGACTTCGTCCTCCTAATCCAGATGGAAAATTCCTCATTAATTCTTCTGTCATTATTGTGGATACAGTGATGCACTTCATTCACAAGAGAAAAGCAGCAATATATTTATTAATATAAAACAGAGATTTAACAAAGGTTGATAGTAAATGCAACAGTGGCTTTCCAAGATTCGATGGCAAGGTGTACTTGGTTATTTACTGCATAGAAGACAGGGTCAGACAAAATTGTCAGAGAGACTCTCCCATTGAGTCATGAGGTTCAGAGAGGACTCCTTTGCTTTCTAAACTCCTTCTCAGAGAGGAACCTAGGTGTGGCTGGATCCAATCCTAGTCCCAGACGTGATCAGTGGTTTATGTATGAGGGATTATATGTCCATAACCAATCTAAGACATAGTCTTAGTGAAGCTTTGAAATTTAGCATGCCATTAGTTGCTTCCCAAGGATCTGTTAAAGCAAGGAATCTCTCAACCTCAAGGAGTAACCTTGGGAGGTGTCCCTAGTCACAGGGAGATCCTGGTGTGCTGCCCACTGCTGTGCAGGATTGCTCAAAGGGCTGTTGGGCTGTTCACTATTTATAGGGATGAGATGATTGACTTATAGTCATATTTACATACCCACCACAGCATCAGTACTACGGTTAGGTAGGTGCATTTATGAAGTTAGCTATTGTGTTGTTGTCTGTCTCCTCTGAATCCACTTTGAGCTGGGTGTAGCCATCACAATCAGACGCATCCATTATAACCGCCACAGGTGGTTATCCCTTGGGCAGGGTTACAGGAGATAAAGGTCAGGTTGGGGGGAGAGAACACTGTCAGTCAATTGTCATTTAGTAACTGTCATTTAGTAAAATTTTTAAAAGTAAAATATCTCTAAAATGTCCACTTGTAGTAGCAGTTCTGAAGGAGGTGAATACTCACATAAACTTTTGCCACATCAAACGGTTAAATTTGTTAACTCCAAAACATCAGTACCTCGATAAAGTTAGTTCTCAAAAACTCCAGTAGGGAACATCTCGTATGTGGTACACTAGTTCACAAGACAAGAGATCTCACTTTCATAACATATCTTCTTTTTCTCTATTCTGACACCCATAATCACTTAAGTCAGTGAAATTAATTGATGAAATATAAGAATGAAATAAATTTCCACAACAGCATAGGAAATGAAGATTCATAGGGCCTCAGCAGCACTATAGTCAAAACAAAAGTATAGTAAAATAATTGGTTAGGAGAAATTAGCAGTGATAATAACTTAATAGAGTAGCAGCCTTTTTCTTATTAAAAATTAACATAAAACTATACACTGAGTCAGAAGAAAAATTAAAACAACTTTTAATCTTGTAAAGATACTTCTTTATAGAAATACGGAATTGAAGTCACGTCATGTTTGTTCTAACCTAGAACTGCTGTGGAATTTCCCTAGGAAAATGCAGACTTCTCCTCACTAAAACAGGAATGATATTTTCCAGACTCACAGCCTGGGTTATGTGATTTAGTTTACAGATACTTGAAAAATTATTTAAGGTACTGGGATGCTATAGAAATGTTGTGTCTCTAGTTTGTAATTTGTATTTGCATAGGCTATTGTTTTTCACAGTTTCAGAGAATATAATAAAAGTAAATCCTGCTAGATTATTTTTTTTAAACTGTAATTGTCTTTTATTTCAAACTAAAATACTGTGTGTTTCTTTTATTCTCCATCAGGTAGGAATCCATGGTGGATTAGAAGCTGGACATGATCCAACAATGTATGCTCACAGCCCAGAAGGGCAACTATATCCAGGGCTGTATCCAAAGAAGTGTGACCACCAGGTCAAGGGAGGTGATTCTGCCCCTCTACTCTGCTCTCATGCGACTCCACCTGGAGTACTGCGTCTCAGGACAAGAAAGACATCAACATGTTGGAGTAAGTCCAGTGGAGGACCACAAAAATGATCGGAGGGCTGGAGCACTATGAGAACAGGATGAGAGAGCTGAGGTTGTTCAGCTTGGAAGGCCCTGGGGAGATCTTATTGCAGCCTTCCAGTACTTAAAGGGGATTTGTACAAAAGATGGGTACAAATTTTTTAGCAGGACCTGTTGTGATAAGACAAAGGGGTAATGCCTTTAAACTAAAAGAAGGTAGATTTAGACTAGATAAAAGGAAGACATTGTTTATGATGGGGATAGTGAAACACTGAAACAGGTTGTCCACAGAGGTGGTAGATGCCCCATCCCTGGAAACATTCAAGGTCAGATTGAACTCTGAGCAACCTGATCTAGTTGAAGATGTTGCTTGCTCATTGCAGGGGATTGGACTAGATGACCATTAAAGGTCCCTTCCAACCCAAACTGTTCTGTGATTCCAAAACAGGTCCTCTCCAAATCTCCATTTAAAACAAATGTATGTGTTTATTAAAGTGACCTTATTCTCCATTTCGGTTTACTAAAGTGACCTTTTTCTTCATTGGAGTTTTGAGGTGGTTTTTTCTTTTCATGACATGATTTTAGCTGTACTTCCAAAGTTGCAGAGAGTAAAATAGTTCAAATTAGAGTCGGACACTCTCCTTTTTTCCCCACACTGGTAAACGGTTTAGATCCATCGTTCCTTCCTGACCAAGGTGCGGGTAGATATCATAGTGCCCTAGAGGCTACATTAACTTATATTAACTATGATTTGTTACAGGTAATTTCCTGTCCATATTTCCAGCTGCTGACTGGAAAGTGGGCAAAATGGGCATCCTGATTTAAAAAAAAATCAGTGGATATTTGAATACCAAACCTGCAGAGATCAGACCCAGACCATGAGCACAGACCTTATAAGTAAAAAACTACAAGTTGTTCAGATAGTTGTTGTCTTGCTGAGTATGACAGAAATCAATTGACTTTTTATTTTGGTAGGCTAGGATCCATCTCACTTTAACAGTTTAAGCTACTAATCCAAACAAATTGCCTAAGCTTTCTTTGCAGCTAAATGAAAGACAAATCCAAAAGCTGATTCATCCCCTTTTAAGGCTGCCATTAAAGATAAGTGGAATGAATCTTCTTTTAGATATAGTTATGTTTCACTATGGACAACAAGGAAAATCCCTATGATAAGCTTATAACAGATGCTCAACTCTTATATAAGACTAAAGTTGGAGAAGGTAAAGTCCTCCCTTAGTAAGTATAGGTTACCTGACCTCTATCACACTTTACCTGTAAGATATTCTTTTATAGTTTTCATATTCTAATTCTGATTCTTTGAAATGGTTCATTTACATCAAGTCATTGTGAAACCAGCAGTTTTCCATAGATTTGTCAAATGGCAATGTTGTGCTATAGAATAAGATTGAGGAAAACCTCTTCAAATTTCTACTTCAGTTCATGGGCTACTCTGTTCTTGCACAGAAAACAACTGCTTTCTTATATTGAAAACAGTTGAAAAAAATTAGTATGAAGAGGATTCTTCATAGCATGTGGCTGAAATAATTGTCACAAAGCTTTGTTCTGCTATGTACTTTTTTGGTATTTCAGCCTAATTTAGTGCTCCACTGATTTACAGTGAATGCTATGCAGATGCTGGAATGTTACAGAAAACAGCACTATTCATGCGGTCTTACATATTAATATTAATGAATTCCCTACTCACCAAGGTGGGCTGATATGATCTTTAAATATAAAATTACATCTTTCTGTCTGGTGGGTTGACCTAGCCAGCAGCCAAACACCCACCTATCCTCTTGCTCAGTCTCCTCTCCGTGGGATGGGGAAGAAATAGGAGAAAGATAAGAAGGCGCATGGATCTAGATAATGGTATTTTAATAAGCAAAGCAAAAGCTGCACACACAAGCAAAGTAAAAAGATTAATTCATTCCTTCCCATTGGCAGGAAGATATCCAGCCATTTCCTGAAATGGAGCATCTCAACATGTCTAACGGTTGCTTTGGAAGAAAAAGACCATAACCACAAGCATCCGCTCCTTTCCTCCTCCTGTTCCTGGGCTTTTGTTGCTGAGTGCAACATTGTATGGTATGGGATACCCCTTTGGTCATTTGGGTTCAGCTGTCCCAGCAGTGTCTCTTCTCAACTTCTTGTGCACCCCCAGCCTGCTCTCTTTGGAGGGGAAGAGGAAATGCCTTGATGCTGTGCCAGCACTGATCAGCAATAACCAAAACACTGGTGTGTTATCAAGTCTGTTTTAGCCCCAAATGTAAAGCACAGCACCATATGGGCTGCTATCAAAGTTAACTCCATCCTAGCCAGGCCCAGCACACTGTGAAATGGAATAGAAGGGTTGGAATCATCACATAAAATTTCTCTAAAAATTACCTGATTCTTTCATAGACGAGGTGGAAAAAGGGCTTTTTCGTATCATTTTTCCCTGTCTATAATGGTACTTTTTTCTGCAAATAGGCCAAGTTATACCTAATATTACTTTGATATAAATCTTATTTATAATTAGTTGCTTATTTCTTCAGTGCTAGCACTTCATTGGTGCATATTGTCTTGAAATTAACAGGGAGTTCAAGGTTTCAAATGAATCCTTTGTAAGCTTGGTTACAGAGTTTTTCCTTTGGAGTTGTCATATCTTCTTTTTCTGGGCATTTCTATTGATAATAAACACTCAAATTCTAGATGGATATTTTGCTTTCACTGTCACCAGTTTAGGTGCTTCCTTCTTTAGGGGTATAAAATTCCCAAATTTAGGAACTGATGTGGTCTGTATCATGAAAAGACTATTTTTGTCCTTCTGTTTCTTCATGTATTTTGGGTTGGGAGGAAAAGAGTGACCTTCCAATATGCTAATTGTAACAATCCAAACATATCAGTCAATGAAAAGTGAGAGAGAGGTATGAAGGCTACACTAAAACATTTTGATGAATCCTTATCCTGACTGAAAATACATGCATAAATTCAAATTATTTTGGAAGAAAAGTGCAAAAGAAAAATGAAGAAGAAAAGCAATGTGACCCAAGGTTTTATTCAGTGTAAAGGAAAACACTATACTAATAACTGAGTTTGTTTCATTGATATATGTTGAAACACTATAAACTAAATCTCTGTTTGGATAACAGGATTCTCTTTAAGTGTTCTTTGTGTAAGAAATTTGCATCTGCATCTACATTGCCAGGCTTCAGATAAAAAGGATGAAGGAAAAGTTATTCTAAATTTGACAAAGTCCTTACAATAAAACCCTAGGGCTCAGGGACGGTGAAGTAGGTCTACTGAATGAAGACAACAGCAAAAATATATGCATCATATTATAAAAATACTCTGTGATATAGAAAAGCAATTCTTATGATTTACTATAGTCCTAGTCTGTAGGAGATGTTGGCATAACTGGAGATGTTGGCATAAATTTCCTTGCTGTCTTGCTTTAAACTGTGTCTCCTTCTGGGGCTTCCCCTATGATTAAAGGCACATAACTCATTTAAGGATTCTACCCTGCACTCTTCTATGCATACAAAATCAGTGGGATTGTCATTCATCTAAGACTTCTGGGATACATCTAAGAAGTTCACTCACTACTATTTTTGGTAGGCTAATTAGAAGTGAGTGGTATCCCTCAGTGATGTTATTTAAGGAAACTGGTCATCTTTTTCTTCATGCATTATCTGAAAAATTGGTTGTTTTGTGATTTTTTTTTTTTTTACAGTGGTGATCATAGTAAGCATTAAATATCAAGACTGATAGAATTATCTTCATTTTACATTTGAATATACAGTCCATTTGACTACTGTTTCTGATGACATCAATTTTTATCTGAAAAAAGAGAAGTCATAATTTCTTTTGCTGGTTATGACACTTGTCGGTGTGGCAGAAAGCTTCAAGTATTAAGCATTCCACTTTGCTGGTGGAAATGAAGGAAGAGGGAGGACCTAGAAAAATGTTGTTTGCGCTGACCCTGGATACTCAAGGGAACTATGGCTACATCTGGCAGCCCTTTATAATTTATATCAATTGGGAACAGCTTTGCTGGGAAACTCAAAGTGGACCTCAAAGCAAAGGTTATTCAAAGAGTGATATATGTGATATCTGATATCTCTAGAGCTGAGCCTGTGCTCAGCTCTGTGTAGAGTCTAAGTATATAAGCACAGCTTATTTCCAGCAGATCTTGATATCTGATTATTTCTTTCCCATCAATGTACATTAGGATGGTAATTACATAAACTATTCATACAGGTTGCAGAAACGATATCACTTGAGCTGTGCATGGGCAATCAAATACAAAATTCAGAATTCTGTTTCAGAGTTTGAAATAAGCCTCCACGGTTTGAACATACACCAGTGAAGCTCAAATTGTTGAGTGTACTCTTGAAAAGACTAGGAGAGGTTCACAAAAATAGTCATTCTAAAACTGACTTTTTAATTTGAATTAGTATTCTCTGGGTATTACTCTTTGTTCAGCTTGACCTGTTTCTTGCCCTAATACAGTGTAAGGTGTTTGCATTCCAGATTTTGATTTGGGAAATGCTCTTTGGTCACATTGTGTGCTGGCAGGTGCACAATTGGTAGGCACAGTTGGTAGAATGGTAGATTGAAACTCTACACATCTTCTGAGATATCCTTTTCAGACCAGGGGTGAGGATGTAGGAGGCAAAATATCCAGAAAGCAGCTCATACTCAGCTAACCACAGGGCAATTTTGTTATATTCTTAGAAGGATGACTCATTCTGCCAATATCTCCATATAAAAGAAATGACCTATACTGCATAAAATAGCATTTCAGTTTAAGTGGACAATTCACTTTTACATTTTTATTTTTAATAGTGAACTAGCTCTAAGATATAGCTCCATAAAAAGCCATATATAACACAGAAGCAATTTTCTAAAAATAATGTGAGGAATTTATGTAAAATGATATGAAGCTTCAAGCACATCCAATAGGCAGTATTGAGAAGCATCTCCTGTTTCTTTGCTATATGATCTGGAAGTTGAAGAAGAAGTATAATTTAATAATCTAACTCAAAGAGCTACAAAGAGACAAAAGCACTGGGTTGAGAAGATTCATTTTTACAGAATAAGATGTTCTGTAGTGATGGAATTTTCTGAAGACTGTGCTAATCATACATGATAAATTGACAAAGAGAGAATGGAAATATTATGGAGTTGAACTACAAACACTTTCATTAGATAATCAGTATAAAAAATAAAGAAAGCTAACTCGACTAATTTAGAATCAAATAAACAGCTTCAAAAAGTGTATAAAATGCAAGACTTGACCTTAATTAATTTTTACTGTTACCAACATGGAAAACATTCTTCCCAAACACTGGTTCAAAATAAAGTACAAAGATGAAATAGTGGAGGCCAATGATTCGGCTCATTCTCCAGGAGAATTCTGCCCACTTGGGCTCTTAGATGTTTTTCATAATGTGACTAAAAAAAACACTGCTCAGTGCTCTCAGAGTTTTATTTCTCCCTCTTAGAAGTCCAGCCACAGCACACTGCAATTGTGTTAGTGGCTGTTTAGACCTGAGAGGTCCGTTGAGATACACAATTTGCTTTGGGGTTTGGTAGCTTTCTAGATTGTTTGGGTTTATTATTCTTATAGAGGAATGTGACATCATAGGAAATTTTTTATTATTTTTTTCAGATTAATTTACAACTTTTTCAAATTCTTAGTTACTTGTTCAAAAGAATAGCTCTAGTCAGCAGGACACATGCATAGATTATGCTCTGCAAAAGTCCATGTATCCAGAGAGTTGCAGCTTCGTGTTGCTGCATTCTCAAGGATTTAATGCTTTCTCAAGGGTGATTCACTAGCCCCAGGAGCCCTCCAGGAATGCCCACAACATGGTGAGCAGCTGGGCCACCACAGGCAACATTCAAACAGGCAGGAGAGCAACAGCAGCACTGAAGCCAAGCTCCTTAGCCGTGCTTGGCATTCCTGATGTCATGCAGCTCTGAAGCAGGACAGAAAAGCTATTCAGTCTAGAGTGAGCAGCCTGAAAGCAGATTTTAACCTCTGTTCTGGCACAGACAGAAGTGACATACTGGCAGGTTTCTCATTACGCCCATCCTGTGATGTTCTGTAGTTGGTGTTCAGAGTAGTACTGGTGTGTCTAAGTGAAGGAAGCAAATGACAGGGGATAATGCCAGTTGTAAAATGGAAGTGCACACAGAAGAGCAGCAACAACCAGAATTTCAAACTTGCTTTCATTTCCCTTTATTTTTGTTTTACTTCTTTAACCATGCTGGTCTTTATCTCCACCTGTGTCTTCCTTTGCTCTTGTTTGAGTGCAAGGGTTACATCTTTTCTTTGTTTTGCTGAAAGAATTGTAACAATTGTCTCCTGTTAGAAGTAAGTTCAGACTTTCAGGTGTTCTGAGCTGTTGCTGACTTCAGGCACTGCACAGAATATTGAAATGAAGCAATACATCTCCTGTGTTATATTACTGCAGGCTTCAAACTCAAATTGACTCACTAAATAATTTTGCTACATGGAAAACAAGCACCAGATGAAACATACTGCATAAAGACAGTTTCTGGATGCAAACATTTTGAACCTTCAGGCAATCTGGAAAGTTATGGTACTCAAATCAGTCTAAGCTGAGCTCTGATGATCAACTTTTTGCATTTATCTCATTTTCACATCATGCCCTGCACATACCTATGGTGGTACCATAGCGTTTGGAGAATCCAAAGGTCAAACATTCAATATAGAAGATCTGGAGTGTCATTATTTCCAAGTCCATGATTCTGCAAGGTGCTAAGGCACTTAGACCTGATCCGATACAGGACACCAACTTAAGCTTTCACCCAACAAAAGTGCAAACACATAGTTACCTTTAAACACACTAGTAGTTCTAGAGACCTATCCTCGCTGAAGTAAATGACAAAGCTTTTACTCACTGTGCAGGACCCTGGTGACAGCATTGCAACATCTTGATAGAAAGCTGGCTTTTAAGCACTTTGATAAAGCATCTGGAGCCATGTGGGGTTGACAGCAGGGTATAGTCCAACAAGATGATGAAGTTCTCTCATGCCTCTGTGTGATCTGTGGTCTGTCTTCCTCCATGCTGCCAGCTTTGGGGATGACTACCCCTTCTATAAACCGATAGAACTCCCTAAAAAACTGGGAGGAAAGCATGAAAAAGAATAGTTTCCTGCCAGACTGGTGAGCTAAACTGGCTCATCATGACATAAAAGGCTTGCATAAGCCCCAGGGCCATGTGTGAGTGGAAGACAGTCACTGAGGGGAGTCAGGGAGCATCACATCAACGCACATGTATTCTAAATATTGTTCTCTCAGTGTGTTTTTTAGATAGACATACACACATATACAGACATATATGCACACACACTCCCACACCAGTTACCTTTTTGTTTGGATCTCAAACAATATTCAAACCTCTTCAGTTTATTCCATGCTGGAAAGGTGCACCGTAGTTTGCAATACATTTAGTTAAGCGAGAATTACCAGTCTTCCCAGATGTTCCCATTTTTCAGTCTGCAGATCAGTGATTTCCTTTAATCTGCAGAAGAAAATTAACAGATATTTGGAAAGGTTTTGAATAATATTCCTATAGTTATAAAAAATGTTCCCCTAAAAAAGAAGCCAAAGTGAAAATCATTAGATGAAAGATTATCAGGAACTGGGAGATCTTATACGTACTTACAATAAATGAAGTGTTGGATTGATTATAGCATTCCTGCCTAACACCTGCGCAGACACAACTACAAGATAGCTATAGTCCTGGATTTGTATTTGTAATTGGGATTACCTTACCTCTGTGAACACACCTTCTGCTTCTTTACAAAACCTTGCACTTTCTTACTTAGGAACTTAGAAACTTTATTGTTCTTAGGAACAACAGAACTAGGACCTAGACCTTAGGAACTTTATTGTTCCCTCTGCTTTGGTTTGTGAATACACACTGACCTGTGGTATCTGAGACGTTGTTTTGCAAGAACACAGCTGAGCTACCACTACATAGAAATATACAAAGGAATCATATACTGTTTACATCAATTTGGATACATTACTGAGCCTCTTTCAGGAAATTTCAGAGGTGATTGGACATTGTGTTCCAGAAGGTAGGAAGGACAAAAGGCAACTCCTACCAAAACAGAATTAGGGCCAATTAGAGAAATGGAGCTGCTTCCATGTAAGAAATAGGTAAATCAATCTGGTTTACCCTTTATAATTTGTTGTGCAAAGTGATCTAAGTAATGCTATTTTACCGTACTGTTATGTTCTTTAAAACTATTAGTACAATAAAAAAAAAAGATTAACCAAAATATCCTTTTCATAGTTGTTCATGAGACTGAAAAGAGATCCCTTTCTCAATCTTCCTGTGATTTCAAGAGTGACTGAGAAAATTAGAAGGCATCTTTAAATGGCCTTAATTTAGACCTAGCTTATAGTTTCTATATAGTAAGAGTATATCAAGATTGGTAACATAGGATATATAAGAACATGGCTGGTAAAGTATATTCCATTAGAACAGAGCTGCAGATACTGTATTTATTTTTTAAATATTGTGCTTATTTATCAGAGATTCACCAAATTCAGGTCACACTGAGAAAATCCTACTGCTTTTGAATATATGATAATGGTGAAATTGGAGGAGGTGATTTCTTTATTTTTCTGAATGATATTAAGGTCTCTGGTTCAGATATTATATTCATATATTCATGAAAAGGTCTTGTTTATTATAGACTAGAATCATTTTTAGGTATACTAGTAGGTACTGTGAAGTTGAAATTTAGGAAAATTGCTCCTATGCCATCTTTAGAGAGATATGCATATATAGCTTTTCATGTGCAGGTGTGCATGTATGTACTTTTCTATATGTATCTACATATATATAATCGAATATTGACAAACACTCTGTGATAGATCTGACTGTCCCATTGTCTCTGATTTATCAATGTCAGCCACAATGCTTATCTTAAAACCACTAATCTGACAAATGTTTAAGTCAATTCTTTAAGACACAGAGCAACTGTTTGTAAATTTAAGATGTCACAGAGAATGCTGACTTATACCAAATGTGGACCTGCTTATTATATTTGTTAAATTTGTCTTTTACCTCAGAAATGAAAAGCAGAAAAATATTGGATAGACATTACTTATACAAGCACACATTTACCTCCATATTCATGCATCACATTTTGTATTATTTAACAGCAGCCTGGTCCTGCTGTTTTATTGCCCAATTGGCTAGGATGACATATGACCATAAGAATAGATAGAGGCTTACATTTGCATTTGTTCTCGCATTATGGAGCTCAGAAGCAGACTGGTAATCAGAAACATATTATCTAGAATTACAAGGGACACATTGCTACCACGGTAATGTTTTAAAAAATTAAGTGTTCTCAGTAGGTGTTTAGTGCCTCCATATTTCAATTAGCACACTCTTACTACATGCTTACAATTTTTAGAGATTTTATATAGGGATATATTATTTGGATGTACATTCTGCATATCTGAATGTCTACACTCTCTCACAGCAAAAGTTTCTTCCCCAATATTTTATGAATATGTTGCACAGTAAGAAAGAAATATTCAAGGATAGGAGATACCAGGCAAGAGTTGAGGTATAAGGGATGAGGGACGTACAAAACCGATGGGTCATTTCCCTGTTCCCACAGCTACTGTACTCAGGGCTGCTGGTCAGGAACAAATGTGATTTTTCTAACTCGTGGCATGTGCTGACATACTAAAAAAGCAAAACTACAGCAAGGATTCCTTATAGCACATAGTTAGGTTTGGGTTCCCAAGGCTCCTAGCATCCCTTAAATAGTCTTCAGTCTAAATATCACAGCAGACTACTGAAAAAGACTACTATACAGTGGGTACTCATTTCCCCATTTCCAAACATGCCAAACGTGGTGATATCAGCCAACGTGGCCACATAAAGAAACTACATCACAACAGATGGATTGTCTGACCAAATATTGCTTTTGTTTTCACAGGGGAAAAAAAAAGTTACAGAACTTAGATCTGTTTTCCTTCATGATTTCATATTCATTCTGTTCCCAAACTAAGAGTAAAAATTTGTAAATGGCATTTTTTATATATGTGTGTATAGATATGTGTGTATATAGGTGTATTTGTACCTATTTATACATATATAAATATGAACTAGATCAACAGGACATGCATGCAGCATATATGTACATTTGACTGAATATAAAACATTTTTTTAAGGTGGTGGAGCTTCTGTCAACATGAGTTGTGAATGTTAAGCACTTCTGAAGATTGAAACATGGCTATTTAGGTGACTAAACATTGCAAAGAGCTGTCATGTTAGAATACACAGACGACAGGGAAAAATCAGCTTTATTCTACTGAGTATATCCTCTTGTTGGAAGAGAGGTAGATGATGCAGTAGCCATGAAAACTGAAACTGGACTATCAGAAAAGAAGCTAACCCATTTTACATTTATTGAGCATAAGATACATAACACAAGAACATCCTAGTGAGCAGTTTATGAAGGAAAAAAATCCATATTCTATTAGACAAAATCATTGCAATGGCCCCCTTTCCTCTTAAAAAAAAATAAAAACAAAACCAAAAAAACCCCTTCATATTTCATCTGAAGATCTACCAGTATTATCCTCTGTATTTTGTGCAAACACACATTAGTACAGCAAGTTCAATGTCTCATATTTAATTCCCACATTTCTGGGAATATATCTCTGGACCACAAGTCTTGAATTAGGAACAGATGGCTAGGCTAGACACTTCTGGCAGGGTCACAAAGAGCTTGTCTATCCAGCCATGACCACACAATCAGACTCTTTGATCAAGATGTTTTGCAGGATTGTGACAGAGCTACTCCATCAGAGCAGACTTATTTCACCAGTACAGCCCTCTGCGTATAGTACCTCTTCTTGTGTATCAGTATGTTGGAAGTGCTGAGGGGGTCTGGGTCTGAAGGAAGAGGTATAGCAGTTAGCAGCCCTCAGGGGGATTGTCACTGGCTGGTGAAGAGCTGATTGATTTTGAAAGCTATTAATTTTCTGCTGATTCAGGAGCTGCAGAATTTAGGAACACAGGATGTACTATGAACACCATGCAATGTAATAGCAAAAAAAAAAAAAAATTCCCTGTGAAGTTCCTAGAGTAAGATTACTTAAATATGATGGCCACTTTACATACCACTCTAAGTTCAATTAAAACATTTTTCACCAAGTTATTTTTTGTTGAAATGATCTTTCAGAAAAACTAAGAACTTAATAGGTCCACCAAAATATAGTATAATTTCCTTGAAATTAATACATAATTCAAAATTCAATGGAAAGTTTTGTAGAACCCACTGAGTAACAGTAAAAAATCCAGTAAATTAATGACAGAAATGAGTAAGAGAACAAAAGCATGGATCCCCACAAATATTTGTGCCTTAAATGTTTTTAGACTCAAGGCAAACTCCTTAACAGTAAAGGTCTCAGTAGTCTAAAATACTTGCTGTTTTACAAGCTGTCTCCTTTTTACTACTCTGTGATTTTAAATTCTCCTATGCCTATAGACTTTTACTGGATGGTTTCTGTAAACCTTCCAGAAATGTACATTCATTTGTGTACAGTGAATGAGACCTGTGAAGTATGAAGTGCAAGAAGAGCACTTGCAAATCTGAAAGCAGAAAAGATAATCTCTTACATGTAACGGTGCAGCTACCACTGTTAATTACAGTGAAAAATATTTGCCTACCTGGTTTCTACCAACCTTGCAAATTACAGAAGTAAAATAAGATGTATTATTTCTTTTGTTTGTTTTTTTCTCTCCTTTTTTTTTTTCTTTGTTTTACATTAACTACACTTTTCTTAAAATCTACCCACAACCTTTCTTTGGTTGGCAGTTATTAACAGTTCTGGTGAATAAGCATAAACTGAATGTTCAGGAAAATGAGAAAGGATGTGTTCTTTGTTCATGAGTGCAAGTAAAATGATTAAATAGCTCATGTAACCTCAATTATTTCTTCTCAATAAGCAGGTATAGATGGAGTGCCTTCTTTTACCCAACCTTCCTGTCCTGCATGGGGAAAGGAATATATATGCCATGAGTCAGTTGTGAGGGTAGACATTTCCAACAGGACTACAGAAGGCGATGGTCTGTCATTAGTTTTTGGCACCTGTTGCTAAATTCCAGAGGCACCAGAGGTTTTCTTCACTTCCTCATATCAGGCTAGGGTGTAAGTCCTGTGCCCTTGAAATTGTCTATAATGATCTGAAAAAACAGAAAGCTGTGGAAAAACACCTAATACAGTGAGCTCTGTTCTCATCTAAGGCTTAGGTCATAAGAATTTTTCCTCACAATCAAAAAAATTGTGTTGTTTGCCCTCACTCTGCCCCTTACATCATGGCAGAAAATACTTCACAGCTCCTGAAGAGACTTAGAGCTGTATCAGCCCTCCTGAAAGTCAATAAGCAGTTGCCAGCACATATTGTGATTTCCAGAGTAGGACAGCACTTTTTCCATCTGTTTCGCTGAGCTCCACACTAGACTCACGTCAGTCTCAAGTAAGAGCACAATATGAATTCCAGCAAAACTACAGGTCAGGTTGTGTTCTTGACTAGAAAGGTGAAAACAAAGACAACAGCATAAAAGGACATGAAGAGGACAAGAGGACTCAGTACATACAAATCTATATATATGTATGTGTAAATGGATATTACATCAAACTTCTTTTGTAACCTCCTCAGACCTATTTTGGCCAGTAAAATTTGGCTAACTATATTAAGTACTGAATAGATTTTCTTGTTTGTTTGTTTCATATCCAGAAGCTTTATAACCCTTTAATACTGTAATTTTCGGTTTGTGCTTTTCAATAGCCTTTAATTTCCCTTATAATTAAAGGTGACTAACTCTGCTGTAGCAGAGGAGACCATAAGAATGAAACAGGTTTAGTTTTACCAGGGAATACCTCTTTAAAATATGTCTAGAGATTACATATGTGCTGTATGTGTGTAGACAAAAATATCCATATATATGCTATGGCTGTCAGTTTCACCACTCACATTTCTCCACTTATTGGGAAGTCAGGTGAATCAATTTTTTTACCTAACTCTCCTCTCAGAGAGCAAAATCTGCTATATAAAATTTGCCTTGATAAATAAAATATTCAATACATACAAACACTGTAATTATACTTTAAAATAAGCAGGTTTTTCATTTTTTAGTACTGTGGATAAGTCATAAGAAGATTCTTTACAACTAGATCCTCTGAAATTCATCAAACAAACTTCTCGCTCTTTAAGAAGGAAATCCTAAAGGTCCAGGAGCAGGCTGTCCTCATGAGGCACAAAATTAAAGGGCGGGGAAAATAGCCAGCCTGGATGAACAAAGAGCTCTTGGTTTGGTTTTTTTGTTTGTTTTTTTAAGATTGGACTTGATCTCAGAGGTCCCTTCCAACCATGGTGATTCTGTGATTCTGTGATTGTCCATTTCTTGTTGACACATAAGATTTTAAATTAACATTTATCACCACATACTTTAATGCACACGTATGAACTTGTTGCTGACTTGTCTTTGTTCAGATATAGCTGGATCAATGGGCTGAGACCAACAGGATGAGGTTCAACAAGGCCAAGTGCCAGGTCCTGCACTTGTGTCACATCACCCCCATGCAGTGCTACAGGCTTGGGGAAGAGTGGCTGGAGAGCTGCCTCACAGAAAAGGACCTGGGGGTGTTGGTCGACTGTCAGCTGAACATGAGCCAGCAGTGTGCCCAGGTGGCCAAGAAGGCCAACAGCATCCTGGCCTGTATCAGGAACAGCGTGGTGAGTAGGACCCAAGAGGTGATTGTCCCCCTGTACTTGGCACTGGTGAGTTCCAACCTCAAGTACTGTGTCCAGTTTTGGGCCCCTTACCACAAAAAAGACATTGAGGTGTTGGAGCGGGTCCAGAGAAGGACAACGAAGCTGGTGACGGGTCTGGAGAGTAAGTCTTATGAGGAGAGGCTGAAGGAGCTGGGATTGTTCCATCTAGAGAAAAGGCTGAGGGGAGACTTTATTGCTCTCTACAACTACCTGAAAGGAGGGTTTAGAGAGGTGGGGGTTGGTCTCTTCTCCCAAGTCACAGGCGATAGGGACAAGAGGAAATGGCCTCAAGTTGCACCAGGGGAGGTTCATGTTGAATATTAGGAAAAATTTTTACACTGAAAGGGTTATCAAGCATTGGAACGGGCTGCCCAGGGAAGTGGTTGAGGCACCATCCCTGGAGATATTCAAAAGACAAGTTGACACGGTGCTCAGGAATGTGGTTTAGTGTTGGTTTTGTTGTGTTTTTTTGTTTGGTTGGTTGGTTGGTTTTTGTCAGAGTTAGGTTGATGGTTGGACTAGATGATCTTAAAGGTCCCTTTCAACCCTGGTGATTCTGTGATTCTATGGTATCTTTTCCTTTACAGAAGGCCTGTTGATATACAACAGATATCTTCTCAGAACTTGGCAGCATTTCATCCATTTCCAAATACATCAGAGGGCTGCAATTAAACTAGCTGAGGTCTCCCCAGTACATAATATTAACTATTTTGGTTAGCAGATGACTGGACTCCTCAGTTTTGCCAAAACAGAAATGTGTAACAAGTATTCAAATTAATACAGGTTTGGGGCATGCCAGACTCACAGCTCAGATGATAAAGACAATGATTAGAGGTATTCCTTCACAGTTGATACTGTTCGGTCCCACACTCATTATTTGCAGATATATGTGGTTTTTTTAATCCTTAAAATATTCTGTTCTCACTGCACTTTGACTAGCTTAGTTCTTGGACTGCCACTGTGTCTGCACCTGTGCTTGAAAGGGAGCAGGGGGGAAGCAGGGGAGATTGGTACCCCACACATAGCTTTGCCATTTAAAAATTGATCATTTCTGAGTGGCTACCAGGAACATGTAATAATTAGAACACCTGTTTCTGGAAGTTTCTGGAACTTTCCAAATAACCTCCACAAAATACATATATTCAGACCCAAGTCAGAAATTGGTCTCTCAAGGTTTTCTTTGCTTAATACCTATGAAAACCTTGTAAACTATAATTATTAGGAGAAGGTGTGCTGAAATTCCTTAGACAAACTTTACCCTTTCTTACTGTTTGTATACACAATTTTGTTCCCCTCCTCTTTATATCAACGAGTTTCAATGCCACAATATAAAACATCTGCATAACAAAGTTGTAATATCTGCCACAAGCCAAGCTTATTTAACAACTGGGAAATGTACAAGTCAGCAGGGTAATTAAGACAGAATAGAAGAAAACCAGAGTAGCTTAATCTGCACTTATTTGACATCCCTACACATCAAATGCAATTCAAGAAGTACAATTAGAAACCAGTGTAATACATACTTTGTCTTAAGCTGCAAATCAAAAGGGAATTTGTCACAAGTTTGAAGGCCAATGGATTTGCAAACATTTTCAGATCTGGAGAATCACAGTTCTAGCACCTCCCTTTACAGACTGCACAACCAAGCATCTCCTAAAAGTTCTGCTCTATTAATAAAAGCCAGTGGTGTCAAAGCATTATATAAAATCAATAATAATTAGAGGTCACTATGGGCCTCCCTCTTTCCAATGCTTTTGAAATGAAGTCTCTCATTTCAGAGAGCAAAGTAGAGCAAGGAATACTGCTGATTCACACGTAACTTTAAAATATAAAATAGAAAAGTCTTGCAGTAAAGCTATACTAAAATGTATTTCTTTTTGCCCCTGAGTTTTCCTTAATGTCATATAAGTTGTGCTGATCAAGGGCACAAAATCCAGTCCAGGGAAGACTGTCATAGTAAATACATTGATTATCTGACCTTCAAGTCCCCCTTATGCTTCTGCAGAAATGGACCTTCTATTTCTTCCTGACGCACTGTTTGTGAAACCTTTCTCTGTGTAACCAGGAAGGAAGAACAGAACATTTTTTCCTTATGTCTCTCACTTAAAAAAATCTTCTTGTTGGGGGATTTTTTCCCTCATTTTAGTGGCAGCACCAACAGCTCCTGATAATTTTGGAGTGGATTCAGATTTCTTTAGTATCTAAAGATTTATATACTTTTTACTTAACTTAACTTAACTTAAGACATACAGTAATTTGGTGGAATATTAGCCTGTTTGATAATTTAAGTGGAAGTTTAATAAGAACCGTAAACAAACTCTTACATGTATTTAAAGCAAATATTTCAGGAAGAACTGTCTTTTAAGAGAATTAAGACCCTTTTTAAAGCCTCTACTTTTTCTTCAGTGTGAGACAAGCAAAATGCCCTCCAACTATCTACAAGTTTGGATACCTCCCAGATTTGCTGAACTGATAGTTTTGGCTCACCTCTAGTTATTGCAGCAAAATAATGTAAATCACACTAAGATGTAGCAATTTTAAAGAGTGTAGTAAATGGCCAAAATATTCTGTATTTCCCATTAAACTGAAGAGTTAAGCTTCATCACATGAAAATACTGCTTACTTGCTTCTCATAATTGCTGCTGAGGTTTTTATAATAAAGAGGTAATAGCTTCATCTAAACAATATAATTTCCTTCTACAGACTGCTGTCAGACAGTAAGGGGACAGACCTAATGCACAGTATTTGCATGGCATCCAAAAGGGCAAATGAGAATATTGGTTATGGCTTATGTTTCTTTCTTGCGCTAGTCTGAAGAAATGAAGCACCAGACCTAGCAGCACCCCAAGAAACACCGTATTCTTTCACCTTCACAAAATTTTAGAGGAACATCCTTTCTTGTGACCTTCTGAGAGATTGTTTCAAGATGCCCACCAGTCTGACCTAACTTACCATACAAAAGTCCTAGGCTAGTAAGATATACAGTCAATTTTTTTACAATGGCATTCCAATGCTTCTAACTGACAAAGGGAATGAAGATGCAATGCTTTTTGCAATGTATGCCACCCCTACCTCAGAGTGGGAAAAATGTCCATTTCATTACACATTTTTTAAGAAATTTGCAGTATATTTCAAGATTTCATGCCCAGTATAGAAAGAAATCCTTTCACGGCATTATAGAATTTCTTACTACAGAGGCTTCATATCTCCCTCTGAAACATCTGCTGTTGGCCACTGTGGGATACCAGTCTAGATTGATGATTGGTCTAATCCCATGCGACACTTTCTCTCTTTGAATTATACTGATGCATTTGCTCAAATGCAACTTTTTACCATGAGAGGAAATTTAAAGCATATTGGTTGTGGAACCCCAACGTGAACGTGTTTCATGCACTTTGGGGTACTGGATTGGAAGAGGACACCTCTCTACAAATGACCTAACTCTTTCTTTAGGTCATTCCTCTGGAAAACTCAGAAATTACTGAACTCTTTGGCATTCAGAGGTCTTCCATTCAGACTGGTCCTTTTCACTTCAGTGCTTCACAAAATTATTGTCTTTCATGCTTCTAATCTCTCCATCTTTAGAAAGCTGGCCTTGGCATCAGTTCATCTCTCTCAGACACTTTAGGGACATCAATCACAAAGAAGGTCACAATCAGACCTCTCTTCTGAAAGACTGGACACGCTGAGGCACACATAGAGGTAAAGTTGCAAGTCCTTTCAAATTACAGCACATTAGTCTGGGCGCTCTGAGGAAAGTATTTGCCACCTTACACAGTTAAATTGACTTCCTAAACTTACAGTGTAGTTAGATTCCTTCAGAAGCAATGATTAGATCTGATGCCCCCAGAGGAGCCCCTTCGTTCTCACTGCCCAGGCTGGGAGAGTGATGATTCTCAGTTAAGTTGCGTCCAAGTTGCTCTAAGGTCATTCTGTTTGAACAGCCTCTTGACTGTTAAAATGATAAAATGAGATCAGAAAACGGAAGCAAACTGAAACACTTGGAATGTTTGACCCCTGAATAAAGAAAAACAGATGGCCTTTGCACCACTTTTCTTCAGGGTGTGGTTTCTTTTCAATTGTATGTACTTATTTTCCCCTTGACTTATTATGAATGCATCTTCCAACTTCTTTTTAGAATGCAAAGTTAATTCATATCATTTTTTGTACATTTCAGATATTCTAATCTAATTTTCTTCTTCTTGAGAGTTTTTCTATCCTATGTATATATAAAATTGTAAAAGCATACCAAAAATAGCTGGAAATAAAAAATTCGACATCTATGCTCTTAAATGATCTCTGATTTATGAAGTGCTTCTTTTGCTGGTATTTCTGCTTCAGGAGGTTCAATGTTCCCTAGTTTTCAATATGCAATCAGAAAGGCACACTTAAAAGATATCATGACTAAGGCTTACATCAGTGTTATAATCGCAGCTTCCACTATCATTCGTATAATTTCCCGATAGCCAGTTGAACAGTGCAAATTACATTATGATTCTTGATTTCTGATTCTGAATGATCGCTTCCAAGTGTGATATTCAGTTTAATGTGCAGCACCCGTAAAAGCACAGTGCATAATGTGAATGTTCTGTGCATTGTCATTCCACAAATGATTACTTCTTTGATCACAGTATAGCTATGCCAACCTGTTTAAACCTGTTGTCAATAGGAATAAACAAGCTCAAAGTGTTTGTCTTAGATTGACAGCACAAAGCAGCCTGCAATCAAGCCAGCATGTTTAGAAGACAACACAGTAAACAGTAAAAGGTTAACTTATAACCTGTGGTAATACGATAAAGTGCTGTTTTGGTAAAAACATGCAATTAAATTGAAATCTGGCTTTTCATTATGCGAAAAGACTATTCAGTGTAGAATTGCTTCATCTCTAAGCAGAAAGGCATTCTGGCTATTAGGCAACCATTTTCTTCAGTTATATTTTTCATATCAAATTAAAAGCTAACTCCAAAAATGCTTCATTTTAAATGACTAGAAATTGCAGAGATCACCTAATCTTTCATTGGTTCTAAAGCTTACAACTCCTGGTGACAATTTTTATAATAAATTAAAATCTTCATATGTGATAAAAGAAAAGCCACCAGGGACAGAAGCAACAACAGTTGGGCTGACTAAGATATAACAAGATGCTTTTTCGTGTCTCATGATGGGATCTATATTGTTCAGACAGGCTATTCTATTTGTGCAAAACCACTTTTAATAAGTATTGGAAATAAATGATTCCCAGAATACTGAATTTAAGCCTTGGTGCATTGGTTTGAACGTGTGGATGGAAGAGTGCACATGAAAGAGCCCTTTCAGAGGACTTTATTCTGCACCTGGAAGTCCCTGCCCCTCTGCTGAGAACTGGCAACTGGCCTTTTGTATAATCCTAACAAGGATTTGCTCCTAAGGATTTACTCCTAATAGGGAGTCATTGAGATACTTTATGGTGCTATTAAGTGGCATTTTGAACTAATCCAACTGACTAATCCAGTCTCATTGCAGTTGGTTTGGAGCCCATAACTTGTTAGTTTATGATCTGGGCTAAAATCCAGTGACTTCTTTAACCATTCTGGCTCAGTCACAGGTTTGTCTGGCCATACCCTGTTGCTGATGACTCTGCCTTCCCTTATTCTCCTCTTTGTTGGGATTCTTACTTCTAAATTTCTGGCACTTATACTTTCCTGACCTTAAATCACAAATAATTTTCTTTTTTAAAAATCTATTAACCTGTCAAATAAACAAGTGGAATATCTGCAGAATGCTATAACTGCTCAGCTTTCTCAAATAAAAGTGCTCTATTAAGTTCTGTGGCTTATGGTATTGCTATATGCACTTGAAAACCCCCATTCTTCCAGAAATCTGTGCATATATCTTTGACCAAAAGTTGATATGGAAATCCTCTTTGTTGATTATTTTCCATTCCTTATTTGTCTATTTGAGTTTGAAAAAGCGTGATACAGGCTTGGTGAAAGATGTCTGATCCTCTACAGCGTCTAGGCAAGAAAACAGTTAAATCTAAATGATTTCACAGTCCCTTCTGATTTAAATTTAATAATAATGTACTTTTAAGCAAACAGGCCATAAACAGTCAATGAACTGTTTCTTTCTCACGGTAGGTGGATAGTTCTGCATCTGGTCTGATATTGAATTTACTGAAGCCAGTAGAAAGATCACATGGATCTACTAATATATAGGAAATTAATGTATATTTTTACCATAATATGATAATATTAATTAATTGATCAACCTGCCCAGTTCCCAAAATGAACAAGTCTATTAACCATTTATTTTTGTTTAATGTTGTGACTGTTGGGGCTATACATGCTAACATATACACACAAATGGCAGGCTATGGGGTTTCTATGAATTCTCTCTCCAGTGTGAGAGAATGAACCACAGCCTTTAACTATTTAGCCAAGGGTACCTTGTAACCCAGTAAAAATTTTGCCTTGATTCTACTCCTTTATTTCCAGACATTTGATATTTTGACTGCTATATGAAACAGACCTATGCTTAACTTATATCTGTCCTTCATGAACTCTGTGTCTTCAGTACTAACCCTTCTCTGGGATGTCCTTGATGCCCGGAGCACCAGATATTATTATCTCTTTTCAAAATTTTTTATAATCTTGCTCTGAAACCCCTCCAGATTTTAAATCTGTTTCCAACTTGTATATGTGAAAAGTGTTTTCAGCAACACTAAATAATACAGCAACACTGATCCCTCCAACCATCTAACTTGTAAACTCTGGTTTCCATAAACTAATGTTAATTGGAGATAACTGTTTTCTCTTCATCAGCTTCTATAAATCAAGTCTCACTTAAACTATTTGATCAGTTTACACAGAATCAATGTAAGAATTATATACTTAAGAGAGTAATCACACTTGTATCCTTTTTAAATTAAAGCACTGTATTAGCTTTCTGGTTTTCCTTTATTTCACTGCCTTTCAATCATCTGGAATTTCCTAATAGTTTTAAGTAGCATTAGAAATCAACACTGAGAAGGTAGGAAGCTTCTCACCCTTTTGTTTTTTCATTCTTTGGGACAGGAGGTTGGTCAGATATGTTGCTTTATAAATAGCTAGCTATAGGAGCTGCAGCTTCTGATTTACTGTTCATGTGAAAAGTATTTCAGCAGCAGACTGTGAAATTACTGCATTTATTTCATTTTTTCAAATAGGTAGCAGAAATATTTATTCAATAGAAAAGGAAAGATGTATTATTTGTGATATATTATTTCAATCTACTAAGGGAAAAATAGTATTATTAGAATTTCTTTTGTTCTTAGTGTGTTAAAAATCTCTTCCATATTGTAGGTCATAAGCTTTTCCTTATGTCTTTTTGCTTCTTTATCAACTTTCTACCATTCTTAGTTTCTGATTTATATTCATTGTTAGTGGTGGCACTGTTTCGCCATTTTTCATCTACCATATTTATCTGAATAAGGTGATTGTGATCAAACAGAAAACCAGATTTGCAGTTGATTTTAGGAGAATAATATATGGATCCTGGATATATGGTAAACCCCAGTTATAGCTGTTTCCCATGTCTCAAAACTTCTACCATGCGTCATTATATTTGTAGGGAAGGCCTTCCTCCCTCCATCCTTGCTCTCCAACTTTTTCCCTAACAGTTTTCTTTCTATACTTCTCTGCACACATTTTGGTAAAACACCAGGGCATTAGCCCTATATAAGAAAGGTCTCAGCTGTAAGGCAGAAGGCTTCAACAACTTAGTATTTTTATATGCTAGTTGTTTCTTCTCTGCTTACTCTGTCAGCACTTCTACTCCACAAATAATCTGGGCAGAGATTTACTGTCCTTTCTTGTCTGAGCTGGAGGCTCAGCCACAGAACTACAGCTCTCACCTGATCTTCCTCCATGCAATTCTCTTTGTATTTCACCGTAACTTTCCTACATCAGGGTGAACTGAGACCTGTTAGGGCTCTGCTACAGTCTCCACACCAGAAAGAGCCACACTTGTGGATGAATGCTGAGAAAGATTGCTTTTTACTTTGTGACTTCTTTCTCAATACAGAAGGTTTGGGAGAATCTTGTTAAATATGTTTAAACATTTCTAATTTATCATTCACTATTCTACTGATAACTAATATGGATCAGAATTCTTCACAGATCTATATCTTTGTACCAACTAAAGTTTTCAGCTTACACATGGATTTGTGTAAAGGACAAAATTGCTCATGCATAAAAAAGCCTAAGAAGCCATGATTACTGAAACCTATATAAAAATTTATTGATGTTTCCTTATCAACAATTTCTTTGTCCAGACAAGTTTTATGATTATATGCAACACTTGTTAATTTGTTAAATGGCTTTTTTAGTAATGCCAATAATGTTCAGAAAGCTCTGCAGTGGAAGAATGCAACTGTCTGCCACTCAGGATATGCTATTTGATGATAATGTGCAATACAAACATAACAGACAGGTACTTAAGGAATTAATGGTCCTGCTCTCATGTAGAACACAGTAGTTGATAGTCATCACTGACTGCTACCCTATCTTGATTAATTTTTACAAACATTCAGACATTCAAGAATTGCTCAGTGCAAACTAATAAATGATTCAAAAATAGTTGCATTTTAAAGCGTCTCAATTCTCTTCTTTTACCCATAACAATTTTCTTACTACTGTAGAATCATTCGGTTAGATATTCTAACCAAGCCCACCATTCTACTAGCTTCCATTAAAGACAAAAATATGTATTCAAATTGCTGGTTTTCCTCTTCAGTCTATACTTGATATCAGAAAGATTTACTGAGTTTGTATTCCTTGCTGCTTTTACAAAAATTTTGAAATAATTTAAAAATATTATTTAAAAAATAATGAACAATTTAGGAAGTTACCTCAGCAAAGATAATTGTTTGCAAAAGTCTTTCTATTAAATAATACAGAATGAGTTCCCTAAAAAGTCAATTACAGAAAAATTTGTGCAAATTTTACTTCATTGGAAAAAGAAGGCATTTTGATTTAATAGCAAATAATTACTGAAAAATTCACATGACTCAAAAACCCACAAAATACAAGCATTATTCACAGAACAAAGATGCCATGTATTTCACTGTTTCAGTCTGGTTCTTCTCCTACATGAAGTAAGTGTTATCCTTTCAGTAATTATCAATACATTGAAGTGGAGAAATTACTGAATTGACTAAAATTTAGTTAGCAGGAAATAATACAGGTCTGGAAAAGGTAAGAATATATTACAAGTGATAATATTTTGAATACATTGGTTTTGATGAATTATTCATTTTCATCCTTTATATATTCAGCAATTATTTATTTTGCATAAATTATTTACATTTTCAAAATTTTAAAGATAACAAAAAAATGATTTTTTAAAATTGATTTGGACCACAGATTAGCTTTTCATTCTAGACCATGGCGATAACTTTGCATTTTTCATATCATGCTGCAAAATAGATGGAAATATTCTTGTGACTAGGATGGCTTTCCTGGAGTGGGAAACTGAAGAACGTACACCATAGGATCCCGATTTACTTATATGAGTATTCCTATGCAGCTCAGGGGGGTTAGTCACACATAAAGTCAGTGGCTGAATTAAACTCCAGAGATAGTGAAATGATACTTTAAGTTCAGCCTTGAACATAAACATCACTTAGATAAGTGCTTCGGGAAGAAAAAAAAGAAAAAACCAAAAAAAAAAAAAACCACACCAAAAAAAAAACAACTGAGAAGGGAGCCATCTGCTAAGTATTTCAAAAAGTTAGTCTAACTGAGAAGTTAGGCTGTCCCTGCCCCAGAAAGCATGTATTATAAATAAGACAGAAAACTATTGAAAAATACTCACACATGCAAGCTGAAAGAACAGACATAGTTGGCAAGCACTATATCAGTACCATATTTTGTTATAACAAGCTTGATTTTCTTTTTAGGTTATGATGGACGTTGTTTATCAGACTAGCAAAAGGAGGAGGAGAAAGGTAGGAGAAAGAGCAGCAAGAAGGCAGCACAGGATTTGGCTGTTGTTCAGAGAAAGCCAGTAATCAGCACAGGAAAGTGAACATACAGTGGAAATATGTTAGCTGCTCCTAATTCTTCTATTTCCAGTTCATCTGCTTGACAGTTTTCTTTCTCTTTTATCCCTCAAGGTTGCAAAAGCAAGGAAAGAAAAAAGATATGCATAAAAAAAAGCACGTGTCTAGAAAATAGCTAGCTCTTGTGCAGTTCTGCAACTAGGAGTGCTTGACTTTTCCACTTCCTGGGTCTTGTCTAGGATACAAATGTCCAGCCTACACTTAGGATTTGTTCCTTCTTGATGTTTCTTTGTCCTCATAACTGAAGCTTACCAGAGCAAGCACAATTTGAGAATGTAACTTATCAGAGATGACTGGTATATTTTCCCACCTGAAAAGGAAAAAAAAAAAATAAAATTAGACGATTTAATTGTCTATTTTAAACACAAATGCATTGACTGTTGTTTTAAGAACATTTATTGTGGGGTAAATGATCTCCAATGCAATATTGCAATGAAAAAAGTGCCAAATTATTTTTGCTTTTATTGTCTTCCACCATTTCCGAAGTAGACACAGCTAAACACCACAATGAAGGGAAAAGCGCAGGTACCTATTTATTCCTTCATATTTGTCTATAGTCAACAGGAGAAATTTATTTAAACATAATTGGATCCAAGCATTATTTAAACTTAAGTTCTGGATCTCATCTGTATGCTTCTGGGACAACTATAAGTTTTCCAAGGAAAATGTTTCTGCATAGGTTTTTCACTTGAGTGCCGAATTGGTGATAACTGCACAAGCATAATTTCCTTCAGATAAAAGTCTGGAATGCTCTTGGTCTAGTATTGCTCATTTACAAGATCTGTAGGCAAAGTTTTATTTTCTTAAATACAGTAGAAAGCAAACAAAATGGTCATTTTCCTAATCAGCAGTCTCTTGTATGGCTCTACAATAAATTCAGTACTTGAGAAACCGTCTGTCTCCCTTCAAAATCACTTTCATAACTCTGTCTCCTGCCTTTCCCACACTAATTCACATATTTCAATAAAACATGCTTTTAATGATTTGATTTCATCTGAATTACACCTGCACAGGCCTGACCATTTGTTTTAATGCCTCCAGTAGCAATCCTTTATCACCTACAGATATTTCATTAGATAAAAGTACTTAATCAGTTCTGCCTTCAGTCCCAAAAAGAGAAAGTGGGTGCACACCTACTCACATTAACAAGGTCTGTGATTCTTTTAGGGCCAATGACTCCTCTCTGTAGCAGCGTGGTTTTCTGTTTTGTTGTGAACAAGCATGCCCAAAAAGCAGATAGTCATTCAATTCTAGCCCAGAAACACGACATCTTCCCTCTAGTTACGTGTATTCAGACCTCTTCTAAATACTTTTGAACTCTAAACCATCTCCTATATTCATCAGCCTTTTATTATTTTCTCTTAGTTGAGCAATGTTCAAGTTCTAGACATCTTTTTAAATCTTTTCCTTCTTGTTGTTCTAAAAAAGGAAAAAACCAGCAAAATGAGCTGTTGCTCTGAAAACAAGAACAGGTGGATCTGAAGGAATATTTGGTCCTTACCTGCCAGCATACAATTCCAAATTGAATGTCTTGCCACAACAAACGACCTTTTGGGAAAAAAACCTATAACACTGCACTTCAGTTTTTCCATGAATGTAAATTTTATAGTGATGCCCTAGAATTAAGTTACAGTTTCCATTATAAACTGATTTGAAGAGAAAGGTATTTCAAATTGTGTTGGATGAGCTGAAAAGTCAAAATCATAAAACCACCACCACCGAGATCTCTTCATATATTTCTTGGGACTTTTTCCCAGTTCAATGAAAACAACAAATAAATACAAATGTAGCTGAGAAAAGTGTTTATTACTAAATACTTTCTGTTTCCATGACTATTAGGATAAAGCAGAGATTAAAACCACTGCAAATAATACTGTATATCAGTAAAATATAAAACCATGTATTACATATATTGCCACTTAGTGGGAAGAGAAAAAGCACTGAAAGCAGTTAATAGGTGTTGCAGGAAAATACAAACAGGGAGTAAACTGGACAATGGCACATGTTACTCTTTTTTACCTATTTTCTGATTGTTTCAGTCTAAGCATATTCTAACAGAAAAAGAAGTCTGCATCTATGACTTCCTTTACAAGCATGATGCTAAATTAAAAGTGTTTTAGAAGTAAAAAGTACAAGAACCAGTGCTGTTTAACATCTTTGTTGGAGACATAGACAGTAAGATAGAGTGCACCCTCAGCAAGTCTGCCAATGACACCAAAGTCAGTGGTGCGGTCAACATGCTGGAGGGAAAGGATGCCATCCAGAGGGTCCTGGACATGCTTGAGAGGTGGGCTAGTGCAAATCGCATGAAGATAGAGTGCACCCTCAGCAAGTCTGCCAATGACACCAAAGTCAGTGGTGCGGTCAACATGCTGGAGGGAAAGGATGCCATCCAGAGGGTCCTGGACATGCTTGAGAGGTGGGCTAGTGCAAATCGCATGAAGTTTAACAGGCCAAGTGCAGGGTCCTGCACCCAGGATGTGGCAATGCCAGGCACAAATACAGGTTGGGCGGAGAATGGCTAGAGAGCAGCCCTGAGGAGAAGGACTTGGGGGTGTTGGTGGATGAGAAGCTCAACGTGAGCTGGCAATGTGCACTGGCAGCCCAGAAAGCCAACCACATCCTGGGCTGCATCAAGAGAAGCCTGGCCATCAGGTCACAGGAGGTGATTCTGTCCCTCTACTCTGCACTCGTCAGACCCCATCTGAAGTACTGTGTCCAGCTTTGGAGTCCTCAACACAGGAAGGACATGGATCTGTTGGAAAGGATTCAGCGGAGGGCCACAAAGATGATCAGAGGGATGGAGCACCTCCCCTATGAGGACAGGCTGAGAGAGCTGGGATTGTTCAGCCTGGAGAGGAAACCTTATAGCGGCCTTTCAATATCTGAAAGGAGCCTACAGGAGAGCTGGAAAGGGACTCTCTCAGGAAGTGAAGTGACAGGACAAGGGGTAATGGTTTTAAACTGGAAGAGGGGAGATTTAGATTAGATACTAGAAAGAAATTCTTTACAGTGAGGGTGGTGAGACACTGGAACAGGTTACCCAGGGAAGTTGTGGGTGCCCCATCCCTGGAAGTGTTCAAGGCCAGGCTGGATGGGGCTTTGAGCAACCTGCTCTAGTGGGAGGTGTCCCTGCCCGTGGCAGGGAGGTTGGAACTAGATGGTCTTTAAGGTGCCTTCCAACCCAAACCATTCTATGATTCTATGAAGTAATATCAAACTGTGTTTTCCCAGAAATTTTCAGAGTTGTATTCATTCTATTATCATGTTATGATGCCTTATTTTCAGGCAGTATGTTTTTGCTTCCAAGTCATTTGGCCCAAATTGGCTTCATTTTCTCAAAGATTTCCCAGGTGGCAACACTTTCCTCAGCTAGGAATTACCTGTTTGAAACTCAGTGTAAGGCTTCCTTATGGAGGCATTCCTGGGGGTAGGGTTTTGGTGATTGGTTAGCATTGCTAAAGGCTCTGCTTTGTAAGGCAAAATACAAAGGTGGAAAAGACTCATTGCAGCATTCTTCTTCTCATTTCTGTGCCTGTGGTATTATCAGGAACAATCTGAGCCAATTCTGGACACCTTTGTATTTGAGCAGCGTTCATACACAGAGCACTGCTCACATGGCATTTCCTTTGGGAAACAGATCCCAATCCTTGGGATCTCAACAATACTAGTTTCTCAAATGATAGCAGGTCCTGGATATGTTATATAAAACCAGCTGAACTGGAAAAGGCTAATGACTCTGTGTTTCAGCAGCAGGTCTGTATCTTACTGATGACATCCTGCTGTCTGTGTTTGGACACCAGAGGGTTAGCCTGGAGAGTTTCAGAGCTGCCAGCACAGTTGGACTGTGCGGGGGTGTTGTAATAATCGAGGCTTGAGAGGCTCTTCTCACTCACACACCAACCAAGCACTGTTCATCTGGAGTGACAGTCAGGCGTTGGCCCCTGCTGTCTCTGTTTCTGTCTGCTAAAATGTCACTTCTAAACAAGCGGTGAGAAAGGCTTTCTACTCCTTGTCCTGGAGAGCACTCTCTGGGCTGGGAAGGGCAGGGCAGGTGGGAAAGGCTCCCTCCCTGTCTCAGTTTAGAAAGATTTGCTTCAGTCCCAACATGAGAAAGACAGTACTGGACAAACTTTAAAGAAACTACTAGAGAAACAAAATTAACGGGAAAGGAATAGATGGGAGATATTGTGATGGGGCTAATAGAGATGACAGAAAACTAACTGGGAATACTAAGGTCAATATTTTATTGATCTAAACTGATTAAATATTTAATGAACGTGGGGCAGTTTTGGTGAATCTTTCTAGAAAATGTTCTTATCATTTGGTGAAATAGTCTGATCTTTTCACTGTTCTTTTCGAACAAATGTTTTGAAACTTCAAAGAAAACACAAGTTATTCCACAGTTTATGGAGAAGGTACAGAACAGAAGTTCTCAATTTCAGCCAGCAGTGACAGGGAGCATGCAAAGGGTCTCACTGTGTTGGCAGGCAGAGGAGGTTGTAATCTTATTTTAAAGTAATTGTGTACATGCACCCTCATCTACTGCAATCAGGACTCTTTCCCTGAATAGAATCATAGAATGGTTAGGGTTGGAAGGGACCTCAAAGATCATCGAATTCCAACCCCCCTGCCATGGGCAGGGACACCTCCACTAGAGCAGGTTGCTCAAAGCCCCATCCAGCCTGGCCTTGAACACCTCCAGGGATGGGGCACCCACAGCTTCTCTGGGAAACCTGTTCCAGTGCCTCACCACCTTCACAGTAAATAATTTCTTCCTAGTATCTAAATTAAATCTCCCCTCTTTCAGTTTCGAGCCATTAGCCCTCGTCCTATCACTACACTTCCTGACAAAGAGTCTCTTCCCATCTCTTATACCTCCTAGAGTTCTAGGTAGTTTTGGTTTCCAGGTACAATATCTCAAGTGTAGCTCAGAGAAGCAAACATTACCTGTCAGAGGACACTAACGTGCTGCTACGGTTTAGCAGGAGGAAATGTCTCCCCTACCCTCACGTACGTTGCAACATGGGGGAAATCAAGTGCTCTCCTGCTTCCCACCTGTCTCAGTGATGCTGTACCTGTGGGGCTGTTCAGAGCCTGCTTAGCCTTCTGGCTCAGAAAGGCAAGCCTTTCTTGTTGTGAGATGGCCCCAAATAATCTTACTCTCAAAGGGTCTGTAATCAGCCTTCCAGAGCTAGGGTGCTGCCTAGATTAAAGTGAACAGAAGGAGAATATTCTTCAAAACGTGTTCCATGCCTTATTCTAGATATAGATAAATTATGATAATTATGTGGCTCTCAAGCTGAATGTGAAGTTAAAACAGCAGTAGTAATGAATAAAGATTTCAAGATTATAGTCATTTAGCCTTTGTCCGTAATAAAGCTCTGGCTAGCAGGTCAATTTAAAGCAGGTCTCTCAGGACACTAAAATAAATGCTTTCATTACACCATAAAAGTCTCAGCAAAAAGCAGGGAAATAAAGTGAATCTACTGTGGATGTTAGTGCCATTAGAACATTACCCAAGGAAATTAGACACATTATTGAGGAAAAGCATGGGACCAGGAGAAAACCCCCACAAAATTAACAGTACACATTTTAAACACTGTGACCAAGTTTATTGCCTCTTATTTCCTGAGTTCAGAAAAATTGTCAGCAGCCACAAAACACCTGGAGTTTAGACGAGCCATTAGCCCTCGTCCTATCACTACACTTCCTGACAAAGAGTCTCTTCCCATCTCTTATACCTCCTAGAGTTCTAGGTAGTTTTGGTTTCCAGGTACAATATCTCAAGTGTAGCTCAGAGAAGCAAACATTACCTGTCAGAGGACACTAACGTGCTGCTACGGTTTAGCAGGAGGAAATGTCTCCCCTACCCTCACGTACGTTGCAACATGGGGGAAATCAAGTGCTCTCCTGCTTCCCACCTGTCTCAGTGATGCTGTACCTGTGGGGCTGTTCAGAGCCTGCTTAGCCTTCTGGCTCAGAAAGGCAAGCCTTTCTTGTTGTGAGATGGCCCCAAATAATCTTACTCTCAAAGGGTCTGTAATCAGCCTTCCAGAGCTAGGGTGCTGCCTAGATTAAAGTGAACAGAAGGAGAATATTCTTCAAAACGTGTTCCATGCCTTATTCTAGATATAGATAAATTATGATAATTATGTGGCTCTCAAGCTGAATGTGAAGTTAAAACAGCAGTAGTAATGAATAAAGATTTCAAGATTATAGTCATTTAGCCTTTGTCCGTAATAAAGCTCTGGCTAGCAGGTCAATTTAAAGCAGGTCTCTCAGGACACTAAAATAAATGCTTTCATTACACCATAAAAGTCTCAGCAAAAAGCAGGGAAATAAAGTGAATCTACTGTGGATGTTAGTGCCATTAGAACATTACCCAAGGAAATTAGACACATTATTGAGGAAAAGCATGGGACCAGGAGAAAACCCCCACAAAATTAACAGTACACATTTTAAACACTGTGACCAAGTTTATTGCCTCTTATTTCCTGAGTTCAGAAAAATTGTCAGCAGCCACAAAACACCTGGAGTTTAGATTACTATGTGTTAAATTGTGTTTATGTACTTGTAAAACAGCACTATATTGCTACTGGTCTTTAAAAAGTCTCTTGTCTAAGAAGGTCTTCAGAGTTACTTATTATGTGTGAAAAAAAACCCTCTACATTCAAATCTATGAGTGCTTTCTATATAGTTGAGAAGCACCTCTTTTTTAAAAAAGACATCTTTCTAAGGGACATAATTAGAGTAGGACAGAGGGCAGAGATGCTACATTAAACACCACATCTTCTTGAAAAGTTGAGCTTTAAAACGTTGATTTCTGTCGATTTTTTTGTACACATTCCTAAGCTACAGATCCCACATCAGATAAACAAATGAGAGGAAGCTGAAAGCAACTTGAAATGGCAGCCTTATCTGTTCCCCTCTGCTGAAGCAGGATGTGCCTGCAGTACAGCCAGACTACCTCTGGCAGTTACTTGCTCAGCCTCCTTTTCTTTGAGAGATGTTAAATTGCAAGGCTTTTTGCTAACATGTTATTAAAAAAATAATAGCTTCTATTGCAATAGACATAAAATCAACTCTCATTCTTTCTACCTTGAAAGCATAATTTTCAATCAGAATCCTGTCTTAATTAAAACAAACATTTATTAAATATATCAATAAATTAAGCATGTAACTAAATCTAGTAATACATTACATTAGCGCTTAAAATGATTGCAGCTTCTCCCCACTCAATTTCATACTACCTGTTAGTAGCATTTAAAAATAGCAACAACTTTCCAGAGCACATTGAAGACACATTTTTACGAAGGCCCATGTTACAGTGCTGTCAGATTTCATGACTTCACTGTAGCACGAAAACATTGTGTCTCTAAAATAAAGTTAGTTTATTTTCTTATAGCAGGCATTTATACACATGGCATTGTTCTCAAATTGACTTTGGAGATAACCTAAAAATAATTGCTCTTTTATCAGCCTGTATATAGTACTGATATTATAACATTGCTTTCACAGCATTACCGTGAAGGTTGTATTAGCCTTACATCATAAAGCCCTATTTCTCTGAATTTTATAACCATGATTTGTACTGTGCTCCAAACTGAAATTTGCCATTAAAAGTTTCACAAAAGTCTGAAAATATCCACAATATTCATTTTTTTCTATTCTGGGTGCAAAAGACAGACATAAGTTTGTGTGTGTGTATAAATGCATTTAAATATATAAATACTTATTTTTATACACTTAAGTTGAAACTCCCCTTATACATTCATATACACACAACTGCCTTTATATATGAAGACATGCATAACTGTATATACATATTTGTGTTGATATAATCCAAAATACTTGATTCAATTTCTTCTCTCTCCTCATCTCATTTTGTACTGCTAATGATATCAAAGCAGTATTCTTAGCAAAGGAGTAACTTTTAGCCACGGTCAGCTCTCAGACTTACAGCTGCTCTACCTTTGTGAAGGAGCAGGGGGAGGAGTCAAACAGGGAGAAGAGACAGAATGGGATAATGCTATTAAAGGAAATTGGCTCCAGGAAGTTGTCCCCACAAAGCTTTACATTATGCTAAAGATTCAAGGAGGTGGGCCTGGCTGTTGTCATTGTTTCCATCTCATAGCACCCAGCCATGAGGAAGATGAATAAACCATGGCTAACCCCAAGTTTTCAGTTGCATTCAGATGTCCTCTTTTACAGAATGCTGAGTGTAACCTTAGTATTAGTTTTGGTAAGAGGTGAGCCATTATTCCTCAAGCTCTTGTTTAGTACCTGTTCCAGTGAAAAACATGTAGAAATGTGTTTGCCTGACAGAATTCAACTGTCTGAAGATGCAATACATAAAGTAATCAAGTAAGTGTTTTATTTATTCCTCTTCCTTGCTTAATGTGATACAAAAACAAGTAGTTCATTTGTTCAAGGTTTACAGTATTGCTCATGATTTTTTTGTTTTTAATTAATCAACATTTCCCCAATGTTTTTCAACAGAATTATTTATTGCATGTGTTTATGTGTTAAACATAATCTGGCTTGTGAGACCAGTCAGGTGCCTTTGTCTGATCATGAATTTGCCACAATAATCCATACTTGATCCATTTAGGCCAAATTAGATTCATAACAAACTGAATATGTTTTTCTTATCAAAAATTATTAATATTTATAATCCTTCAGCCATTATCCACAATGGAACGTCCTTTAATTGGAGCTGTTGTAGAATGTGGTCTTATTTTTTTAATACTTTTTTTAACAGGGAGAGCATATGGACAATTTTCACACTTACATTAGTTGCAACACTCTTTTATCTTTTTCACTTCCATATCCTTGACACCCTTACAGTGCACAGCTCCTTAGTATTCACTTTAAGAGGCGGAGAAAAATTATTGGAGAAGTTTAAAAGTGCACTGCTTCTGAATTGTACTGGGCTTGTTTTGATCTTTCTTACACTTGCAGCTACACTACTCAGCACAGTTTTCGCTTGCCTGTTTCTGGCTCAAAACATCGGTAATTGGTTGTCTTACCAGTAAAGGCACAAGCTCAAAAAACCACGAATTCCCCCAAAAGAAAAGCCTTAACGCTATTAATACAGAAATCAGTCTTTTAGTGCAGGGAGTGACATGAACAGATAAACTAGAAAGCACGGTTCCTCAGGATTTTTTGGTGTGCACCACAGAGTAAAGTTATTAATACTATTTTTTCCAAAGGGAGAGATGTAAATTATTTGATTGTATTTGTATGGTGAATATCATGAGCGCCAGTATTGTAGTCTGCTTCTTTCAAAACAAAGCAGTAGTGAAGGATAACTGATCAGCTCTTCACTTAAAAAAAAAATAACAGACCTATTGACTCGATGCAGTTACACCCAACTCCTCCAACCTTTGTTATAATCAAAGGCAATTAACTGAAACTGCTCTCAACTATTATTTTTTCTTAAACCAAAGCTAAACCTGAAACAGTATTTTGAAGTATTTGAATATGAACCCAGACCAAATTCAAAAGCCTTCATGTACACTTCAACTGAAACCAGAATTATATTGAAAAATGCACTGCTTGTGTAATATATGTTGTTTTGTTTGGGTGTTAAAATATCTTGCTGCAAATGAATCCTTCCACTATAGTTTTTTTTTACACTGTTTATGTCAGATTTATCTTCCTTTTGATGCACATGCACCCTATTAACCTTTTCTCTGGGGCTATAGGTCTGCATGTAAGACAAATGTAGCTAATAATTATAGTCATCTTTGCTCACTGGTTAACAGGCTTGGCCAAAACAAATTTCAACCAACATTTTTATATTTGTAGACTGCAAAGATTATTATTGCTACTTATTCATGTTCCTAATTAAGACATTAGAAATTAAGGGCAATGTTCTTCTTTAGATATAATTAAAGCGGTATTTCAGAGAATAGTGCCTGAATTTCCTTATCTCACTCTGTGCCAATTAACTTGGGCCAATTTGCTTGCTAAAGTGACTGGGCCAATTTAATTAGCCTGACTTCACTCTCTGATTCTGTATCTGAGTATTACAGAGTTTGTGTTTAGCTTCATGGAGTGACCATAATGAATCAGTATGTATTTGGAGAGTAATTGCTTTAGTAATGAGAAAGGACAAAACAACAGTCCATATCATTACGTCGTTTTTTTTAAGCAGACTTTCTTGTGTGAGGTCAATTGAATAAAAGAGCCCACAGTCTTATTGCAGTTAGGTCCCACTAGTGTTTATGGCATGTGTGAGAAAGTGACACAGGGAAGCAAAGTGACAGAGTGACAAACGTCATAGCTCATAAAACTAAATCAAGATTTTAAAAACAATCTGTAAAAAATTTATAAAGGTGCTTATAAGTTTGGGTAAATAAAATCAGCAATAATTTTGTTTAGTATGAGAAACTATTCCAAGAAAGGGGGGGAAAATGCCCTAAAAATTCCTTGAATTAGAAGCTTAGCTCTTATTTAGTTTGTTTCACCTTCTAAGTGCCTTATAATTATTTAATTCTGTCCAACATTCTTGTTACATAAATTACTGTTGTTACTGTTGTTATTATTAATAACTTATTCCTGTGTTTACTTACTTTTTTCTAAAAGGCAACATTGAGGAAGATAGTCGGAAAGTTTGTAAGAGATTTGTGTCATGAATTAGCCTGGCACATGTAAGGTCAGTTACCTGAAGATAAGAAACCTGTCATTTCCAAATCTTCCTCATCACATGGGGTGTGCTAACACCTTCTGGACTCCATCAACATACCACCAGTAGGTGTAAACCAGAGAAAGGCAAGGAATTCAGAGTATCATACTGCCCAAATCAGAAATCAGGGGATGATTTCTCAGCATAAGGGCTAATGTGCTGCCCAGCCATGTTATATTCAACTCAAGGATGATGACATGGGAGAGTGGTATTTCATATCTTTTCCTCTACCATGCAGTCAAGAAAAAATGGAGCAAAATCTAATTTAAAAGGATATGTAATATCATAGAATAATTTTGATACCAAAAGTGAATTTAGAATTCAGACTTTCCTAGTTCCCAGATGTCTACTCTACTCAGTCACTTGAAATCACTGACCTTTGTCATGTTTCCACAGGCCCATCCTGATCAGATCACAGCACTGCTTGGTACCACCATAACCCAGGAATGCATCGTTCAATCCAATCTACTTTGCTACTCATGTAACTGGGAGCAGTAGGATAATAGGCATCCTCCAAAACACTCTAGGTCTTCTCAATGATTTAGTAGAGTCTGAACGCAAGTAAAGGTAGTCAGTGGATATTGGCAGTGCAGTAAAAACATCAGCTGTATTTCCTTTAAATTCCTTTTAGGCACAAGGCAACACCACTTATATACACCTCCCTTTATTTATGGTGTGAATTAAGTCTCAGGTGTAGCACTAAATCTTCTGTTTAGCCTTTGGACAGGCAAAGTAACCTTATGTGTTTTTTTTGTCTTTTGGTCAAATTTGTCTTCACAATATTTTCCAAGTATTTGCATTACGTGACCATACAGGTAGCAGTAAGGAAGTTGCAGAGATGTGAACTCAGCTCCCTTCAAGATGCAGTTCAGGAACAACACCAAAACTCCACAGCTAAATTCAGGCTGCCTGCAGTTATATATGGGAAGAGACAGAAATGATGTAAAACTGATGTGGGCTGACATCCAAAATTGCAGTGAACATGGACTTGGAAGTTATGAGATGAAGGTTGTGAAACGGAATTAGAAAAGTTTAATCATTTTCTTCTGCATTACTCTACTCTGTGCTTTGTGTTTCTTTTAAGAATGAGTAAACACAAAACCACGACACACACACAGAAATAATGTAACTAGGGTAAAACACAGTTTTCTCACAATGCAAGTAGAACTGCTGTAAGATATGATTCTTCTTCAAAAATGGCCAAAAGTGTGTCTTTCATAAAAGAACAGCAGTGTACCTGAATGTATGAACCAGCACAACTCAGTGGCATACACAACTGGATGAATCATGGAACCAAAAACTTTATTCTAACAATCAATTTATTTGATTTATTTGATAATCAAGAAAGGTACCATTTGTTTTATTATCTTTTTTTTCAAATACAACATGCAATTAATTTTTTGATCACCAGACATGAAATATTTAGCTGAAATTACAAAAAAAATCAAAATAACTGATTAGCTCATAATGTGTGTGTCTTTCCCCATGTTCAACCTGTGTATGAAAAATATCTATTGCAGAAGCACAATTCAGAGATGTGAATGACAAATTCTTGTTCACCTGCAAATAGAGGTCTACTTTTACAAGCAAATATTTAAAACTGGACTGGCACGTCTATGGTTGACTTAATATTTGCATAAGGAAGGCACAAACAACAGTTCAGGCAAATATGAAAAGGCATTTCAAGAACGCAAAGAAGCAAAACAGAGCTTGTCTTTATGAGCAAAGCAATCATTGCAGTTCTTTTCAAACTCAAAGATTAACAAAATTATTTTACAAAGAGCACACATATAACTGAGGCCAACAGCAATCAAAAATAATCTGCTCAGTCATGCAAGACTAAAAAATATTATTTTCCAATGCTAATTTTCTTAATATGAAAATGCCTGAAGATAATTTTTCATTTCAGACTGGAATAGTACTCCTCCACGCACAACCGCTTTTAGAGTAAATGAATCCAAGAAAATCTTCCGTGGTTAGTTCTGCAAAATATCCAGAGCTTCTCATGAGGGTCATTCTGTTATCGGTTCTCCAGTTTCAATGAACTTTTTACAGACAGTCTTTTACAGGGTTCATCTAAAATACAGTTACTTTTTGCCTTTGGCTATTTTGCCATATATCTTACTTTAGGTGCTCTGTAGTACTTCGGACCATTTCTGTAGAAAACAGTCGTATTTTCAACATGTCTCACATAACTAGACCAGCGGCAAGGCTGATGGACCACAGTTACAACTAACAGCTGAATGCAACTGAAAATTTATATTCCACATTGAAGATTAGAGCCATTAGAGCCTCATATGTTGTGAGCATATTAAACTGAATTTTGTCTAAAGTACTAATATACATAATCCATAATCTTTTGGCATTTTCCTTGGATGACGCTTCGTATACACTTACAAAGATTTACTCTTCACCAATCTTCTACCAAATTAGCAGTTCCTGCCTTCCAAAATGTCCCTGTTTTACACACAAGCACTTCAGTAAATTTACTGGGATTTCACAAGGAGTCTGACTCTCTGGAGTAGACTTTGGCTTTTGTTGAAGATTTGCCTTGCTCATCGTTTGCTTCCTCCTGGAAGTCATGGATGAAAATAGTTGTATTTAGACTATATTAGAGCATGTGGCATTCAAAAGACATTTTTTAGTCTAATTTATGCCAAAGTACCATGTAAGTACTCTGAAAGTTTTCCAGTTGAATCAGGATGTTGATGATATTGGTGGTGTTTCAACAGGTGGACCAGTGATTGAACAAGGTTAAAATGCTGTTTTGCCAAAAAGATGCAAAATATCTGTCATTTTATTCACAGCTACTCTTTTTTTTTTTTTTTAATCTTTCCTGAGATTAGGTTGTTGAGGTAGTCCAACACAGGTTGTCTAACTTCTCTGTGTATTGGTCTTCGGGTCAGAATTCAGACTAAAGCATGGCGGGCAATTGTTGATGACTGGTTTCTTTGACTGCTCACGTGCAGGAATTTCACCTTGCAGATTGCAATTTTCTTTAAAGACTTCTCCACCTCATCTATTCTTCTAGTTCAGGACTATTGTCATGAAGGATACCAAGTTAAACACTGATTTGGAATGACTCAACATCGTAATTTGGTATTTAGGACTTGTCTTACCTACAAGAGAGAAGTATCTAAGTGAATTCATGTCATTCAAAGGCAAAGGTCGCATTTGCTTCATCACTGTGAAATCAAACCTTCTGTTCTACTCCTAGTAACATTGCTGGAACAAGATGTTTTGGACTGGGCTATTCAGTTGTTCATACAAGAGTGAGTCCCAAGGCTACAAATCTACATTTGTAGATATGTTATACCCCATGACTGGAGTTCTCTGGTATTAGAATAATAGTCTGTGTTAGTTTTGTGGGTTTCTTTTCTTTGACTTGACTTCATTGCTCCCAAATTTCAGCTAACACTGAATTTAAATTTAATTTTCATAGAATTTTCAGCTCTAAGAGCATGTACCTCCATATTTTCTTCTGTGGAGCTGACTTCAGTCTTGTGTTTTCATTTTTTAAAAGATGCATTTTTCCATTAGTGTGGTCATTCTTTAGCTTGGGGAGCTGTTTGTTTTTTTCAAAGTTCATAGCATAAAGAAAAATAGGATCAATAATGAAATTCATGAAAAGAAAAAGTGAAAAAATGAACAAATAGTAGGATTTCCTCAGTTCCCATTGCATCCATCTAAAATCAGTAGATAAGGACACAGGTGGTGAAACCCTTCTATCCTGAGACTGGGTTGATGTCACATGTATGCAGAAGGACATCATGTAAAAATACATCTGTTTCCAAAGTGAGCAAGCTCTTTACATTTACAGCCACAACTGTATATAACTGTTTTAAGTTGCTTTAGCATCCCAGACTTTGATAGTTTTACAACATATTCTCAGCGGAGCACTGGGAAATTTCAAGCAGCTGAACAGAAGACATAATTTCTAACCAGCATTATCCATTTCTAGTAACTTGTTAGTAACTGGGGATGCAAAAAATGCTGTGATGATTTGCTTGACACAAATTATCTTTGTGGGTGCAACCTAGAAGCACAACAATCTCACTTTAGACAGTAGGACCAGTTGACAACTAATTTCTCTATGCTATTGAGGGAGTCAGACCTGACCTTTTGGAAGCACATTCCAATCTTCTGTCCTGTCTGAATCATAGTTCCTTGTAAATCACTGTGTTTGGAGTTGAGAAATTTAGTGTGAATTAATAACTGATGCAAATTAAAAGTTTATTCTTATTTCAACAGGGGAAATATCTTTTTTGAGTCCATGAATCTATATTGTTTTAAGTTATCATTCAAACTTTCAATCTAAGTGCATAGGAAAATTTTTTTTCTACGGAGGTGTGCACAGGGATAAGCTCTGCATTATGTGATCATCATAAATAAGTTCTCACTCTTGATATAGCTCCATGCGTTTCTGTCATTGAGTCTCAATAAATGTTAACAGCTAACAAGTACTTCAAATTAAATTATTTTTTTCCACTACTATTTCCACACAAAATATTTGTATAGAAGATTCATTAAATCAAGATGTATGTGGAAGGAAACAAACTTATAAACTGAGTTTTACATTAGAGACCTGTTTAATTACTGTTTTTAACATCATTAACACAGGTCATGGGTTAACACAAAGTCTTCCAGATACGAGGTGTTTGCTGGCATGAACTATTTAACAGAAAGGCTAAATCTATTTATTGCAGCAGTAATCAAGAGAGAAAGCAATAAGAAATCATTGACATATCCGTGGCGGGTTTCCTGTAAATTTAGCTTGAATAGCTTCATTACACCTACAAAACATGCACCAGTTAGATAATGATCTCAAGCAATAATTTTCAGATTTCAGTTAAGACTTGAATTTATCACTTCTATCTTTGGTATACTTGTAGAAGTTATGTAAAAGCATAGTATATGCAGTTTATACTCTACTGTATATCAAAGAAAAACTGCCTAAATACTGAAAGGTTGTCTATAATTTTTCAGAACTACTTGTTAATTTCCTGTTGCAAGGTTCATTCCTAGCTATGAACAAGAACAGAACAAAGAAACAAAAACTGTGGATTAATAATTGGAAATTTTCTCACTTTTTTGAAATGTTATTCATTTGTTGTAAACCTCAGCTTGTGTCTATTTCAAAGACAGTCCAGGACTGTTATAACAATATTTAATTAGCATTCCACACCACAGAAGAATTCATGGTGCCATTTCAAAATGCTACTTAATAACACATTAACTGTCTGATCTTATCTTCCCTCTCTAAACAAAGATCCCATTAACATCAAGGGGAAATGAGTGCAAAAGGGCAATGGGACTGGGAATGTGATTAATTATTTGATGCATGCTACAATAATCCATTTAAAAGTCATTTTAGTGTTTAGGGAAGTAATTAATTTAAGAAAGCATAACTTACTGACATATTTGAAATTCTACCATTATATACATTAAGAGCATTCCTTATTCATTCTAATGTTTTGTTTATTGTTGCACCATTAAAAGATAAATCAGACATTGTTGCACAGCTTTTCAGGATCTTTGGCAAATCAATATTAATATTGACTTTTTGTTTCTCTAGAAATTTGGGATGCACCTAGCAAACTGGACCCCTCCAGAGTGTCAGCTTTATATGAAGGACAGTGGTCTCCCTGCAAATGACTAAATGCATTGAATTTACCAAAGAAATTGTTTTGTTAATCAAGTTGTTTTTAAATTAAATTATGCAATGCCTGAATATTAAGAAATTAGTAACAAAATTGCCATAGTCTACTTAATCTTTTTCTACATGCTGCTCCACAACATCAATGAATTCTCCTAAAGTACATTTGGAATTGAATTGAAATATCATCTAAGCAGTTTGAAGAAATATTCTCATCCTCCATCTCTTCAAGAATGTTAGTCCTCCTTCATATCTCTGAAGCCTTTCTGCAAGCCATAACTGAAATATTGCACCTACATCTACAAAGGCAGCTCAATTGATACAGCCAGTGCTGTTTAATGGAACAGCTCCTCAGAAGTTCCCATGGAGGATATTATCTTTCAACAGAGTATAATTTCCTCATTGTATTTGTTATTTTTAGAATGTCTCTAAAATTAAGTAAATACAAAAATTATATTTCTGAAAGTATTTTTCATCAGGAATGTTCTGTTCAAAGCCTTGGGACATATTCTGACAGTTATTGGGGCTGAAATATGCATATTAATTTTTGCTGAGGATTGAAATTGCACATTTGAGACAGAGAAAGCAACTTTTGATGTGCTTTCTGTGGAACTGTATTTTCCATATTTGGTTTGAGCATCGAAAACATGACTTGTCAAGTTACATTCAGTTAACAAATGCTGGGTCACTGAGCTGGAAACAATGTTCTGTGGTGTATATACTTGACTTTTTCTTCATGATTGCATCAATGAACAATAGTTTTAGTGATGTGGATTTTATAGCATGAAAAGACCTCTAGTCAGGGAGAACATAAACCAAGTGCAAGGCACTGAATGCTACGAGTAGAACAACTACATTAGGGAAGGGTGAAGCTCCATTTCATCATCCAGTGCTACAGGGATCACCATCCGTCTTTGGCAATTATCCTTTCAAGAGAGTGACCATGTGGTGCTGAACTGTAACCTGACTTCTGTATTTAGAACTGAGTCTATTAAATGCCATGAAAAGCTCATATCCAGGAAGAAATGAACTGAAAATAACCTGAAGCAACAAAGAGCTTCTTAACAGCATTCTACTGAGAAGGTCACAAATTTCAGCATTTAGAGACTTTCTCTGTGATGCTGATCAGGATAGCACAGCTGCTCTGACTACTCTGGAGAACAGAGACCGAAAAATTACTCCCTTGACTTCTCTCCAGCTATCAAAGTCCTAGAAAGCAACAAGATTTTTGGTAGCTTTTCCTTTTTTTTCCCTATTTATTCCAAAATGTCATGAAACTGTTTTTGCAGCAGAAAAATTCAGTGCTTTATCTTGTTTTAATATATTTTGTTTTATTCCATCTCCCTTTTCCTATCTTATTTAGTATTCAAGAAACATAACATGCTAGGAAATAGCTAAATTTCTAAAATTCTTTACATCTGAAGAATTATAAATTATGGCACCTAGGAGCTTCATTGGCCTTTTCTGAGGACTATGTTTCAGGAAAGAATTACATTCAGATTTGTAAAGGTATAACTCTCATGTTTAGAAGAGCAACAAGTGCAAATTTCAACCATATTGTAATGCAATATTGAAATTGTAATACCTATTTTAATGGCAATATTGTAAAGTGTAATGATTTTGTCTTAAGTTTTCTGATGGAGCTTTTCTTAAAAGCTGGTTACTGAAATTATGTGTTCATTGAAAAACACGTGTTAGACACTGTGCTTATGTAAAAAAAAAGGCAAATAAATGGGCCATGCACATCTTTCATAACTCTTTTCTTAACATTTTGGTTGTCTAACGATTTTTAACTATTTGAAGTAGGCATGGCTACAGCTGCCTACCTTGCCTAGGAGCATATTTTAGATGGCAGTGGATTGTCCTGAGAGAATTTGCACTCATTCTAAAAAAAGTAAGTTTTAGGAAAATCTTGAATTCTTAGATATTGATCATTGTAATATTTCTAGGGGGAGGGAGGAGGATGGGACGACAGAACAAAAACACCAAAAAAACCCCCAAACACTAAAACCCCACAGATCTTTTACGATCAACCTATTTAGACTTAGTCACTTGGTGATTAATTTATGTACTATATATAATCAAGCCAACACTGAATAATGACATCAACTTTCAGATGAGTCAAAATCAGTGCAGTGCTGTCATGCCGTATTGTTCTTTCAGCACACTATGACTTTATCTCAACACACCATAAACTAAACAGACCGACACTTCCAGGACACATTGAGGAAAGGGAACACAGCAGCTTAAAATTACTTTTTTCTCTACTGCTGCCTTTGTGTTTTCTGCATGTGACTGTACAGTCATGGAAAGGAGTGAGACTAGAAAAGAGAAGGGATTAGTAAAAGTGCAATCAAATACTATGAAATTTTTAATCATTCAAGAATATTCTTGAAGAGAACATTATAGTGATTACTGTATATCTCAGTCAGCTTGTCAATGATGTATTTAAAATGTGTTCCTTACAGTGCACTCCCATAATTTACAGTAATATAAGTATCAGGATACAGTTTAGAAGGCTGATAAAGTTCTAGAGAAGGGGAAGGGAAGGGAAGGGAAGGGAAGGGAAGGTTATCTTGATTTTTTATATGTTGGGTCATTTTCCTGAAAATCCTATTCCTTCCTTTTTCCTCATAATAACCCTTACTATGTCCTGACTCAGAAAGAGGCACCATGCTATTACTACTAAAGACTAGCTGACCAACTCTTGACAGAGCTTGTCACAACTGAGTTCTGCCTTTCCTTCCTTCAGCAAAGAGTCCCATTTGTGTCTCCTCTCTTGTTAACAGCAGACAATTGTGCTTGAAGTTTGTAGCAGTGTTATTATCTTTGAGACATCTATATTTCAAATGTTGTTACTCATTGCACTCAGAAGTGATTTCAGAGACAGACTAGCAGGTGGATAGCAAGGCTGCACAAGAACACACAGGACCACATTTAAAACAAAATCAAAACCAAGCAGATTAATTAAATATCAAAATCAGTTATGCTTTAAATTACACTTTTTTCTGATTTCAAGTCTACTTTATCTAGTAAGTTACAGCACAATTCTTTTGGTCCAGTTTATTTGTCTGAGCAAAAAACTGGAAAGACTGAAAGTTATGAGGCAAGTTACCTCATCCCATACCTAGCTGCCCCACTGGAGTGCCAAATGCTAGGCAGATCCCAGATGTCAATAGAAATGGAGAAGCCAAAGGATTTTGTCGAAAAGGTCCAGAAAATATATCCAGCAATTCCCGTGACTTCAGTCAATCTGCAGAATAGTCTTATAAAGTTATAAACACGACCTGTGTTTTTCCTTCGTCAGAGCAGTAGCGGTCTCACTTCTGTTCCCAGGTGTAGTGAATTATCGTGGTACCAATGCTTTGGTGGCTGCAGTGTGGTATCCTCAGGAGTTAAACCAGTTCTTGGTTTCCACACATTGAAAGAACTGTTATGTAGTGTGTCTAAACTGCATGATTAATGACATCTTTTTTTTTTGAAAAAAAGAATTGAGTCAACAGTTTGTCATGAATTTTTGTGAACAAGATGCTGTTTTAATTAATAACTTCCTAAAAGAAACTCCTTTTCCCCAGCATTGACAACTTGCAGAAAACATAAATTAATAATAGAATCATAGAACTATAGAATCATTTGGGTTGCAAGGGGCCTTTGAAGGTCATCTAGTCCAATCCCCTGCAATGAACAGCAACATCTTCAACTAAATCAGTTTGCTCAGATCCCTGTTCAACCTGACCTTGAACGTTTCCAGAGATGGGGCATCTACCACCTCCCCGGGCAATCTGTTTCAGTGCTTCACCACCCCCATCACAAACAATGTCTTCCTTTTATCTAGTCTAAATCTACCTCCTTTTAGTTTAAACCCATTACCCCTTATCCTATCACAACAGGCCCTGCTAAAATGTTTGCACCCATCTTTCTTATAAGCCCCCTTTAAGTATTGAAAGGCATGCATGGAGCCTTTTCTTCTACAGGCTGAACAACTCCAATTCTCCCAGCCTGTCCTCGTAGGAGAGATATGATCATCTTCGTGGCCCTCCTCTGGACTCAATCCAACACATTCATGTCTTTAATGTTGGGAGGCACAGAGCTGGACAGAGTACTCCAGGAGGCTTTTAACCAGAGTGGAATAGAGGGGCAGTATCACCTCCTTCAACCTGCTGGCCACGCTTCTATGGATGCAGCCTAGGATATGGTTGGCCTTCTGAGCTGCAAGTGCACATTGCATGCTCGTGTTCGTCTTTTCATCCACCAGTATCCCCAAGTACTTCTCAGCAGAGCTGCTCTCAATCCCAGCCTGTATTGATACCAGGGGTTGCCCTGACTCAGGTGTGGGACCCTGTACGTGGCCTTGTTGGACATCATGAGGTTCACATGGGCCCACTTCTTCAGCTTTTCTAGCTCCCTCTGGATGGCATCCTATCTCTCAGATGTGTCAACTGCATCACTCAGCTTGGTGTCACCCACAGACTTGCTGATGGTGCATTTGATCCCACTGTCTGTCATTGATGCAGATACTGAAAAGTACTGGTCCCAGTATGGACTCCTGAGGGACACCACCTGTCACTGATCTCCATCTGGACATTGAGCCATAAACATTACTCTTTGGATGCAACCATCCAACCAATTCCTCATCCACTGAACAGTCCACCCATCAATTCTGTATTTCTCCAATTTAGAGAGAAGGATGTTGTGGGGGACTTTGTCAAAGGCCTTGCAGAAGTCCAGATAGATAACATCTGTAGCTCTTCCCTTGTCCACTGACTCCATCATCAGTGGACAGTCCCTTGTTAGTTACTCCATCGTAGAAGGCCACTACGTTGGTCAGGCAGCATTTGGCCTTGGTGAAACCATGCTGGCTGTCTGAAATCACCTTCCTGTCCTCCATTTGCCTCAGCATAGCTTAAGGAGGATCTGTTCTGTGATCACCCCAGGCACAGAGGTGAGGCTGACAGGTCGGTAGTTCCCAGGGTCCTCCTTTCTACCCTTTTTAAAAATGGGTGCAATGTTTCCCTTTTTCCAGTCACCAGGGACTTCACCTGACTGCCATGACTTTTCAAATACTATGGAGAGTGACTTGGCAACTACATCAGTCAGTTCCCTCAGGACTCTGGGATTTATATCATCAGGTCCCATAGACTTCTATATGTTCAGGTTCCTCAGGTGGTCATGAACCTGATCTTCTCCAGTCCCTGCCTGGCAGTCCATCCACTCAAGATGTGTGGGAAAAGAGGTTGCCAGTGAAGACTGAGGCAAAAAAGTTGTCGAGTACCTTAGCTTTCTCCTCATCCATTGTTACCAGTTTGCCAGTCTTGCTGGCTAGATAACGTGGTGTAAGTGAACAGCAGGCACTCAATGACCCATGAATACAGCAAGGAGTTCAAGTAAGTATTTCAAGTAAACCCAGGGTAGCTTATGGGATGAAGCCCATGCATTTTAGAGGTCCTTGGGTCCTGTCAAGCTCTGAGAAGGTCAGATATGAAAAAGGGAGAGCATATCAATAATGTATTTTGAGACAGGTTGGAGGTTCTTTGTTCATTCACAGTAACAAATAGGGAAAATAGAAAAAGAGCAAACAGTTCTACCTTAGTAGTCTTTTTATCAAATATTTAACAAAAAAAAAATTCCCTGTGTCCAAATAGCTAACAGTCCAAGTGATATCTTGGTTTCCAGCCTAAGCAAACTGAATCTAAGTTGACTGTACCCTCCAATTGAACTGTTTGTTGTTACTTTATATACGTGTGTGTCTATATATATGTGTACATATATATATACACATATAAATTGAAGAAAATCAGAAACCATATGCTTGTGAGAGGATGGGGTTCGGTGAGCTATTTTTTCATCTTTTACCTCAAGACAAGTATCGCTCTGCATGTGACTAGTTAGGCTGTTTCTATGTGTGGTTACACATATGTTTTAAAACAGTAGTTATAGTTTATAGCTTTGAGATGAAGTGTTTAGTACCCTCTTTCTTTTTTGCTCTTCACGATTAGGACATGAAAAATTAATGTGCTTATGTAACATTCTACTTATTCTGAAGTTTCAAAAAATACCATTAATGACATTCATTAGTACTAGGCTATATGGCATCTAGATGACCAGAATTCAGACCTCTTACACTCAGCATTCCATAAGCATAATGATAAATGACTCCCTCCCAGCACTAAATAACAGTTGAGGAAAAGGAAATTCTAAAAGATGGGGGACAAGTATGCATACCTATGTGTATACATACACCCCCCAAATATACAGTTATTTCCATCCATTAAATGCAGTTATGTATAATGGTATTAAACTATAAAACTTTAAACTCAGTGTTGAATTTATGGACATTAAGCCTGAAAAATGGAAAAGCTCTCAACTTATTTGACAAAGGTGGTTTTGTTTTGAAAGGCTGGAGACAAGATAAGTCTGCATTTGGGGTCAAAGCAGTTTTACGTGCGTCTGTGTGCTGTAATTATGCCTTGCTAAGCCAGTGGCCTTTTTAAAACACACATAGCAGAAGAGGCTAGCTGTTGGAAATATCCACATCAGCCTGTGGTATTTAAAGGAATAAGGTCATAAATTCTTTCATATCCAACATTAATATGCTTGCATATATCATAAGATTAAGAATAGAACTATTTGTAGCAAATATTGAAAATATGATTTAATAAATGAAACATCATTAGTGTCTTACCAGTCTTTCCTTTTCTAGACACTTATTTATTAAAGTGGTGTACACTCAAAGCATCCTTTCTTTCACAAGAAGGAAAGAGGGAATAGCTTTATTCCTGTTAACTGTGCCTTCTGATCCTAAAAAGACCCATAAAAATAAGGAACACATTAGGACAGGAAACCTGAAGACTTTTTACATGAAATCTGTCCCTTGAAATTTGAATTAATTAAATTGATCTAAATGTTATGAATCTGTGTATTTTCTTTACATTATGATTTAGTTCTGATTTCAAAACATAAACCATAATGAAATAATTAGAAAACTGAGCAGAAATTCTCAGAATACACATATAGAAAAAGAGAAGTCAAGGAAAAATCAGAGAGAGAAAAAGAGAAAATCTATGATAAAATGCCATTTTATCCTGTGTTTCTTTACACAGTGTCCGATAGCTATGTACAGCTGCACAGTATGGAAAGATTAAATAAAATTGTACAAAGGGTGTACTCTGGAAGCCACTGTGTGTTAAACTTGCTCCAAAAGCACATACAGGATCCAGCCCCTCAGGTGACTTTTAAAGACTTAGAGTGTCTGGATTTCATTAGAGTTTAAGCATTAGCTAAGCACCATTTCCTCAGTCCTGTCAACCACAAGGCAACTCCAGGGAGACAGAGATGCAAAACTTTAAATACCTGGGAGTCTTTAAAATGGAAAACCAAAAGGTTAATCGAATGTAAAATTCAGCAGCATGCAAAGGTTGATCCAGGGTTTTCCAAACCGCAAGTTGTGGTACCTAATCTTCATGTGAACCTTGACACTGACGTCCTCTGGACTTCACACTTAGGTGCAAAGATAAAGAGCACAGCAGAAAAATCAGAATAGAGCAGATTAATGAAGGGCTTGCCTTCTTTTGCTGTTCATTACCATTATGTAATCTAGTATGTTATGTCACTCCCTTGGATTAATGCTGGAGTCAGCAGTAATAATACAGCATAATCTCTACATGGAAAGTATTTATTTCAGCTCAAAAGCACATTGAGAGCTCATGTCACAGAACAATAGTATATGGAATATTAACATATCATACGTTTCATATTAATATCCTGGTCACACGGACAAAATAAAATTTGTAGATATCATATGGAAACAAATTCTGAAAAATTCCTACCATTAATATTTAAAATTAATATTGCCTCAACCAACATAAAAAATCCTGTTAACAACTGACACTATAATTAAGATAGGATACCCCTTTGCTTGTAGCAGTGCGGGTTATAAATTACTGAATGTCTAAATAGCCATTCTCAATTAACATGAAATTTCTGGCTATATTGTACAACATATTTATTTAATGCGGACTTTAAAGTAGTAGACGTGCAGGTTGACATTACTTATGCTTACTTACCAAGTATTTACATACATAGAGTTCAGCCTCAGTAAAATGTATAACTCAAGGCAATCCTTCCTTACTCACTATTCCATCTTCCTTCAAGTGGGTTTTGTGGGTTGTTTTTTTTTTTTTGGTTTAGAAGCTGATTTACAAAGCATATCTCTTGCTTTGCTCAATGCTAGAAGATACTTTCTTAGCAGATTAAGGAAAGTTCAGAGAAAGGAGGGTTGCAGACATTTTTTCTTTTTTAATGTAAGTGTTGCTTTACAGTTGGCAGCTTTCTCCTAACAAAATTGCTTGTTGTGACTTTTCATGTAATTGTCACCTGCCTTCTCCTTTCACTTAGCAATGCACTTTGGGTTGTTGTAGTCCAGCTGTGAACCTGCAACAATTTCAAAGTGACAGGATGATGGAAGATCGCACTTCAGCAAAATCCTTTTATGCTTCCTAATGAGTGGGATTTTGTCCACAGTGAACGTTATTTTAACATGGCATTTCAAAAAGTCATGCGTAAGATTGTATTGACTGAGAAAGGAAAGTTTGTTTTCCTTCTATACAGGAAAAAGATTTTTAGAACTTGGGAAAAATTAAAAGAGAAAAATAAATGTATGTAAATGAGAAAAAAATCTGAAGTAAGACTTCATGACTTTTACTGAAAAGTCAAAGGTCATAAATTATTACAGGCCTGGATTTTCAAAGATGCACTTATTCGTTCTGTTGATGGCAATCGGAACATCTCTGAATATCCCTTTTTTAAGGGATATACTACATTTATCCTTACATTAGCTTTAGTTTAACCAATGCATCATAGACATTACATATACTGAAGAAAAATTTCAGCCAATGTTTAAAGCGTACAGTAAGACAGTACTTACTTTTGCCTTTCAATTAATTTACTTTTGTATGGAACCTAAATATTTTGCACTACTACACAAAAAAAAATTAACATTGTCATTAACAATAATCGTCCACCAGGCAGCCATTGCACAGTGTATACTCACATGCAAAGTCTCATAGATAATTAAATATTAAACTTTCTTTGAGATAGAGAGATGTGACAAATGAAGACAAGTCACAAGGAATAGGCAATAGAGGTGACCTTAAAGCTGCTCGGAAGAAATTCCCAGGCACACAAGCAAACAGATCACGGGACAAAGTAGAGTTTGCTCTATTCTGGCAAGACTTTCCATTATAATAAATCCTGGAGTTAGAGCAGCCTACAATGACTCAGGTCACCTAGAGATGATATTTTAGCAAAAGTATTTTTGAGGTTCTGAGAAGAAGACGCATCAACAAAATTAAACTACATGCAAGTCAAGAGTATGGCCTTTAAGAAGTCTTGAACGAAAAGTCAGTGGTGCCCAATACTAGTGTCAAATATTTGTAGAGTTGCAGGAGATCTGGGCTTCAAAATCCAGATCATTTAGTGCGATAAAAAATATAAACCTGATTGTTAGTTACCAGGTGCAAACGCAACAGTTTTCATATTACAGAGAGTTTAACCTGGAGATCTGGGACTTCTGGCAGGGTTGTGCAGTCAGCTTGTTACCTTTGTGTCATGTTCTCCTGTATTCCAAGGATAACTCAGGCAGAAACAGCTCCAATTACTTTCTGTAGAAAAAAGAAAGACCTCACAAAAAATCATCTTTCAGGCCACAGGCCTCCCATACCCAACCCTGCCATATGTGGCCACACACATCAGCCAAAGTCACAACTGCCATCACACTGGCTGTTACCAGCCATCTCACTGGCTTTCACTCAAGACCTATAAAAACTGGGTCCCCTGGAGCTGACCCACAATTTGCTGAACTTCACGGTTCTCGGATGCCAAGCATGCTTGGGAGAAAGAGTAGCCACAGCAGCAAGGCAGTTGGCTGCCCACCTTGGTGTGGGACAGCACAGAGCTGGTTCCAGCAACCATAGAAGAGAAAGACACCTCCAAGGAAGAAGAGGCAGGAAGAGGCAGCAGAGGAGGAGGAGGAATGTCACTCTCATGCCATAAGAGCAATTGCCCATGCTCATGTGACCAACGGCATGCAGCACATAGCTGCGGGTGCACAAGGAAAGAGCATGGGGCTCTGGCCCATCTATCTGCTGAGGCATGGTATGAGGCCCAGGCATGCCAGCCCACCAAAGGGTGACATGGAGCCCATGGATGTCAATCCATGAAAGCACAGTGTGGGCCCAATGACTGTTAATCCATGAGACAACAGCATGGAGCCAGTGGTGGTGGATCTACCTCGAGAAGACTCATCAATGGCAGTGGGTCCACCTGCCACAGGGATGACTGGGCAGCACCACAGTGCATGAAGGCTCCTTTTTCTGAGGTCTTGCCAAGAGCACCACAGGAGCAACTTGCCAGCTCCCAAACAACAGCCCAGCCTCTGCACCTTAACAAGTGGACAATAAACAGCAACAAAACAATAAAAATGTTTTCCCCTTTCTTATTTTGTACTTTGGCAACTGCATTGGTAGTCCCCTACTGGTCTCTGTCTTTGAGTAAGAGGGAGGCTCTTTCTGGAAATTTTTGGGTTCTATGCCCACCTTTGTGTTTCTGCGGTGCCTTACATTCTGTGGGGTTTTTTAGGGTGTAACATCAATAATTTGATAATAGTTTTTTTTTAATGGAATAAAATTATAGTAATAAAAGCCATTGAACCCTAGGAATTTCTTGTTTCCAAGGGTAAGAGGAAGACCCTGGTAATTGAGGTCTGGTAATGAGAGCGCGCACTCGTAATTGAGACCCTGGTAATATGAGCATGCAATTTCATAGTCTCTGATAATCTCTGCACTCCTCCATCCATTTAATTTACACCTTTGAAAAATCTTTACTGGTTTACTGTCCTGTTGGATTTCAAAATAATTTTCTAATCATTGTTAAGTTATTACAACCAAACTGAAAATATCATAAATATATTCATGTAATAATCTCAAAGAGAGTGACTAGCATAGCAGAGGGTGAAAGTTCACTGAAAACAGAAGCAGCTTTTATTACTTGCGCTTGTTTCAGGTGTTCGGCTTGGTTTTGAATATTATGGGTTTTAAATAATAATGAGTTTGTGCAGATTAATTAGTGAGAAGATAAAAAAAAGAGATTAGTTAAAGTTCAGGATTACTCTCTCTCTTCTATACAGATTTAGATAGTGTTTATCAGTGCTCTGTCTAAGAATCTTCCAGTAAGCAATGTCACATCTGTCACATGTTGGTTTCTCTCTTATCTCCAGCCCCAGGGGAGAACTGCATGCCAGCATACCATAGTGTGTCTTGCAGCAGCTTGTTTTCAGTTGTTTTAGTTGTGAATATATAAACTGCTATTTGAGAAAGGGCAAGATAGAGAGAAAAGCATTTTGTAGGGGCCAGAAAACAATGAGGTATATGAGAGGACCTTCTGGAAGAATTAGCTCCATGTTTGGGACCAACAGCTGAGAAGGCTGAGCTCCACCACAAACAGCACACTCCCATTGGAGGGTAGAGGTCTGCTGCATCAGGAAGGAGAACTGGTTTGTCAGTATTTCTGTCAAAGCGCTTTAGGGAAAACATATGAAACAGGCCAGGAAAAAACTTGAAAATGGGAATTCCTAACAGAGGTGTAAGGGAAATAAGGAGGCAATGATGAAAATATAGCAGGAACCAAAGGACTCAAATAAGAAAGAGAACATGAACAAGCTACATGAAAAGTTATTATTGAAGAAATGTACAGTATTGTTCAGTGATAACCTCGCGGTGCGTGTGCTTTCTGACGTTGAGTGTAACAGATGAGAACAGAAGAGGCAGGATATAAATAGCAGTATAGAAGAGTAATAAGCCCACCATAAGCTCATATCCTAAATATATAACTTAGTTAAACTTAAAATCCACTTACTTCTACCTAAACAGTAACCAGGATGGAATATTTTCACATGTCCATCCTGGACCAGACTATGCAATTGCTCTGCAGTTTTCAAGACAAAACTACTACATGCCTCTGGAGGAATGTGGTATAGCCATTGCAGCTAACTGGCAATGCTGTGACTTCTTACCAGCAACTCACATTGTTTCCTTTGACAGTGAATGAGACAGCTACAGCATCAGTTTCTCTCCAGCTCTATTATAATGTCTAAGCAGCATGGAAGACCCTAGCAGGCCTTCCCATTGATTTTGCTGCAGTATGGGGATGGTTGTTTTGTTTTCTTTAGTTTTCCACAAAGTCCACTCCCTTTCAGTTTTTCCTCCTTTGGTCACTTCCAGAATGTGATTAATAGATAATCTGCTTTGAATAAGCCATGCATTGTTTAACATCTTGAAATGGGTGCACCTGTGTACAGTACTGAATAACAGAAAGAGAGAAGGACACTGTGAACTTCAATGGTTAGGTACATATAAACTGACAGAAAATGTTACAAGGCTATATTAAACATTTGCCTTTCATTATTCAGGTTCAAATACCAAATGACTCACTGGCTTTGGTAGAATTTGACCAGTGTAACAGGGATTAGAATTCACTCCATAGTCCATAGGCATAAGAAGTGTTCTTGATTGGTAGCATGGGTCGTTTTTTAATTTGTTTTAATTACCAGAAATGAGTATCTGGTTAATGTTCCATAAATATATTTTAATCAGTGTAATATAACATAGCCCCTTTATACAAGAAAATCATTTTAACACACACACACACACACTTTCACACTCTACTATATCCAATTTAACTAATGTTTATAGCTTTCTCATTCTGGTGACAGTACCAACCATTTATAGTTTTAATACAGTGCAGAGGCATAAATAAAATGTGTTATCAGCATTTTAAGCAATTTTAGAAATTACAATACCTTTTTACACTGTAAAGCATAAAGAACACTACCATAAACAGTAACATTTTTATAATTCATCCTAATTAAAAAACCCTAGTCTGCCTTTAAATTTAATTAGAATGTACCTTCTATAGGAGACTCATTGGAAGCCAAGTAATTTGCATGTTTACAGTTGATGCATTGTGTTGAAGACAGGCTTAGTGCCAAAAAAATTAACCAAGAAGTCTTTGTATGTTAAAGACACTTTAGGTAGCAGTGCAAGCTACTGATTGATGGATTCTGAACTCTTGGAGCCCCATTCTATAGATTTAAAGTCACATAGACATATTTCCCCTCTGATCTACTTATAAGCAGATGGTTTCAATGGCATAACATTTTACACAAATAAGCTGAAATGGCTACTACATTGTCATCTTTCAAAAACGCGTCTGAACATCATGTCTATGAGAATTCCTTAATTCTCTTAGATGGATTTATATTTAAGTTCTGAAACTCTATGGAGTAGATATAAATACAAGTGGCTTATATCCTGCATATGAATATACAGGAAGACGAAACAGTAGATTTCTTAGTTTCAGTATAATCCCATTTCTTTTCTTCCGGCACAAAATGAAGCACCATGACTTGACAGAGCTTTTAACTTTTTTGGCACAGCACCTCAGCTGTGTAACAAGATGAAAAAGATCTGTTAACCTGCCCCACAGAGCAGTGCTGGACAACAGAGGACTTAAACAGAAGACCATACAACAAAGCACAGGCAGTTTATTGGTAGCTCATCATGGCACCTGTGCCTTCTTTCTAATTCCTTCTTGGATGTGAGGGAGATAACTCTTCCTTTGGAAATATTGATGTTCTGGGAGGTCTTTCTTTTTACAAAAATCTTGGTACTGTTTCAATGGGGAAGAGGTAAATGTGTTTGTTTATTTATTTATTTAATCTTAGGTGAATCACCAATGTAGTACTGTAGAACAGGAAGAACATTAGCATAGTACCCATAGCTTTTCTCAGAGCAGGGCAAGAATTTTACCCACCCACTACCCTCTGCAGGCTGGCTTGGGAGAGTCCTGCAAATTAATTAACATTTCCAGGCGTTTGTTGTAAGTTTTCACATGAACTATTTTGCATCCACCAAAGAGAAAGCAGATATCCAAAGGTCTAGTGCAGGGAGACTGTTTCCTAATGATTTTCAAATGAGCTTTGTTTTGAGCCTTTGAAAATGGAACAGTTGATTAGCTATGGTCATTGAAGACTGTCTGTATCCCTTGAGAGTCTACATGCACCCCTTGATTTTTCATACAAAGGAGTGTAACACTGATGCTTCTGCTTGTCTCTGTGACTCTAATTTTGAAAGGACATTCATTTAATGTTGTTCTAGAGGAACTTTCATCTTCTACAGAGGATGGTTATTAGTACCAAGTTCTTGTGAGTTTAAGTAACTTTCATTTGATGATTTCTAGCAAACATAAATTAGGACCTTATCAAATGTATGCAAAATTAATGACCTTTTTCCATCATTGTAATTGGCCTTCTGAAGTGAGCTATCTTCTTGCAACCTATGGAAAAAAAATCACGATTTTGTCTCCATGTTCCTCCCTGAGGAAGAACTTTTCTTTGCTCTTTTGAGTGTCTTGGGTTGCGTGTTAATGAGTCCTGATTAGCTCCAGTAGTCCGTATGCCTTTTCTCTCGTCATGTTCCCATACAATTCTCATAATGGCTGCTTCTTTATTAATCAGGTGGGAGACTTGACCATTAAACAAACTTTGGGAAGAGAGCACCTTCTTAGGAGGCTAACCTTTGTGTGTTATTGCTAATGTTGTCAATCCAACATTATTTCCCCCTGCAGTCTAAATCTGTCTCTTATAATTGATGTCACCTGGACCTGGAGTAGGAGTGATCTTATGTGGCTGTGGTGCCAGCCACAGATTTTGTGACAATGCTGAATCTTTATTCTTTCAGTCTTATCTAGCCTTTTAATAAGCACTTTAATAGTGCTTTGTGAATTCACCAATCAGTTTTAGATAGACCTTAGAATATTTCAGAACTTTTCAACAAATGCTGCTTAAGATCATATTACCTTCCAGTGTCAGCTGATGTTAGCAGTGCTAACAGTACTGTGCTCTAATATATTTTGTCAAAATGTTTCTTAAAATATTAAACATTACTTAAGGCTCAGATCAAATAAATGGTTATGAGAACTACAATAAAAAACTTGAAGTTCCTTTTCCAAAAACTTTTTCGAGTTTCATTCGATGGTATGAAAGTCAAATGTACTGACAGCTAAATCACCCATCACTGTGTTACAACAGAGCCAGCCTGCTTCTGGTTTGCTGTCCTTCTAGCTCCAAGAATATTACATTATTTTCTAAACAGAGACTGGGATAGGTGGAGGGTGGCCTATTAAAATACCTTTCTCCATGATCCATTTTGATAACCAGAATATTCTATTAATCCTACTTTATTATGCATATATCGGTAGGATTTTGCAGCTAAATTTATAAAGTGGACTTGAGTTTCAAGGTGACTATATCTCTTTTGGAAAACCTGGCTGTAAATGCAAAGCGGTTGTCCTTGAGAGTATCACATCCTGTCATGTTACATTAAACTTCCAACAGGCAGGACTCACACTGTAGGACATATTCATATGAAAGGTTCAGGATGCCTTTGAGCGTCCTAGCAGGTAGCTGCAGAAGATGTGAGTATCCATAATGGCTGGTAGGTAAAATTCAGGGTACCTACCGAAGCCCCTAAACTTTGTTGTGTCTAGAGATAGATAGCGAATTAGATGATGGATCAGATTCTTAGCTCCAGCCATGTAAATGAATGTCTTGCACAATTCCCTGTGGCAGATCAGTGATTCACCCCACTGTGAGCTTCTTGTGCAAATTCTGTCTGAAAGATAATGTGTTAAAGTTTGAGTTGTCCTGGTAACCACAAAAATTTCTGAAAATTTCAAGACACCTAATTTGAGTATAAAACAAATATATACTCAATAGCATTTATTTCCACAAAGACTGTAGTCAAAGTGATGTTACAGCTTACCTAAACAACCCTCTTCCTGCATCCCTCCCTTCATGCATAATACAAGCAATATTTCTACTTCATGTAAGCTGTAATTTCCTGGCACACATAATGACAGTACACAGTGAAAATGAGTTGAGCCTGATGCCTTTTTTCTGTAAATTAATCTGTTATAATATACTCTCACAGATCTATTAGAGCAGCAGACCCGGAGGCAGGATTCTTGACCCTGGTTTTACCACTTATGCACGGTTTAATTTCGTCTGACTTCATCTTAAACCAATATTACAGTAATAGACTCTTATATTTTTTTTTTATTTTTATATAAATATGTTTCATAAAATGCCAGCAAGTTTATGCTTAGTTAGGGTTCTTAAAAAAACTTCATAATATTAGAACTCCCTATTCAAAGTATTATGATATGCAGTGCTAAGAACTGCTTCTAATGCTGATATGAGTTCTGAAAAAATATAGTTTTGAAGAACTTTACATTTTTATATGGTGCTTAGTGTATAAGATGATTTATAGAGTACACAACGGGCAGACAAGGCTTATTTCAGTGCCTCTTTAGTTACGACCTAAATCTAATGATATCTCCAATCCTAGCCTTATTGTTGTTCTCACAATAGTTGCCACTGGAGTATGGCTGCAGCTCCCTGCTGTGGGGCATTCAAAACTTTGTGTAGCCTTATTTTGTTACAACTTATCTCCATTATATTCTCTGAGATGACTTGTGCTTTGAGCTTTGGCTGCACACATTTATTTCTTACAATATTATGTGCCGGGATGAGCCGTCAACTACAATGTTGAAATCTTTGGGCCTAAACTCATAAGCCACTGCTGCATGAACAAAGATTCAGCCAGTATCTCAACCACCAAACCCTAAGAGGTCTAGCTGACAGGCCACCTTTTTTATTCTGCTGTCACTCACACAGAGAAGTGTGGGATTTCATCTAACCTCATTCCTATATTCCTTCATGTATGCCAGTATAGATGTAACATCATAGTTAAAATTTCAGTCATTCCCTTATTACTAATGGAAAAGTTGAGTTTAAGCTGGCAGATAAACACTGATTTACTTTATACCCAGTCCTCAGCTGGTGCAAAATTACGGTAAATTATAGCAATTTATAGCTTGTGAGGATCCGCTCCCTCTAATATGTGTGAAGACTGGGACACTTTTCTGGAATTTCTCTCAGATACGAATACTTGTCTGGGATGAGAAGAAAACAATCAAACAAAAAAAACCCAAAAAAATAAAAAAAGTATTCCCTTCAAAATGTTTGTTTGTGAGATTAAATGAAGATGAGGGTATGCAAATTTCTTTGATCTTGCAAAACAACAGTCTTGGAGTGATTTACATAAAGTAAAATAAATTAAAGTAAGTTTAAAGCTCATTAAAATCTTACCATACCTGTTAAAACAACTCAGAGAAAAAACTTTCAAATGTTCCCCAAAGTAGATGCTTTTTCTGTGATATTTAAATGAATGGGTGGTGCATTTTGGCCATGAGAAACATCAAAGAGTGCTATTCATGTTCTGGGATTAATGCTCTTGTATCGCTGAAGTTAATCATCATGCAATCATATGAAGAAACTTAAGTTAGTTTTTACAGAGAAAGAAGGAAAATCCCTGGTGTTGCTATTCATGTCTGAAGTAAAAGAAAATGTCCCTGAGAAACAGAAGAAATCTTTTTAATTTTATGTCTCATGGGAAAGTCTATGCACATAACCCAAGGCAATTTTATTACACCTTTGGTGAAGGATGAAGAATTTGAAATGCTCTAAGTCGCACTCATTAGATTTCTTCAGTACAAACTTTCAGTGCAATATTACTAATAGAAGAGGAAATCTACAATTAGTAATGAGAAAGTGAGTCTCTAGCTGCTTTGGTTTCCCAGGACATTTGAATTATTCATTAGAAATTATTACAGAGTAGCCTGGATGGAAAAAAAATAATAAAATAATGTCCCCCAAACTCTAACATCTCCAGCATCAACAACAAGAAGTCTTTTGTCAATTCTTCATAAGGGGGTAGTGGCAGTGAGAAACCACCAACTAGTAAGATGATTTTCCATTCAAGCTAATTCATTGATCTGATAAAAGGAATCTCCTTTCTTATTTTGTACGTAAATTAAATGTCCTGGTCTTACAGAATTAAAAGGAAGTATATTAGACTGTATGAATTATTCACAGGGAACTGTGGTGATAGGAAAAGGCAGCAGACACAATGAACAGAAATGCTATTAATTCGTTTTCAGACTAACATGCAGAAAGATGTATAGAACAGTAGATGAAAATACAAAGGCTATGGTAAATCATACTGAAAGTCTGATTGCAATCTGTTATTCACAATATAGGCTTTCCCCTTCCTGCCTTTGTCTCATTGCGATAAATTGGACACTATGATTGCACCATGGAAATGCTTAACCCCTGAGAAACAATTTTTTTCAAGACTTCACAAAGTTTCCTGGGCATATTGTTTGGGTTATTGTTAATTCCTAGCCTCAAAACTCTTCATTAAGATCCTGCCAGCATTTGATGCCAGTGGTGGGGGCATCCCCCAGCTCAGGATGGCCTCAGCAGGCCAAAAATACCTTCTCACTCCGCCTGCCACGGGATCAGATGTAACGGGGTTCACTCAGCTCTGTGCCAGGACCTCTGCCTTCAGATGTCACCTGGGTATCCCCTCTAATCACAGAACCACGTCCACTTTGGCAGTCCTGCATTATCCCTTACTTTTGCCTCAATTTACTTGTGCCTCAGTGGGGAGGACCAGTGGCCCACACGATCCGAGCTAGATCTTGCAGGGAGGCTGCCTCTCATGCCCAGGGAAGCATGACTCATTCTCACTCACCGAACTGGAATCTATTTCTGAGTAGTTCCAGCAGCTCCAGAAAGCTCTATGTTGAGCTCTTCTGGTATGAAGTTTTAGCATATATATATGTCATATATATGACCTTTCCACAGTTATAAATGTCTCTGCTCAACAAAAGATGATGATGGGAGCTCTCAACCTTGTAATTTCAAATGATAAATTCTAGATTACAGATAAATTTGTTACTCCTTCATTTACTGTTCTGTATTTCATACGTCTAAGAGTCCCACTGCTGAGTTCAATGCTGCATAGAAACAGAATAAAAAGTTGTATCAAATCAAAATGGTTTCTAATTTAAAGACTTCTGTGCCTCTTTTATCTTGGAGAAGAAACAGATGACTATGCGTTGGTTTGGGACTTAAATAGCAAACTGATGGTGAAAATGGACCATAAGAACAAAGACTGTGGCTTTTCTTGGGATAGTTATAAGACACAAATTTGATGATGCAAGATGAGAGGCCTCAAGGAGACAATGAGATAATAACATTCACACTGATTAACAATGATATAGAGATACAAGCCTCCAGATGTTGTTTTCTAGATGCATTTATGTTGTATTCAAAAGCACATGCTTCACAGGCTGCATTTCACTTCAGTACATGTCCATTGTTGCATGCTGCGTAGTACTTATTTTCAGAAGAAATAGGAGCAATAACATTAGCAACTAGGATGGGGGGGGGGCGGAGGGGAAAGTAAAAATGAGGCCATCAATGCATGTACATACAAGATAATTAATGGTGAGTTAGGATGATGGAGCAGCTTCAGAAAGATTTAATGAAGTAAGACCAGTGTCACAGAAATGTCTGATGCAATCCACAACACAAGAGGAAGCCAGAGACAGCAGAAGGGTAAAAGAACAAAAGCATAACATTAGGCAGAGCAAGTAAATAGCATGTGAATAAAAATCAGGAATCCAAAGGAATATAGACCACTGTAGAGCTTGGTCTTGCACAGAGCCAACTAAACCTAAATCAGGTTTTTGCTTTGCTTACATCGCTGACAGATTTTCACATTTTAGTGAAAATATGTTTCGAGCTTATGATTATTTGATGTATGTCAGATTTGCATACTCAAGCAGAATGGTTTTTATGACATCATTTGCATTTTGAGGGTATTCTGGAATGTCTCCTAAAGGATTGGCATAGCTGATCGAAAGGCAGAATATTCATGCTGTGAAGAATGTCAGCATTAAAATAGAAAAATGTTGGATTTCCCAAAGCAAAATAAAAAAATAGAAGTTTTCATGTTGCAGTTTTTTCCCCCACTCTATTGTACCCAGCATTCTTTTCTTTTTGGGGTCTGAATGAGCCAGGTGCTAGAGATATTCTGGTGCCATGGCTTAAAATGTATGTTAGGTGGAAGAAACTGGCTTTTTTATTTCCCTTCTGCTAAGGTTCCAGTCATTTACTTCTCTAGGGCCATTGATTTAGCCTTTGCATTTTGAAAGGGAAAGGTCCCTCTGTGTCTTCAAACATCTGTACCTGAGGAACAGGAATTACAAGATTATTTCAAAAAGTAGAACTGAGAACCCTCAGTCACTTGGGCCAATTTGAAAATATTTCCTGACCAAATTTACACACTGTTTAACCAGTTCCCTTCCCACAGAGAAGACGATGACATTCTGTCTCAACAAAAGTATCAGAGCTGTTTCTGTGAGAGGGACTTTGTCTTGCAGGACTTCACCAGAATTTGAGCCAAGAGCAGCATTTTGTGCAGATGGCAAAATGACTTTTGTCTTTTAAGGCACTTGCAATGCAGGAAGAGGTTGGGATTTTTTTCATCTCGTAGAAATATATTACAGTAGAACAGTGTGTTTTTCAAGTTGTATAGAAATTTTCCATTTTTGCAACATTCAGAACATTAAACTATAGAAACAAAAGATCAGACTCAGGCCCAAAGACCACCTCTCATGTTGCTGTTCCTTCAGTGAACACTAGACCAGGTGCGTAGCACTTCCCAGTGTTCTAAACAACTCATCTCAGACTTCCAGTAGAGGAAATGCACAAACTTAGTTTAATGCACCGCAGGTCTTGAGTTTCCAACCTATTCCCTTTTGCCTCAATCACAATACCACTTAAGGTCTAGGTTTTAAATTTCTCTTACATACTAACTTCTCTTAAATACTGTTGGGAAGAAGTCTGGATGCAAATAAGGGCGTAAGACTAATAAGTGGCCAGTAACTGACTGTCTCAAAAACTGTCTGGATGATGAAAAAATTTAAGAAGGAAAACTTGTTTTCAGTTTAATTTCTGTAAACTCATCCTGAGATAAGGAAATGTAAATACAACCGGTTACAAAAGGAGCATGATAATATTACCATAATTTGGAAGTCAATTTTGTCAGTTAAAATGGAAAACAAATGGGATGTAATCAGAAGAATCTAGACAAAGAGAGACTGTTACAACCTCATCAGACCCCTCCAGTCAATGTGGTGATTATGCCTTGCACACTTATTGTTAGCTATCATATTGTGAATCTGTAATACGTATCTGCACTAGCATTTGAAATATTTTTTTCAGCCATTAGAATATAAATTGAGATTTCTGCAAGCAGAAGGGTGTTTGACCACTTTCCTCAACTACTTCTATTATCCTTCCTTCTTACCGCCAGCATTAAACATCTATTCAGACTCTTTTAGCCTGATTTTTTTTCTTCCTTTCTGCAGAAAGAAAACAACTTAGATTTACAATGTAGTGTTTCTTTACATGACTTTAAAGAAAAATAAATTACAGAAGTGTCATATCATGTAACATCATAATAAACCACTGGTAAATTACTAAGTGCTGCATAGTAGTTTTTTATCATTCTTTATTAAGTATTAACTGTCTCATCTAAAGCATGTCGCTGGAAGGTGGGGCTGTCAGGAATTTTGTATTTCATTCTTTGTTTTATAATGGTGCTTCATGTACTAAGAACTTCTCTGTGACTGATATTTTAGGGTCTGCCAGCCATGCAGCTGCTGCTCTTCTGCGTCTGTATCTTGTCACAGCCTCCCTACGCAATAATGTGTTTCTGAAAGCTATAAATAAGTGATGAAGAAGGCAAGGGTCAGGATCTATAACCTTTTGAACCCAAGTTACAGCACTTAACAGGGGCTCCTGATATACTGTTGCTTCATCCATACTTCCAACGATTCTAAAGCACTCTTTAGATTATGTCACACATTCACTCTCCAGCACCCCCTTCCTTCTCCTCTCCTCCCCCACTGCTTGGCTCGTGATCTAATGCAACATAATTCAGTGTGAACTAGCATAGCATGTCAAAAAACCAAAAGAGAGCATTTTTTTCAGATCAGTTATTTGTTATCAATTTGAGCAAAGAAATCAGCTCCAAATGTATTGCTGACGCTGGATTGCTGACAAAGAATCCTCATTTATCATGCCAAAGCTATTTTATTTTCACATGTGGTGAATAATAAGAATGCAAATTGGCCCTTGGTTGCAAGGTTTTTTTATTTCACATAGAAGCGTCAATACCACTCTAATCCTGCTTAATTAGGACCAATTTACCATGCACAGGATAAAAAATATTGTAAATATCTATTTACCAGTTAGTATACTTCTCGCCTAGGCACTGAACAGATAAGCTGCCATTATGAAATAGAAAAACCATATGCATACAAATGACATGGTATTAAGTATCATCTAGTCATATTATACCAAATAAAGATGTACAGAAATTCAGATTTTAAAGATCTAATTTCAGGTCAACCCATGAGTCTCTTTTTTTTTTTTTTTGAATAATTATCCCAGAACTGTATAGTGGTTTTGTACAGCTAAGATTCTGACTCTGATACTTCTTCTAAAAATATCATGCTTGTGTGATACTGAAGAGGAAATTATTTGTTGTCTTAGAGAGGAAATATTTATTGATCACGCACTAATTATTTTGCATAAGTTGCCTATTTGTTTTTCCATGCATAAACTACTTGGTTAATTTGCTGATTGGCATCATATAGTCCCTTATGACTGAAAATAATGAAAGCTTGGAAACTTTCAACAAATGCTTATAATGTAGAAAATGAAAAACAGAAAACAGTTTAGATGAAGCAGTAAAACAATAATTTATTTATATTATGATTACAACAAGGTTAATTAAATAATGTTTGGTTTAAATCCATTTTTCATCAGAGTTAATCACACAAAGTTTTTCCAGATGAATACAGAACTTGAAGAATATTATCCCAAAAGGCATTACCAAACTGATAATATGAAATTTGGAGTTTGCCCAACACTCTTTTTTGACTTTTCAACCACCTCATCTGTCTCCTTTCCTCTTATCAATAGAGGCCAGTTGTACATTTCTTTGGAAGTTTGTAGATGGGCCATTCTTAGAGAAATGCATCAAGCATAGTGATTAGAGGCCATTTCAGTGATTTATAATGGTTATTACATGTATGAGTGAAAGAACATCCCTAAAGCCAGATATATTCTAGGTGCTTTCAGTAAATTTTAAGGTTATGATTTTCTTGGCACGGTTCTTAAGCTGGCAGCAACTTAAGCAGTGGTACCGATCATTTAATTTCAAAATTCCTACTGCCATTCTGGTATCATGTACTTCATGCAGGGACCAGATATTGGTCCTACCAGAAAAACACTTATTGTTAAAAAAGGTTGTGCCTGTGGGAGGATGTTTATTGCTAAAGGATTTCTCTGCAAAGTCACGTAGGACAGATTGGAGCTAGGACTGAGTAGAACTTAAATCCACCGTAGCGACAGGAGGGGAGATTTTCTACTAATAAGCACAGACATATGGCAAGTGACTTGAGAGCACACTAGCACTTAGCCAGCCAGTAAGCTGTGGTGCCCCAAGTGAGCAGGCCAGTAAGAAAGCAGCAGGGAAAGAGGAACATTAGTGAGGGAGTATTTTGCACATCACTGTTGCAGGTAGTTGCTCTAGCTGGTGTCACCTGAATACTAAGTGCAGTTAAGCTGCTTCTGTCGCAACAGAGCAAGTCAATAGCCAAGGAGAAACCTTGCCAAGGGAAGGCAAGTTTCAGGAGACGTCTTGGTTTAGGAGCCAAGGTCCAGACCTGGAATGCTTCTTTCTTAATTGGGGTGGTCTTCACATGTAGCAAACTAGCTCCCAAAACCCTTGCCCTAGATGAGCCAGAATCACTTTCCTTGGGCAAACCTGGGGAAGTCCTGGGGCCTTGCGAGATGGCTGCATTCACCATGCATCATGGTATCCCATCTATGCCAGCACCAAAAATGTAATCTGAGCTAGTCTCTGCAGATTATTCCAGTTGGTGTGGAAAACTCATGTGAACGTCCATAAATTTCTTTTATTCTTGTGATATTTGTGGTCTGTGCAAACACCAGAAAAGGGCCAGGGAGACATTTGTAGCTGCTCTGAGCTATAGCTGGTGCCAGGACTATGCTGTCACTTAATGGCAAAGGGGATGGAGTCCCTGTGCCCAGGAGCATTCCCCAATCCTGCTGAGGGAACTGGGGTAGATATAGGCTATGACTAATTTAGTCTGCAGTGTCCTTCCAGAAAGACCACGCTCAGTACATGTTTCAGGAGTGAGCAGTAAGATATTTTAAGTGAAATCCTTTTCTTATGTAACTGTATGAAGCATGTGCACATTTTGAATAGGTGTCTTCCTTTAAATACCACTTACTTTACACTGAACGGCTTCAGTGAATGTTATCCTTGTGAAAGACTGCAGTAAAGCAAAGAATTAGCAAGACAAATAAACCTTCTCCTAATTAGATTTCTATGCTACATTCCTCATCTCAGTAACTGAGTGCTACAATATGTGACTAGAATCAAAAATTAACTTTTCCTTCATTCTATTCTGCTGGGAGGAGCATGTGTTAGTAGATTATTTTTTTTAAAATCAGTTGTTGAATTTTACTTAGTTACATTCAATTTTCTTTAATAATCTATTTAAATATATACATTTATGAATCAATTTATGCACTTATTTTTTATTGGCACAACCTCAGACTTGGTCCTTGAATTATTCTGAAACTCACTGTCAGAACTGGGAATCTACCTGGCTTCAGTGAAATCTGTGTTAGGCTGGCAATTTATCTTTCTGGCCTTCACCACCCATTTGTCCTATTTGCTGCGTCTATTAAAAAAGACAGTGGCTTCTTTCAGTTTGGGTTTTGTTTTGTTTTACTTTAGAGCATTTTTGAGAAGAAAGAGACCCAAAAGTGTTCTCATTTGGTTGCTGAAGACAGCTGAGAAATCAGTTCATCTAGTGCTGGAAAAAACATTGTCTGATTTACTGATGCGGGCACTACCTAATTGCATGAGCAAAGCAAGCAGGAATTGGGCAGGCACTTTTCTTTTATGCCGTCTCTCTATCATAGCATTCAATGCATTTTACAAAGTTATTAAGTGTACAGAAGATGAAAGGGAAATGCCTGCAGTCTGGCTTAGAGTATATCTAAAAAGTAATATATATATCTCTACAAAACCACAAAGAATATTTTAAATTTCCTAGGCTTGATTCACCCAGCATCAATGGCTCAAATGTCTCCTTCAGTAACTCACAACTAATGCTTTTTTTATTTGTTTTAGTGCTCTGTGACGCTCACTAAAATAAATACCCAATCATTTTAACAATCTCCTAACTGTGAGTGGCTACGGCAAGAGCTATTATTCTATAATCTCTAATTCGAAGCTTTCAAATACCTTGAAGATACTGAATTGAGAGAGAAGTTAACTGTATGGAACGGTAAAAGATAGATGGCAACCTAGGCAAACCTAGGAACTGATAGCTCTAGGTGCCTTTCATCAGAGAGACTGTCATTGGAACAATTTAGTCATCAATTCATGTTACCTATTTTAACACTTGCCTTGAATTCTGTGGGGTCTCAGGCACACTTGCAGCAGGGTATTGCTAATGAGGTACTTACTGGTTTTTTTACCTGGGACTTTGTACTCTAAAAGATATGCCTTTACTGTTTCCCTTTCAGAGTAACAAAAGAATTGCTATTGGCAGCAATTAAGAGGTTTGAATACCATTTACATTTCTTTATCTTTCAGGTCAGTGAGACACTAGCACAAGACAGTTTAAATTGAAATACTCCTTTGATTCATGCTTTTAAAGGCATATTAACTTCAATCAGAAAACAGATGACACCTGAAGTCAGATCTAGCTTCTGGTCTCATAATGAAATTCTGTGTCTAATCTCCTTCTGTCAGTTTAGACTAAAAACTCTTCTATGTGGAAACTTTATCCTTTCCACATGTCTTTTGTGCAGCTCTGACCACATGTGAGCTATATGATGGGAGGAAGCCAATACCCACTAATAAGTCTGGACCATGAATGGTGTGTAGGTGCCCTGCAGCCCACAGAACTCCTTCACTTCTCCCTCCACTCAGTCACAGGACAGGCACCTGGCAAAAACAGTATTATGGAAACCCATGGAAACCTAGGAGCTTCATGGTTTGAAGCTCAAATTCAGGCTCAGAATGGGTAGGAAATGGCCAAAGCACATACATGAGCTTCTGTTGCAGGAGTTGCCACTTAATTGTTCTCATTTCTTACTGGGTAAGCAGATATGACGACCTAGGAGCATATACTGCACCCCCCTCCAATAATATACATCACATAAGCAGAGCACCATTCAGTAGTCAAGACCCAGACTCCACTGTCGTCTTTTTAAAGGCATGCACTGAGTTAGTCAGCCCCTGAAAGAGAATGTGCTTGTGGAATAACCTCATACAAAAACAGCTGTTGAATCAGATCCTGGTTTTGAGGCAAATCATGATCAAGCAGCTTAATTCTGGTGTGATTTCCAAACACATATACAGATGTACCTTTCAGGCTTGTGAGAGTTCTCCAGAGAGGGCTAAGGAACAGGGTTCTCCTCCCTGCCACTGCCACACCAGGATCTGGAGATTAATGATAATGGGACAGGAGCAAGAGGTGAGGAAAAAGGGGAGATGAGCCCATTTCAACTTTGCCACAGTGCTGCTGCCAACTGCAACTGCTCTATACTAGTTACTGTACAACTACACACGTCTTGATGCCTTGGGATATTGCACTGTTTTCTTGCTCCTAAGATTATCATGAATAACAGTAATGGAAAGTACTAAAGAAGATCCAGTAAGTTAAGAAATCTTATTAGAAAAGCAAAAAATAATAATTCCTGTGAATGTCTTTATCCCACAAGTTCAATCTGTCATGCTATTCAGGCATTTCTGTAAGTCCAGAAATGAAGAGCCATTCAGGCACAGGAAGCAGAAACAGGATGGATGGTGAAATAAGCAACAAAAAAATGTTCTGAGACATCTAAAGTTACCATTTGGCATTTTGTTTGTTTGTTTGTTTGTTTTGTTTATTTTCTCCTGATGGGGGATTCGCACAGCTGATGTGGGAGGCGGCAGAAGAATTCAATGCTGCTGGTATGCTGCAATGTTGTAACCTCAAATGTTACATAAAGTGTACAAGAAACTCATTTATTTTGAGATAATCATTTTAGGCAATCAGTTTATTCATATTTAAAGCAAAAAGCACAGATTTATATAAAATATCATTCCAATTTATTGCTGTATTTATAGACATATTACAAAATGGTTGAACCATTTTAATAGTGGAGAGGAATAGCACATAGTTATACATACAATAGATAATAACAGCATATAGTTTTATATAGGTTTGTTTAGTTCTATTTTTATAATATATATACACACTACAGTTTTATGCAGTAACAAATATATATATGCATATTGCTAAAAGTAAAAACTTCCCATTCCCATTTTAGTATAAATCTCTCTCTCATACATACTAAAAGAAAGGTGGTCAAATTCACTTCAAAGCTCATTTATACACAGGCCTTGAGAGCAACCCTAAATGACAGAATGGTTACACCTAGATGCCTGCCAGTTCTTTATCTTCTTTATCACTAGGATTGTTGCCTTCACAGCAGAGATACAAAAGGAGGAAATGTACTATAAATAAGAGGTGAAGTTAAAGATAAGACATACAATCACTTCCCTAATACATACTACAGCTTGACCTTGAATAACTCAAGATCAGTCTCTCCAAATATTGCATAGACATAATATTTCTCTATCCAACAAAAGGATTGAGAAGAAGATATTATTAAGGATATGGTTATAAATCTCTTCTTACTGACTATTCACATGCAGAAAAATTTCCAGTCTTTTCCGTGTCCGTCAGGATGTATGATCACACAGCTGGATCATAACACTTATAGCTAACAGATTTTGAGAGTTAAAATGGAATAGAGCACTCACATTCACAGGCCAGACCCTGCTCATTGCTCACACAAGATATTGGTCTTATTAACAGGGAACAGGATGTGTGCCTGGAAACCATGATTTAGGAGAAATGCAGGTTTCCTTTTTTTGTAAATAATGAACTGGATTATTGGTAAAAGCAGCTGCTAGATGAAGTATGTATTCCATCAGGTGGAAGACTGGGAAGTTATTTGGCAAAAAAGAGCAAAATACAAGGTCGAGTATCGGAGAAACTGGCTTGGAAGCTGAGGAAGTAAAAAGGAAGGGAAATCAAGAGAGTGGCTTGAAAAAAGCACAAGCAGAGAGAATGGAAGCAGGAAGGAGCACTAACAAAGCTGCAGGCATGGAGCAGCTGGGCAAAGCTGAAAAGGGAGAGAAAGCATCTCGAGCTTGCTGGGGAGGATGAGAAGAAAACTCTGTAGGAGTTAGCCTAGGGCTTAACCGAAGGGAGAAGGTTTCAGCAAGGTACCTAAATATGCATGCATCTGGGTACCTGTCAGGGTAGGTGACTAGACACAAAGACACAAACATCAGGGATTTGAGCATGGATCTTCAGTGTTTGAGCTGAAGAACAAAGGAGGAGGATCAGACTAGTTCTAGGCTCTGCAAAGGGGAAATTAAGTCAAACTGGTAGAAAAACTTTGTAGACATGGTGTTCAAGCATTTCAAGCATGAATATATGTAATTATCACAACAGCCAGGTATTATATGTTCCCACTTAACACTGTGGACTTGATCAGTTGAAGAAATGTACCTAACATTTACAACTGTAATTTTCTGTACTTTTCTGAGTTAAATTTCTGAACCATTTCTGAAGTCTTGAATGGAACATTTAGAACCCAGTTATCTTTTCAGAGCAAAATTTATACTTTCAGCCTCTACTCTGAATAAGAAAAAAAGAAAAAATATTTTCTATTGAACATTTACTTTCTCCTTTGAAGTCTAACTTCAACTCAAAACACATCTGGTTCAAAGATAAATCAAAGATGCAGCAGCAGCTTGTGCTCAAATGAAAACACATGTATACATTTTTTTTTTAGCCCAGACTTGAAGATATTTAGGCTTTTAAGGCCTCAGTATTTAAAATAACTTCAAGACTGTAACATCTACAGGAAAACCTTATGGTGTTTTGGTTCTCTATGCTTTCTCTTTTTTTTTTTTTTTTTTACCTAGTCTTTTTAGCTCAGCAGTGAGCATACTTACTTCAGAAAGCCTGCTCCATCTAAGTTGGGCTTTTAAAGGAGACAAAGACTTTGGGAAAGCCAAGTCATTGATGATTAAACTTGAGTGGTCACTAGTAGTCAGGCAAGTCATGGTGTGCATGGAGCGTTGCCTAAAGCGTGAAGATAAGATCAAAGCTATGGAATAGCTGTGTGGAGGTTTCAAGAGACTAAAATTGGAAAGGTGTATGACCTTAACACTGAGGGTGTCCAGGTCAAAAACTGTAGTTAAAGATACTTATTTCTAGCCCCAAAAGGTAATTTTTCATAACTCTAGTGGGAGAGGGAGGAGTCAGCATGTGGAAATGAGGAACAATAAATTATAGTTCATGCCTCAGGAAATACAGGATTAAATAACAGTGTTGAAGGGCAATGGAAGAGCCAAACTGGGAAAAAGCATGTCCCCAGAAACACTGAAGCTCACACATTGTCATGTGATGTTGACAAGTTGAAAGCTATCAAGTCTTGTCTCTTTAGATGAGTTTCTCAACAATGCTACGATTTCTTACAGAAGAAAGTTGAGGTTCAGGATTTAGGATAATAATTCAGGATTTCATCTTGCAATCTTGAGTAATGTTTACATATTTGACTCTAAATTAGAAAAAATAATAATATTATACTGTTCCTACTACCTGTGAAATCCTTGGAACAGCAATGACTCAAAGAAAGTTCGCTAATCTATTAAATGCACTGAAGTATATACTGGACAGATACAGTAAAAACTTTTGCCAGTATGCTATAGGTCATCAGACCACTATTAGTTGAGAATGCAAAGATTAACGTTGCATATAGCAGACTGCTGCAGAGTAGTTGCTGTTAGAATAGAGCTGAAATCCTGAAGGTGGGAACACTATTTGAATGCATTTTGTGATGCATTTTGAATTTGTTTGTGATCTCTTTGCTTTTAGTGATTATTCTAACAAACACAGGCACAAAAAGCCAGTCACAATTCAGTGAGTGTTAACCAAACAGCAAAAAACATTCCACAGTACAAGGACTCAGATATGTATTGAGACAGTTTAAGGCCTAGAGGTCACCTGTATGCTTTTCTTTTCAGACTGGAATTTAAACAGTGCGTAAGATTTGTGCTGGTTTTCTTCACACAGGTGTATTCAACCACATAATGATTCATGTACACTAGTTCTAGCACTGAGCTGGTCTAAATGACACCATTTATCTCACTTAATCAGGAAACCCACCTGTCCCAAATGCTCAGTTAAAACAGCTGGCGATTTTGAATACTTAGTACCTGATAAAAAATAGCTGTCAAACTAGCTGGAGAGCATTTTTGCAGCAGTCAGCCAGTATTCTGTACTCATTATCCAATTTAAGAAAATGTTGGTCCATTCACAAAGATTTTTCAAAGAGAAAAAGCATCACGGTTTGCTGATAAATGTATAAGAATGTTTATTTAACAGCCTCAAGTGTCAAAGGATGCACATTTCTCTAGCTCATTTCATCCACAAATGTTTCAGCACCATTGACCTACCTAGGCTTTTAACAGCAAACTCAGTATCTAGAATCCCATTAAGTCGGTGGTAACCCACTTTTACTCTGCTTATTTCTGATTTCTTCCAGAGATGATTCAGAGTCTGAGAGCAACTTACACTTTAATGTTTGTTTTTGATACACATACAAGCTCAGTAGTTCAATCTCCCTTCTGCCTCCTGAAATTTCCCTGGTAACGAACATTTTCAGTTCTGTCTGGTTTAAAAAATACAGCCTGTGTTCTTGGAAGTAGAAAGAGTACATGGATCCATCCTTAGTGAAGTGTTTGCTCTGGGTGTTTCAATTTAATAATTCAGTCAATTGGAACTCTTGCTTTTGAAAATGTAAATAAGATCAGTCACTGGCACCTGAAAGAAACTCCCTGAGCCTTTCAGCGTTTTAAAGGAGCCACCTTCTTTCAAGAAATTTGATTGAAATTCACGTTGCAATATGTGATTTCACAGCCCAAGTTGTTTCAGTGAAAAGTAAGAGCATAATCCCCTTTTCTTCTTTTTTTTTTTTGCCTTCACTCATTCCCACACTCTTTTTGTCCCCATTCCATCCACAGATTTCCATTGTAATAAATTGTAACTATCTCTTACTGCACTGTGCAGAGCAAGGTGACATAACTTATCTCTTCTCTAAGTATTCAAATAAAACAGAAGGAGCATTTACCTACTAAGCATTTGTTAAGGGGAAAAATAAAGTGTTGGGGTGGGAGGTCTGTCAACAAAATAAACTAGAAATCATAACTTTTTTAAAGAAATTATTAAAAATGAAGATTTTATCTGGTATTTCAAGTATTATTCAATCCAGATACTTTAAAACTGCAAGATGGCTCCAAAATTATGGTACCTTATTTTCAACCTGAAAATTGTGGGTTTTTTCAGTCTTTTTCTTTTCACAGCAATGTATTTCTCTCCTCCCCTTCATCAAACCAGAAATTTTCAAGCAAAAAAGGGTCATTGTGATGAGCAATACTTTAGTCAAAATGCACTAAAAATGATAAAATTGGAATTTAATTCATCAAGTACCTAAAACTGCAAAAATGCCATAAAATGTTCAGGACAAAGTTCAAAGAGAAATTAACTCTTTTACCTGAATACCGTATGGTTTGCTTAAGCTATGTAAGATTTACTTTGAATTTCTCCTTCTGCCTGAGAATTTGAACCATAATCTCTCATCTCCACCAAGAAAGTCTTCAATACACCCAGTCGTACCAAGGTATAATAAAATTTTCCCCACTTCTTACTTATGCCTCTGTAAGTGGCTTCATTTTCCAGAAGTGAGAATTCACCTAAAGTTGTTCAACTGTACCCTAATGAAAGAGTCGTTGCTACTGAAGTATATATTATATATTCACTGATCATCAAAGGTAGTGAGCTGAAATACGTACATCACTGAGAAATATTTTTCTGCTCAAGAAAGCACTCCCTTTCTAAGCTCACTAAGTTTATTCTTTTCACATGCTCTTTGCAAGTACCTCAGCCTGATGGTCATCTTCAGTAATGATATTCATCTACTTAAATTTCCTCAAGCAGCAAATTTATTCACTGGGTTTTAAGCTGTGGAAAAACAAAATAAAAAGCAATACTGCAGCGTGTCAGTATCCACTTACTGGAGAGTATTGGTGAGAAATGCACATCCTGCTCACAAGGAATAAAAATTCATAATGTCTCTGAAAATTAGGGTTAAACTAATAGTGGAGTTCTGCAGCTTTTTCTTGTTCGATCTTAACTGTTTCAGATGTGAAGTTCCACGGCTCAGACAGAGCTCAGTCACCTTAGTTACTTGTAAGTAAAGTTGTCATTATGCAGTCTTATCAAGAGAAAAATACCTCTGTAATGTTTCTCCATCTAAGAGTGCTTACACAATGTTCCCTAGCCAGATGAAATTCTCACCATGACTTACAGCCATCCAGCCAGTGCTAAAGGTGGCAGTGTTTAGCTGCAGGTCTTCACCATAACCTTTAGGACCTATCTGGTAATTATTTTTTTGCTGTAACTACCCATTTCCTAAGGCACTGTCTCCTTTGCATTTCCCTCTGAGGACCCCAGGGGAGTTCTGTACCTTTAACGGAGACAACATCTTATCTCCTTTCTAAATTTTAGAAAAACTACTTGTTAAGCTGTGTTATTATCTCTCTGCAGCATTCATGGTTCTTCTGGAAAATAGTATCTCTATGCTGAACATTTTATTACTCTGTTCTGATCCTGCATTGAATAAGTTAGTGACATAGAAGGCAAGACATCTATCTTTTTCCTTTGTTTTCTGGTTTCAGCAAACTAGAGTGATTTCTTCATACAAAAATGTAATCAAATATTATGTATCCTCTGTATCCTCTTCTCTGTACCTTTTCTAAAATATGCTTCACAGTATTGACATTAAATAATCCATTCACAAATCAGTCCATGTCATCTTGTGTGTCTTTATCTGAATATTGCTTTCCCTCTGTATAAGCTCTCTTCATTCAATCTTGCTGACTCAGTAAACCCAGAATGTGATGTGATTCAGGATTCTTTCTGGAGTGGTGTATTCCAGCTGACAAAAGTCTGTGCAGACTTTGTACAACCCTTCCTGCTTCCAGATTGAAGCTATTCACAATCTCACTCTGTGGGAATGGTTTCCCCAAATAAAAGTCTGCCACTCAATAGGCTTTTGCTGATTCTACAAGCATTTGGGAAATATGCTGGGGGAATGGTTTGTTACTAGATATAATGGAGAAGTTACCAGCAAACATGACTTAAAAAGCCTTAATCAATCTCTGAAGTGTATTTTACATTGAAGAAACACTTGGATTGAAATAATGTATAGTGAAAGCAGCCTTGGGAACCAGAGTACTGTAGCTTCTCAAGTACGCTGTGCCTGTCCCACAAAGACTGAGGCTGCCACCATCCAAAAATAGCCCTATGATTCAAAGATGTTTTTTCACTGGAAGTAAAAGTGGGCTTTAATTTAGGGAAATTACATGGTAATCTGGATTTATTTTATGTTTTGGCACCAAATCACAGACTTTCAGGCTGCCAAAATTCCCCGTCTATAGAAGAAGAAGAATAATTCCTTTTGTCTGTTCCCTTCCACTCGCCTACTCCCCAATTTAGACCATGAGGTCCCTAGTCTGCTTGAATACATAAAATTGAGAATAGCAGTTAGTAATAATGGTGTTTACTCAAAGGATTGCATCCAGTGTTCACTTTGTGTGCCTGCTTTGTAAAACATATTTAGCATAGAACAGTTTATCGCAGTGCATATCTCCACACTATATTTTCAGCCTTCTTACTAAGGCAAAATGCACGAAGGATAGCAATGGCTGTGAATTCCTATATTGGATTACTCCTTTTCAGCAGTATAGTTTACACTGTTCTCTAATAATCTGGGCTGACTGTCAAGAAAATACAGAGGCAGAGCAATAGCAAGAGGCATGTCACTATAGTGCTCAGTAACATCATTATCTGTTCAGCTATCTTTCAAGTTTATTTCCTCTACTTTTATGCTCACCCTATAACTTTTCCACCTAAAATTTGAGAGAGCTTGCATTTTCCCTAGACCCACTGTGTTACTTTTTTTATAAATAGAGCAGCACAAAATAACTGGAATAATTCTGCTGCTGTGTCTCTGTTTCTATTTCCTTACCCTAATGAGAATTTTAAGTTGGAATTTAGGAACATAGTAAGAAAAACACACAGAGAAATTCTACTGACTGAGCCAGCTGAAATTAGTAGATATTACTGTGTGTACAGTAATACCTTCTTTAGCAGAGTTTCTTGTAATGGCCAAGATTTTACACACTGTTTAAGCCACTGTTAGATTTTGTAGTTCAATTAAGCAAAGGTTTGCACATCTTTACTTATATATAGGAGATCGGACTAATGTACTGTTGATAAAGCAATTGTGCAGGGTCCAGCAGTTTCAGAATGTAATAGCACATTTTATCACTTGAACTAATCAGAACATATTTTCTCAGTTTTGAAGTATTCATTCAATGCGTTAAACATCGTATTGATTGCAAGACTGCACATCTCGTACAAAAGACTTTCAATATTTTGATCCTTTCAGATTCAAATGGCCTTACTCCTTGGTTCCGTAGCCATGGTCTGCTGAATCTCATGCCAATCCCCTCTCTCCATGTCACAGTTCAATTTCGAAGCTTTAGATGCCTCAATTTTGATATTTATTTTTTTTTTTTACAAGGCAAAACATTTGAATGAAAAGGACTTCTGAGTGCTTGAGCCACTATAAAAAATACCTGTGTTACTACCCGTACTGAATTCTGCTACAGTGGTGGTATGACCACTCTTTCAGTTGCATTATTCTATTCTGCTTTGTAGCTGAGCACAATCATTAAGCCCCAGACAGGTTGCGATTCTTTTAATTCCACAGACATGAGATATAGGACTTGTCGATTAAAATAATAATTTAAAAAAAAAAAAAAAGCCCTAAAATACTTTGACATTCTCAGGACAACATCTCAGCTTCCATAACATGCTTTCCACTGTGCAGACAGTTTGAGAAGTATTGCTTCAAGTAGCAATACCAGCTCTGGCTTTTCAGTGCATACATAATGTGGCACTCATCTGAAAGCAGTAGAGCAGGCAGGGGTATTTCTTTGGTTTTGTATTGTTGTGATTGCTTTATTTGCATAATTTGGAGTCAAAGTCCTTTCTCCCCTACTACCTCCAATATACACCCTTCTTTTTCTGGTAAACCGCAGCTGCATGTAGGTAATGGCAGATTGCAAAATACAAAGTAGTTTAGCCTAGTCCCTACAACAGAATGCAAGGCAAAGAAAAAAAAATAATTAGAAAACGTGGGACTGTGTTTTTATATCTGTTTGCCAGATGTGATATCTTAAATAAGAGCTGAAACAGGATCTCATTGTTCTTCAAGCTTCAGTGGTCTACTGTTGGTCTGGTTATTTTCCTTGTTTGTCTTCTTTTCAAGTTTTTCTTTGAACTTGAAAGACTTTAGTCCTTGGAAACTTATCCCAGCACTACTTTATGTGACAGTGTGGGGTGGGAGATCTATCAAAGGTGGCAGTTCTGCGTACCTATAATGTAGAAGTTTTTTAGTAGGAGTCCGCTCCAAATATTGATAAAAAATAGACCTATTGAGAAATTGAAGCCAGATGTTAAAATATAGAGAGACAAATTTTCAAAGAAACTAACCTGAACTTTGCAATCAAACCTAGAATTCTGATACTTGAAAAGTTAAAGCAAGGCGTGCTGTTTCTGAAACAGGCACAGCTCACACCAGCAACAGATACCACCGCCTCAATTTCCCTTAATGTACCCCCCAAAACACCCATGCGTTTCCATAAAACAGAAATCTCCACTTTTGGCTAGATGCATTTATAAGTGGTGATGGTTCAAAAGAAGGAGCATAAAACAAGGACTTCCTTTTATAAGATTCCTCTTACCAATCGCTTTTACAGTAGTCCAGTACTATAGCCTGCTAGAAAAACAGGACATTCACCAGCGAGCTCCAAGGTCAATTCGCAGCTCCTGATAAAGTGTCATAAACTCAAGAACATTTCCAGATCACCAGGGACAGGACAGGACAATAAAATTAATAAATCAGTGTCCTAACTGGAAAAAAAAAAATCCCTTCATGTACAGTCCTACTTGGGCAACTAATTTAGAATAACTCTTAATTAAAATCCTTTTTTTTTTCCCTATGGAGAGAATTATTAGAAATACTTCATCTAAAACAGAAAACTGTTTACAGATATATGCATTTTTGAAAACAGATTTTCTTGGGATTTTCAATTTTCTGGTGGAGTAGAGACATGAGTTCACATTCCGTGGCATATAAATACTGGAATATGTTATGACTGGCTAGATCTCTTAATTGGACATGGTTTAATCTTTGTGAATATTTCAGATATATCCAAGAAAACAGGTTAACTTGGTAAGTAATTTCATTCACAGTGCCTGAAACTTAAAAAAAACCTGTCATCTATAATGAGCAAAGCACATGGATAAGCTGGAGACTAAGTTAGCCAAATCACAGAAATTTAAGTCTCTGCTCCAATCCCACTGATTTTTATTATTTTATATGTTTATAGGATGTATGCTCTATACTATACAGCACTGGAATAACTGGGAAAAAAAACCCACTATAAAAATCACAAATGTTCCAGTAGAACAAAGTACCTTATTTAAAGATTGGTCATTATTCTTTGAAGAATCAAGAGACCAGTCTGACAAGATCAATACTCTGGATGTGGAAGGCACTGTTTTTATTTTGGTGAAGGTTGTTAGTTTTCTAAAACCATACAAGTATTCCCCAATAAATCTGTAATATATCATCATGGCATACCATTGTGTAAACCAAGATGAAAGGTTAAAAATTACATTTTCAAAATAATCAGATTAAAATTTATCAGTGTTTAGGGCTGTAAAAAAAATATCAAAAATACTTAGCCCCTTTTGCCTCATGAAGCTTAGATTGTATAAAGTTATATGGGGATTAAGAAGAAGGGTTAAGACCCAAGATAATCTTTCTGTGGATTCAAATTCCTTATTTATCCCTCTGAATAAAATGGCAAGATTTTGCAATGCCTCATCAGAGATAAGACATCTGACCTCAGACTAAGTATGTAACTAGAGTTTGTTGGGAATTTTCCAACACATTGCTTTTCTCCTAAAATGAAGTTACACAAAACCCAGAAATTATCAGAAGAGAATATTTCCCCACCCAGACCCTCAAAAAAAAAAAAAAAAGGACTTTCTGGCACTAGTGAAACAGAAAGTGAGAAATATCTCAGGACCTAAGATAACTCCACACAGAAAGCATGTTTGAGATTTGGAAAATTTCATCAGATCAGAAAATTCAACTTACATCTTGAAAGTTTTAGGTGGTATAGATGTGGAGATGGTCTCTTTCTTTCTTTCTCTCCAGTCAGATGCAAGTTATATAAACAGTCTAACTGCACTGTGCCACAAAGAGAGACGAAAAGAGGGAATAACTTTGTAGTCTAATGATTAGGGATGCTTGAGAACAACATAAAAATCTCTCTACTAAAGAATACTTATTATTTACCTAAAATGGAATGTCATGAACAGAAAGCAGGGAAAGTGTTGGAATATCCAGTTAGTTTAAGGATTCTCGATCTAACATTGCCAGGTAGAATATTTCTCATGTGCCATCCAAGAACTCTAAAATTGCCTCAGATACTTGGGGTATGCATTCGATATTTTTCTGGTTTTTCACTTTGATGGAACTTGGTTTGATCCTATTCCAGAATTACATATATTCTTAAATCTTTAAAATAAAATCTTTAAAATGGCAGGATGAAAAATGGAGTTTCACCCATGATAACTGTATTAAAATCACTCTGGCACTAATAAAATTCTACTCTTACTTGAGTCTGACTTACTGATGTCTATCCAGGGCAAGAGTGAGACATTAATTTGACTTCTGTTTTGTTTGAATATTTCTTTTATCATACTAATTTCCTCTTACTAACTTTTGTGTTTGTTCATTGCCCTCTGAAATTCCATGAGCAAATTTGCTTGTGTAAGTAGAATGAAATCACTTACATTATTTTCATTAAAAATTCCAGCCATTTCTCTTTTGTCTAACAAGAATCACTTTTCTACTTACTTAGCAAAGACAAAACTGTTTGCCTATTGAAAAAAACTGATCAAAAATTGAAAGATACTCTTTAGTCGAAGTGAAGGCTGTTCAGTTTTAAATTCTTTCCAAAGTACATCTCACTTGAACTTTGGCTATTTAAAAATCACTCAGCTGGTCTCTCAGGTATGCCTTTATTACCCCACAACTTGAATAGCATTCTGCAGATATAAATAAGAATCAGTTTTGGCCTAGGGCATATAGATCAGTAGAAGTCATTCTTTTCAATGAAATATTGGTATTTTGCTTATTCCTTTAAGCTATTTCAAAAGTTAAACATCCAAGAGACTTGAATATCAGGTATCTAATTCTGATGATAGGCAAGACACTTTAAATGACAGCATTCATCTGTGTGAGAGATTCCTTTCATATTGCTCTGCTCATGAGTTTTCAGTTGTGGTGGACCATCTGCCAGCTGGGAAATCCCACTCTGTTTGCAGCAGCAGTGCAAATTCTATTGGTGTTTGTGGAATAAATTAACTTGATTTAGAGAGCACACTGAAAGCTTCGTGCAACACTTCAAAATTACTAAAATTAATAAATCAAGCAGTACAAGGCATTTTTATATTTGTCTCCAAGAATCTCAGACCATTCTCTACAAATGGTCAGTTAAAGTGTATCAGTGAAGCTGGTGGAAGTGAAAGACAGTTTGATATAAAGTAGCTTGCAGAATTAATATTTTCATTTCTCTCTGAGACATTAAACCTTTCCAGCCTAAAATTCTATTTTCTTGCCCTATGGTATCCTTTCTGGTATCCCACCAAAACAGTGACTTCACAGCCTCAAACATATCACAACCTTTAGAACTCTAAAGGAAATTTCTAATCAGGTCATGAGTTATGGTTCTCACATTAATGTAGAATGTCTTTCTCTTTGGAGCAAGAGTCGTATTTAACAAGCACTCTTTCACAACTCGTACTTGGTCACACAGGCTTGATGGGAATTGGATTTCTGTTGCATCTTAAAAAGTTACTGCTTCAAGTACACAAATATTGATCATGAAACAATAGTTCTAATCTTAAATTAACAATTACCAAATCTCTTCTTTATAGAAAGCCTACGAACACTCCAAACAAACACTAAGAAGCCTAACCAATCGGCATCCTGTATAATCCTGCAAAGTATTACTTGAGATAGGATGATCTGAATTAAAAAGCTAGTAAATCTTGTTTGAGTTTACAAGTAGAATAACTTTATTTTATACTAATTTGGAAAAAAAAAAATAAATAAATTCTTCCTGAGTGACAGTAGCATTATCATTGCTCAAGGCCTTCAAAAATTAAATTATACTACTTGTAATTCCTTTATACATTGCATTTGTACATTTCATATACATTACATTTAATTATGTTACATTTTAAAAGAAAATTATTCCCATTTTCTTTCTCTAGACCACACAAAATGTAGTCTTAGTACGGGAAAATGGCAGAACATTAATACAAAGATTAATTTTTAGAACGGTGGACAATAAAGATGGATAAGTGACACCTCATCATAGCAGTGGTCTCATTTTGCTTTGTGTAAAATCATTTTACATTATTATTCCCATAGACAAAGTTCTTATCAGATTTTTTTTATATTGATTCAAAAAGGGACTTTTCCTCTATACAAACTTTTGCTTTTATTTGATTTTTTTAAAAATCATTACAAAAGTACAATGCAATACCAATTTGGACATATTTCAAATCAAACCATTGTACAGTGTCACATTTCATTTTGTACTTTGAAATTATAACTTGATTAACGTTATTATGCTAAAGCTTGTCCTATTGTTTAGCTAATGCATTTAACACAGAAGTAGATCAGGAACAATGGGTAACATGTGTATGACAGCTGAATTTTTTCATCCCATGGATAAGATTTGCATAAGCGTGGGAGTTAGAAAAGTCATGCAGCAGACCAAAACTAAATAAATGTAATCTTAAAATACAAAGCTCTACATAAACTATTAATATTGGAAATTGAATTTTAACATTTATTATTTAAAGGCTTCTGTTTGAAGTACTCTTCAATTTTTTCCCTACTGTACATTTACAAAATGCAACTATACAACTTTACTGCAAAGTTTCTTTGGGATGGACGGGTACCTGCCAGAGGATTTTTCACTACAGCAATTCCAAAGTACTGAAAGCACTTCTAAAGATGTAATACAGATGTGAGGGAGTAATTTAATATTTCCTGACCTCTTAATGACTGTTCCCAAGAAGAGCTCCTTCAGCGAGACACAGAATGACAAGAGCAATGGCCCATTTTGAATTAATATTAAGGTTTGCCTCTTTTTAATTCTTCCAGAGGAGGAAAATAACAGATGAACTCCCACATTTTTCATTGCTCTGCCCCACCAACACACTGCAAAGTACCACACCACTGCCAATGAAAATAGCATTACAGCAACAGGTGGCTAAATTATGTGTGCTTGTTGAGCCCATCTCAAACATAACTTGCAAGTTTGGGGAATCAGGGTGGCTCAGAGGAATTCATAACAGGATGTAAAATCACTGTACATATCTATTCCACGTGGCAGTAGAGAAACATTTTATCACCTATGAAATGAGTTTGACCAAGTCTATTTCATAAGGTGAAGAACACAAAGATGCGTCAGAACTGATACTACTTCTATACTAATGGTGCTAAAGTAAATACAATCAAGTTACAGCAACTGAGCAATCAGTCAAGGTGTGAAATAGATATGCTAGCTCAGTGTAGTTGGTGTACCCCTTGCAACCACACAAACACACACTTTGATCTCACTTTGTGAACTGTGTGCAGTGCAACGAAGAAAACACAGTGAAGCCTCTTTAAAAGTGAGTTTTGCTTTCCATGGCCAAGACAGTGTCATCTCTAGCCTAAGACATTTTGGGCATAGCAAAATCCCAAATAAAATCACAAGTCCAAAAAGAACAAAGAAAACATGTAACAGACTTTAAAAAGTATTAGAGGAAAGCAAGACTTAATTATGATACCTCAAAGCATTTCCCCACTTAGAAATATTCACACGTTATTTTTTGCTGAAATTGTTGTTTGCCTTTAATTAAACTCACCTGAATGATGAATGAAATGAGGAAATGTGAAATTACTCTTCATGCCATTCACCTATAGCTTTCACTTAAGACTGATATTTATAAAATTAGAGTTTAAACTGAGTACAGAGAAAGGAGGGAAAGGTTTGACTTTTTTCAAGAAAGGTTTTTCAATAAAGGTTTGACTTTTTTCAAGAAATCATAGGTTTAATTAACTAATTTAAATATGCTAAAACAAAAACATGATTTAGATTCACTGATGCCTCCTACTGTGATTTATCTTTTTATAGACAAAATTGATGTCTCTTGGTTTCTAGCAACTTTTCAATGCATCTAATTTAAAAATTTACTCTTCCCTCTAGTAATACTGAGAAATTTATTAATACTGTAAAATCATATATTTTTGGACAAAGGCAGCAATTTACTAAGACTATTGTGCATCCATGGGGTAATGGTCTTGGCAGCAGGGAGGCTGCAGGGGCGGCTCCTTTGAGAAGAGGCCAGGGGCTACCACAAACTGGACAATGCCAGTTCCAGCTGGTTCCAGCCAGCTCCAACAGACCCACTGCAGGGCACAACTGAGCCCTGCAACCAAAATGGTAGCACCTCTGGGAAATGTATTTAAGAAGGGGTAAAACACCGAATAGCAGTGAGTGAGAAATGAGATAAAACTAGAATAGAATAGAATAGAATAGAATAGAATAGAATAGAATAGAATAGAATAGAATAGAATAGAAATTTCAGTTGGAAGGGACCTACAATGGTCACCTAGTCCAACTGTCTGACTACTTCAGGGCTAACCAAAAGTTGAAGCATGGAATTAAGGGCATTGTCCAAATGCCACTTAAACACTAACAGCTTGGGGTATCAACTGCCTCTCTAGGAAGTGCTCTATTGTGCCCAGCATTATTATGTCCTAGGTATGGAATCTGATATTTTGACCTGTTAAATTTTATCCCATCAATCATGTCCAATGATCCAACCTATCTAGATCCCCCTGCAAGGCATCTTGTCCCTCAGAAGAGTCAACTACACCTAACAGTTTGGTATCATCAGCAAACTTGCTAACGTAACAGCTTGGGGTATCAACTGCCTCTCTAGGAAGTGCTCTATTGTGCCCAGCATTATTATGTCCTAGGTATGGAATCTGATATTTTGACCTGTTAAATTTTATCCCATCAATCATGTCCAATGATCCAACCTATCTAGATCCCCCTGCAAGGCATCTTGTCCCTCAGAAGAGTCAACTACACCTAACAGTTTGGTATCATCAGCAAACTTGCTAACGGTGCATTCAATACCTGCATGCAGATCGTTGATAAATATATTGAACAGAACTAGGACAGAACAGAACTAGAATTGAAGCCTGAGGAACACTGCTGGTGACTTGTTGCCAGTCAGATGTAGCCCCATTTGCTACAACCCTCTAAGCCTTTCTGCCAGTTCTTCACTAGTGTACCATCAACCTGCTCATGCCACAGCTGGACAACTTGTCCAGAAGGATTCTGTGAGGGACAGAATCAAAAGCTCTACTAAAATCCAGAAAAACAGCATCCACCACCTTCCTTTCATCCACTAGGCAGGTGACCTTATCATAGAGGAATATCAAATTAGTTAAATAGGACTTTCTCTTTGTGAACCAATGTTGACAGTGCCTGATGATTGCATTAAATGCCTTTCAATAGTACCCAGTGTAATCTTCTCCATATCTTTTCCAGGAACTGAGGTTAGTCTAAGAGGTCTGTTGTTACCTGGGTCTTCCCTCATGCCCTTTTTGTAAACTGGAATAAGATTAGCTAGCTTCCAGTCAGCAGGGACCTCTCAAAACTCCCAAGAGCTTTGGTAGGTGATAGAGAGGGGTCTTACCATAACATCTGCTAGCTCCTTCAGCACTCTGGGATGAATCCCACCAGGCTCCATGGACTTGTGTACATTCAGTTGATACAAATAGTCCCTTACAATTTCACTGTCCTCAAAAAGAAGTCACTGTTCCCTCACTCAAGGTCCCCCAACTCAGGGAACAGGGCAGCTGTCATGGTTTGACCCCACCCAGCAACTAAGCACCACACAACCACTAGCTCACTGCCCCTTCATGAGATGGGGGAGAGAAGTGGAAGAGCAGAAGCGAGAAAACTCATGGGTTGAGATAAAGACAGTTTAATAGGGAGACACAACACAAGCAAAGCAAAACAAGGAATTAATTCACTACTTCCCTTCTGCAGCCAGGTGTTCAGCCATCTCCATGAAAGCAGGGGTCCATTACCTGTAATGGTTACTTGGGAAAACAAACACCATCACTCCAAACATCCTCCCCCTTTCCTTCTTCCTCCACCAGCTTTTATTTGCTGATCATCGCAACATATGTTATAGAATATCCCTTTGATCAGTTGGGGTCAGTCCATTACCTGTAATGGTTACTTGGGAAAACAAACACCATCACTCCAAACATCCTCCCCCTTTCCTTCTTCCTCCACCAGCTTTTATTTGCTGATCATCGCAACATATGTTATAGAATATCCCTTTGATCAGTTGGGGTCAGCTGTCCCAGCTGTGTCCCCTCCCAAACTCTTATGCCCCCCAGCCTACTCACTGGTAAGGCAGTGTGAGAAGCAGAAAATGCCTTGACTCTGGTAAGCACTGATCAGCAGTAACTAAAAGATCTCTGCATTAGCAACACTGTTTTCAGCACAAATCCAAAACATAGCCCCATACTACCTACTATGAGGAAAACTAACTCTATTCCAACCTAAACCAACACAGCAGCCCAAGGTCTATAAGTATTACTAAAGACTGAGGCAAAAAAAACATTGAATGCCTCCATTTTTTCTTCATACTTAGTAGTCAGATGACCATCTTCAACAAGTATCAGTCCAATGTTTTCTTTACACCTCCTCTTGCTATTATTGTGTGCCTAAAAAAGACCTTGTTATCTGACACAACACTGGATAGTTTCAAAGAGATAAAAAACCCTGCAGACATCAAGGTGAGAAAAGTAGGGTGAGGAGGTGCTCCAGGCATCAGACTCCGCTGCAGCCTCTGGAGACACCAGGTGGAGCAGATGTCTACACTGCAGCCCGTGGAGGACCCCACACCAGAGCAGGTGGTATTTCCTGAAGGAACGAAAGCCTAAAGAGAAGACCACACAGAAGGAGGGCTGTCCTGAACAATTGCAGCCCATGGAAAGGACTTTATGCTGGAGCAGAAGAAAAGTGTGAGGAGGAAGGAGCAGCAGAGAGGAACTTTCATGGCCTGTCCACAATCCTCTATTCCCCATCCCACCTGTGCTACCTGAGAGCGGGAGGTAGAGGAGGGGGAATGAAGGAGTGAAGTTGAGCGTGGGAGAAGGGCATGGGAAGAAGTGTTTTAATTTGTCTTTGATTCTCCTATCCATATCTATTTTATTTGACAATAAATTAAAATAATTTTCCTCACATCAGATCTCTTTTGACATCGACAGTACTTAGTAAGTGACCCCCTGTCATTATCGTGACCCATGAGCTTTTTTATCTTGTTTTCTTTCCCCATCCTGCTGAGGAAAGGCACCGAGAGAATGGCTGGTTGTGTGCCTGGCAGCCAGCCTAGGTCAACCCACCACAGCACCTAAGTTACATAGCTCATTTTTAAAAAAAATATGTGGCCTTTTATCTATCTCAAGAAAAATACATCCACAGTAAAAAGGCTAAAGGGAAACACTTACCACTAACAAGTAACATGCCCATGCAACAGTTTGCTGGATAGGTTAGAAGGTGCTCCTCGGATGTTTCTTTTGTCATATATATAATCAGTAGACACTGCTTTTAATTACAATACTGCATGCTAGTTGGGTCACATGACCATTTACAATGACATTTATTATTATTATTATTTACAAATTATTATTTATATATTATTATTATTTACAATGACAATGTAGGCTGGATATTGCTTACCAGCTAAGCAGGTATATATTTTCAAGTTCATGTTCATAGATATTTGATGAACATACTCAGGAAGCTTTACTATATTCTGCTGATCTAAAAATTTTAACTGAAATTCCAAAAAGTCCTGTCTGAATCTGTTCAGCAGAACTTCTCAGAAAAAGAGCTGGTAAAAAGTTTTAACATGGGCAAAGCTAGGTTTTGCTTCCTACACTTGTTCTGATGGATTGCAGAAGTATTTCTGCTAACATAAATACAGGTAATGAAGAAATAGACACCTTTCCATTTAGGAAAAACAGATAACTAGGTGAAACAGGTTAAACTAAGGCTAGTCAAGAAGAATCTCAATCAGCACTGAGACTTATATTCTAGGCTTTTCTTTTGGATTTTAATTGTGGTTTTGTGTTACATCCTTATTTTGAAAAGTATGGCTATTATTTTCTGTACAATTTTGTTCATGCTTTGATTTGTGAAAAATGTTGTGTAAAATATCTCTATTGTGTCATTTGAAATCTTGCATAAGAATGCCTTGGAAGATGATAACTAGGAGAACAGCAGTCCAATGATAAAAATGCTGATTACCTGGCCTTGTAACTTAGTAGTATAGAAGCTGATATTCAAGGTATTGCTTCAGAAATTCATATCACTAGTGGTGCATATGTCACCTAAAGAAGGGCCAAACAGAAAACAGGTTTGACAAAAATACCTCTGTCTTCAGAAACCCATGCACAGTTAAGTTGCATGAGGCATTCAGCTGTATTTTTCTGTCTTTGTATCACCACCAATGAATGTTACACTCTAAGCTTGAAGGAGAGGGTTAAGAAGTATATATTATTTGCATTTGTGGAAGAGTGGCAAATATTTTAGTATCTTCACTTTGTATCTTTATTGTCAAAGTAGAGTTTGAAATAAATTTATCAGTATTTGTCACATTAAAGTTATGTGTTCCCCTTCCATCATATCCCCCCAAAAGCTTAAACTTGAAACAGATGTCCTGATTCCTTATTTTGAATCAGAACTTCTCACTTCTATCGACCATGTCAGTTAAGAAAGTTCCAACACAGGTTTTGCGTGGGCAGCTCTTGCATTTAGACATGTAACCACAATTCATGAAGCCAGTATTCTCATTTACTTAACAAAAGACACAGCCAAGAATCCATCAATAGTGTATGTATGACAGGCAGCTTTGAGCCATCCCATGCTTAGATATTTACTTTGACATTTCCTAATACATTTTTTTCCTACAAAAACTCCATGACATTTAAGAGGCCGAGGCTCAGAATTTTTTGTCAAGCCAACAAAACATTATGCCGTAAGGATCATCCCAATCCCTGTCAAAAGTAAAATACACCTTCCGGTCACATCGTCCTCCCACATGCAAAAATCATTTGTTTATACTCAAGAGATGTTGCTGCTATACAACAACTCCAGAGCAGCAGCTGAGATTCAGTTCAACTATTTGGCTTAAACCAACTCTTGAATGGACTAAACTAAAAAAAAAAAAAAAAAAGCATAACAACAGTTACATCTATGTTCTTTTTTTTCACATTCATAACTGGCACAAAGAAATTAGTGACACCTTTTAGCCCAAGCGCGTGTTGTCTCATCTCATTCAAAACTGGTAGTGTTTTATCAGCTTGTCATTTCATTTTCATTCAAAAACAGTAGTATGTTAAGGCGGAAGAAGTAGTGAAACTGCAAGCCTTGGAGATTAGTATCTGTCCCCTTGTATTGACACTGCTGTAATTCCTGGAGTTCTCACTTCAAGGCATTCTCCCCACTGCACAATCAGCTCTTTGGCCATTCCACCACTATGTGGTTACTGGGCTGGTCAGTCTTAGGGTAGGATTCTTAATGCACTTTTGAAGAGTAGAAACAAAGTGAAAGTATGAGAGAACCAAATAGGAGTACCAAATGAGTTTTACAAGCTTTGGGGATTTCAAGAAGTGCGCATGATACTCGGGGAACAGTTACCTACTTTTACATGCTGGCAAGTATCCACTTCCTCCAGGGCAGAGAGGTGGATATTCATGCTTGTAGTCAGTTCTGACTAGCTTCTCCACAGCCAGTAACACACCTGCAGCAGACTTCAGGGGAGACTACAGCAGTCTTGTGAATACAGATGTGATCAAAATGGGTACTTTCGCTAACTTGCAAAAAGTAAAGGAAATGTTATGGTCCAGTACTGAGACCCGCGTAGGACAGCAGGAGAGAAAAAAAAAAACTGAGCAGAAATGGGAAAAGAATTATTTTTTTGTACTAAGAAGAGTGTAAAAAAGAATGAAGTAATTTAATAGAGAAGGGAGGAAAGAGCTAGAAATCACACTCAGAGAAAATGGAATATAAAAGCATACAAAATAGATGAGAGAGAATGAGTAGCTCATTCTTTTCTCTCGCTTCTCCAGCTGTCAAACACTTCTTTTGCATCTCTTCCTGACACATACAAAAATCACTGCCTATGATCCTTTCTCCCCTAAGGACAAAAGCCTAGCTTTTGTCCATGAAAATCTGATTGCTCTCTAAACCTTTTTCTTTCGTTATTGAACAAATAATGTCTTGAACTATTAAATGTCTGTAAAACCTTTCCTTTCCCTCTCTCGGGCATCTTCATGTTTCAGAAAGACACTTCTTCTTGAGTGCATACAAATTCATTTAACAGACTGTCAGACCTAAGGCTATGGGATGCTTTTGTTTGGCTGTTACCATTGCATCTGACACAGTGAAGACCTAATCTGGACCTTGATCCATTTACTTTTCAGAAAACTTACATCAGAGCAGCATTTCTGCAGTAGTAAAGGCTTCCATTCTGTTTAAAAACAGACCATTCTAAGTTAAGTGGAAAAACTAATTCACTGAAATTTCACTGTGGACCACTGGCGACAGAGGTTCCAAAGACACTTTCCTTCTAAAAAAAATATGGCAATTCATAAAATCAAAGTTATAAAACCTTTGCACACTGAAGTACTTTTTCTAATCACTTCCAGTCTGCTCTCAGACCCCTAATATTTATATTACCTAGTGCAAGTTAGTTCTTTGGGGAGGCAATAATTTTGGCAAAACATCATTGACCTCTTACAGCTTGAATCTACTTATTCAGCTTGTGAGCCAAAGAATTAAAACACACATATGAACAGGAGTCTGCAATGTAGGGGGCCAGGAGGAGAGATCAGAGGCCGATGGACAGAGAAGAAGTTAGAAAGCAGGGGCTGTGTCCACAGAAAGGGTGTTTAAAAGAAAAAGGATAAAAGAAAATGTCTTTATGAAACAACAAGAACATCAGGTAAATGATTATTGAACATAGATGGCAAAACCAGAAATTATTAGGATAATCTAATCTGACCTCTAAAATAACAAAAGTTATAGGATTTACCAGAATTAATTCCAGCAGAATTAAAAGAGTTTGCTTAGAAAAATATGCTGGGTCTTAATTGAAATTCCCAGGGAAAACCAACCACAATTTCATCAAGGTACTCACTAGTTAATTATCTTCACTGTTAAAACTTGGAGCCTTATTCTATCACTCTAAATTTATCTTGCTTCAGCTTACAGCCATTGAATTTTGTTACACTTTTGTCTACTGTATTAGAGAGCCCTTGATCAAAGTTTTGTTTGCCAGAAGATACTTCCAGTATGCAAGACAGTCACTTACACATGCAAGCACGTACACCAGCCCCCCTTAAATTTATCCCTTTTATCTCTTTTGATAAGGAGATTAAAGCCCGTAAGGGGGCCTGTTTCCAAATCTTTTAATTTTTCTCCTGGTTTTTCTACACACTTTCTGCAATTCCAACTGCCACCAAAACACTGCATTCCAGTAGTGTTTGCACCTATACTAAAATGATATTGTGCCCTAATTTTACCCAAGATTTCCCTCTTCTTACTTCCTGACTCTCTCTTTTGGGAACTTAACATTTAGTTTCTTATCCATTGTGAACATTCAAATTCATCTCAAAGTTGCTGTTTGCCAGGCTAAAATTTCCCAGCTTGTCAGCACAGTCTGCAACTCTTTGCCTCTAGCTGCAGCAAAGTACCGCATGGAAAAATCAAGATTGCCCTCACATTTTGGGAGTGTGTGAGGTGATGTTTGAGCACATGCTCCATTCTTAGCAACGCCTTCATAATGTTATCTTTCTTATTTTCCTATTTTTGCCTATCAGATATTTCCTATCTTCATCTGTAGAAAATAAATGGAAAAATCTTTCCTGAACTGGAAAAAACCACCAGCAGATCAGAGTAGCATGCGTTTACTTCATCCCCATTACAGGGATTCTTTCCATTATCATTCTTATCTTTATGAAAAAATTCTATTGTGTTGGGTTGTACATATTTCTACTTAATAGATGGAGAACTAAAGTCTCACATACATGTTACAATCCCATACCCGGAAGATAGGGAAAGAGCCAATGTCAGGTTAAGGGCCAAATAAGAGCCCACAGATTTTCCACCACAATATTTAGCTCTTAAGTCCTACCCAGGAACCTTTTTCTACCTTTTCCTCTTTGAAGGCCTATTTTTGTTTTCCTGCCTCCAAGAATGATCAAATAGAGCAATTACTTTCTAACTATGCAGAATGAAAAAGCAGTGTTTGATCTGATTGGGTGCTTGAATCTGCTTTATTTTTTTAGGCTCAAAATGTTGTGTGCAAAAGAAGACAACACTAAATACATAGGCTAAAATGTTACTGTCAAGTCAATTGATATTTTAACAGATAATCAATATGGCTTATTTAACTAATACAGAAAAGTTTAATAATAATGTTTAAATTGTTGCACAAAAGAAATACAGAAACTTTCCTAGTATTTGGTTTTTTGTGGCATGGTGCTCACCCTACATGTGTCCCTTTGCATCCCAAGGATGGCAGCTTTAGTCTTCCTAGAGAAAGTGGGAGAAATAGGGGACAGCAACAAGTATGCTGACGTCTTTGCTGAGAGCAGTACGATGATCACAATGAGGATTTCTTTCTCTCTGATCTTCCACTTGGGGCTACTTTTATACGTTTTTTTTTTCTCACAGCCCCAGATTCCCTCTCAGAGGCTCCCACCTAGAGCCAGAGAGTAGTACAGTTGCTTCCCCCAGCCCCAGCTCTGCACCAGGGCTTCTGTTTGTCACCCGCTGCCTCCCTGCCTTGACCAGGACAGTGCCATATCGAGGATCCTAAGAAATGCTAAAACAGGAGACCCCATAGGCATTGCTCCTGTAGATTTTATCTGGTATCAATTTACTATACATACCAAAACAATCTTGAAAGCACAGGTACGTTACTCATTTATCAGATGGATTTTTATTAACCATTGAATAAAAGAAAGATGCTTTTCCTATTTTCTAGCTTCTCCTCTCAGTGCCTTTTTCTAACAGTACCAACTAGAGCAGGAAATAGCTAACTGCTAAGACCATATTAGCCACAAAAATTACATCTGAGGTGTTTTATTATAACTTTTCATATAGCTATAAATAAGCCTTCATTTTTGGCATTTGCAGGGATTCTGTTCACAAAATAAAACTTTGAGCCTCGTACTTCACAATTCCTGAAGGATAAGATTTCACCTTGAAGGTCCTAAATAGCTCACAACTTAGAAACCCTTTTTTTGTTTTCTTTCTTATGTCTTACAACAGCTGAGCTTGTCCAAGGCACTCTGCTAACACTTTCAGGCATCACGAAAGAACTGGAGTAAGTGTCTTTTCTGTACAAGGTCACAAGTTTCCTAAGCCACATGTCCTCTGACTTTCATATGTGTGAGCATCATTTAAAGTAGAGAGCGGCTAATGAATCTCATTCTCTCTGACTTCTATTTGCATGTGCTACCTCCCCTTCTACTTGTGATTATGCGACATCTTTCTGGCAACTGCAGCGAGGGAAACAAATATAAAAGTATTTGTGTATTTTTAGTTGTCTAGAATGCAATGATTGTGCTGTCACTTTTGCTCCTCGTTTTGTCTCCCACGCCCATCTGTTCTGTTCCTCTGCTGCACCCTCTACATATTTCTGTGCCACCTGATTCTCTTGCCACCTATTCCCTTCAGTGAACCAGGAGCAAGGAGAAGAGACTGCCATTTGACCTATGAATTCTCTGCAGACCGCTATCAAATGGTACACAGGCTACAGCCGAATGACTGAAGCTCTTTTTTTCCCCCGGGGTTATCTCAGAGCTTGCTGGTTTGAGCTTACAGTTTTTAGCCAAGTTTTAATTTACCTCCAGACAGATATACTTGCTTTGTAAATCAGTGGCATTTATGCTGAAAAACTGCTGAATTGTTTATGTCTACCTCACACATTCATCCATGAACAGCTTCAAAGGAGAAAGGCTCATGCTTCAGTTTGATAGGAGATTCCAGACCAGAGGAAAGTAATATTGTTAATGTGTTTGGATTTCTTTCTTCTTCTGTGTTATCCATGAATTTTAATTAGAATCCTGAACTAAGGGTATTAAACCAGTTGTGAGAATATCTGACTTTCAGATATCTTTATTCCTTAGATATTAGTTTCAGTCTGTTCTGTATTCTTACAACCCTCATTAGTTTACAGGTGATCAGCTTGGGTATCTAAAACAACCTGTGTTATAAATGAGTGCTCAAATGAAGACCAGATTTCTGATCCTTCTGTCCCCTGTAAGCATGCCAAAACTGCAACCATTCTTATGTCAAATTTGTTTTTCTTAATTGTTGAAGTAATTTTGAGGATTTTGTTATTATTTTTTTTGTTCTTGAACAACGGCTAGTACTGTGGATATAGGAAAATACTATGTTTAGTGATATATCAGTGTTTTGTGCTCTCTGGCAGATAAATCAATAACCTTTCCAGTGAGATTAAGTATGTCTACAGTTTGGTATGCTTTTTTTTTAAACATTTTTTCGAAAAAAGCTCTGGCACTTTAAAATTTTTTACGTAACATTTTGGTAAAATTAAAGGAAAGTTTAGCTTGAGCTAAAAAAATTCAGACATCTTTTCAGTCTGTTTTCATTTTCATCAAACTGGAAGGGCATCAGCGCATCATAGGGTGTTTTGTGAACAAAGTACTATCTTGTTTGCAGCTTGATGCACGCTCTTTTTCCCTATCTTCTTCAACCGTCAAAAAAAATATTGACATTTTACACTCTTTCAGTTTTGAGTTATGTTGGAGTAGCGATGTAGTGGTGATGTGTACTTGGAAAATAATTGGGGATTTGATGTGACAATCACTCAAGCACTGTAAAAAGATCACATACTTACATACATGTCTCAGACAAAAATTTATTTAGTACTTTCTAATTATTAGATTTAATGGTCTGAAGATTGAAATGACAGCACTGAATATTTCAGGCAAGAAGAGGGGAAAGGAGGGTGGAAAATGACCTTATTCATTCAGAAACAGCAATAGCAGATATTACTGACGCACTTCACTTTCTGTTGAGAAGTCATTTTGTATAAGTGAGAAATAGTCCTCAAATTACTTTGCCCATTTATGTGTGTACATAAATGCATGTATGTATTGCTGCAGACACGTATGTAAGTTGTAGCAAAAAACGTCATTGCAAATAAGTCTGCCTATTTATTTCCATATTATCTGTGTTTCTAAGTCTCTAAGAATATTTTTGTGGAGGTAATTTTGAAGACTGGTTTACTCTTTCACACTGAGTTATCTGTGCAGCGTGATATATGCTATCCTTTCCCTCCTGAGGCCTGATGTTTCTGTTTTGGCATAGATAAGGGAAAAATGTGTCTTATTAAACCTGCTGAAATGTCTTCACCAGAAGCACTTTCATAATACGTAAGGGCCTACAACAGCTTCTTCAAAATAATACTGATAATTTGGTTCCTATTGCAGGTAAGTCTTTCTTGAATCTAGGGAACTCTGTTATGAAGAATGAGCCAGCATATAGTTGTCCTGCCATGTTTTCATTCTTGATTTTCTTTTTTTTTTCCTAAAGAAAACCAGCAAATTCATCATACTATCACTATTTATCCATTATACTACATATTTACCTCTTCCATCTTACTAAAATGGAAGTATTATTTTCCTGGATGTGTAAGCACAGGACTAAAATAAAAAATAAAAAAATAAAAATAATAATAATAAAAAAAAAACAACCAAAAAGCCACAAAAGGATACAGGGTTAATTTGATACACAGAAAGGACAGTAGGAGCAACAAAAGAGTTACAGATCTTCAGCTGAAATGATGAGTTTCTCCTTTACCCTTGTGTCTCTTTGCCGATAATAGCTTTTTAAGAACTCCAGTTTTTCAGATATAGTTCCTAGGAAATTTGTCCAGCAGGCCACAGTGTTCAAGACTACACTTATCCAGAGTAAATACATCAAAGCAAAAGCAATACACTTTAAAAAGATGCATTATGTGCAGTATTTAACAGGAAAATGCTTTGCTGTTAAAAAGACATTCCAAGTTATGTTTTATACAACTGTTTATGTGAGTGTGCTTGCAAGTGAGCCAACAGGCTGCAAGTCCAAAGGACCTGAGTTTATTGAAGGAGTTCATTTACCAAGGGGAGAATGCGATTAGATTCTGAACTGACCAATTTCATAGATTTCCATAAGACTGCACAATGCACAAATTACTAGCCAAGTACACAGCAGAATGGCAGGTGTCTCTACCCACTTCAGCAAAATTAGGGGTTGCCTAATTTGAAATGCCTTTGAAAATGTGATCATGTGGTTTCAAGGGAATGTGTTTACTTGTTTGTTTTTGCAATCAGCTGAAGATGTGAGAAAGAAACAATTATGTGGAATATTTTTTTCCTACGTATCAGGTCCATGTTTTAGCAAGAGATAAGAATATGTGGATGTTTGCTTCACTGTATTTAATGTTTTAGCCCAGCTCTGGTTTTGCTGACCTTGGGGAATAAGAAATAGGATCTGCTTTTGACAGAATAAGATTAAGTGTGCTCTTTTGTTGTGCTCTGTGTGCTTGCATATTTAAACTTGAAGCCTAAATGATTGACAAAGTGAAAGGAAGCGAAGATCCAGTCACAAAAGAAAATATTTAAAGCAGAAATTATTATCACAAGACAGATTTTAAAATAGGCTTTGGAAACTAGAAGAAAAATATCCAATTCCTTTGGCTACCACTCACTTATACTCACTTGCCAGCAGCTTGGCAACATAGAGTATTTGCTTATTTAGAATCATAAAATCATAGAATCGTCTAGGTTGGAAGGGACCTTAAAGATCATCTAGTCCAATCATCAACCTAACTCTGACAAAAAAATAAATATGAAATAAGCAATAAAAAATCACTAAACCATATTCCTGAGGACCATGTCTACCGGTCTTTTGAACACCTCCAGGGATGGTGCCTCAACACTTCCCTGGGCAGCCTAATCCAATGCTGGATAACCCTTTCCATGAAGAAATTTTTCCTAATATCCAATCTAAACCTCCCCTGGCACAACTTGAGGCCATTTCCCCTTGTCCTATCTCCTGTGACTTGGGAGACGAGATCAACCCCCACCTCTCTACACCCCCCCTTCAGGTAGTTACAGAGCGCGATAAGGTCTCCCCTCAGCCTCCTCTTCTCCAGACTGAACAACCCCAGCTCCCTCAGCCTCTCCTCATAAGACTTATTCTCCAGACCCCTCACCATCTTAGTTGCCCTTCTCTGGACCCGCTCCAGCACCTCAATGTCTTTTTTGTGGTATGGGGCCCAGAACTGGACACAATACTTGAGGTGAGGCCTCACCAGTGCCGAGTACAGGGGGACGATCACCTCTTGGGTCCTACTCACCACACTGTTCCTGATACAGACCAGGATGCTGTTGGCCTTCTTGGCCACCTGGGCCCACTGCTGGCTCATGTTCAGCTGACAGTTGGCCAACACCCCCAGGTCTTTTTCTGTCAAGCAGCTCTCCAGCCACTCTTCCCCAAGCCTTTAACGCTGCCTGGGGTTGTTGTGACCGAAGTGCAGGACCCGGCACTTGGCCTTGTTGAACCTCATCCCGTTGGTCTCAGCCCATCGATCCCGCCTGTCCAGATCCCTCTGCAAAGCCTCTCTACCCTCCAGCAGGTCGACACTGCCACCCAGCTTGGTGTCATCTGCGAACTCACTGAGGGTGCACTCGATGCCCTCGACCAGATCATTGTTAAAATGTTAGAGAGAACGGGTCCCAGTACTGAGCCCTGTGGGACACCACTCGTGACCAGCTGCCAACTGGATTTGACTCCATTCACCATCACTCTCTGGGCCTGGCCCTCCAGCCAGTTTTTAACCCAGTGGAGAGTATTCCCATCTTAGCCATTTAGCAGTGGTGGCTTTGAAATTTGCTTTGATTAGCTTTCTGAAGCAGTTTGATATACAGAGTTGTAAACTAAATTAGTAATAGAACAGAAATTAGGAAATTATGAATAGAATAGTCTTTAATGGATCTTCAGGCTATCAAAATTATAGAGAGCTGTATGTTACTCTACTTGTTTTAAAATTTATTAATCCTATCAATTTTGGTCTGGATGATTCAACCATATTACTGGATTGACTTTATTAAGTAATTTTCATGTGAATTCAGTGTCCCCCTTTCTATTAATTATTCCTGAAGTTGACTTCGGAAGTCAGGATTGTAACCGATGCCAAGGGAGAATCCTCAAATGTGTATTAAACAGAATTTTGCATGGAATCTGAGGGTACAAGTGGCATAGAAGAGGTTCCTGTAAAAGAGTTAGGCTACTGGGGGGAATGGTACATCAATTCTAAAGAGACAATTCCATTCTGCTAGTAATATATATGTAGGTTTTTGTGATATAAAGTACACTTTTATATATGTATGTGCATATGCATACAATCTCACTGACAAAGTAAATTCTATGGGGAATGCTTCAGGGGCATATAAAGGCCATATAAAGTTGAGTTTTGAATAAAACTGAATCTACTTCCATTATTCTATTCACAGAGTGCTTGGGCAAATAAGCAGAGGTCACTGTTACCCGTCGGGACTGGAACCGCCTACTGTTGAGAGACCTCATCTAATGCAGAAGGTTCCTCCTTAACCTTCCCAGGACAATGCAGGTATGTCTGACCAAAAAGTAGCTTTCATTTTATCTAAAGCATTATAGCAGAGAAAACTTTGCTTACTGAACCTGCTCACTTCAAAAACCTATCAGATGATATATCACCACAACTTCAGGATAAGAGGCCATTCTTTAGATTGTGCCTGCAGTGTAAAAGGCTTTCTTTCTAAAGGAATAGGGATATGAAGAAAAAAAGAGGGAGGAAGTTTGTGTGACACTGACACAGCTGTGTGTATGTGCATCTTAGAATCCCAAGTGTGGAAAATCTATACAGGAAACTTTGGCAGGAAACTACAGCAAGTTGCAGATAGCAGCAGTTTTCTGCTTTACAGTACACTCAAAGTAGACTGGAGATAGTTGGTTTGGGTCTTTTTGTTAAGGTTAAGGAATGCCAACATAAAATTTACAGTAAAATGTGATAACCTGATTTGTACAGCCAGCCTGTGTATTAGGTTCAGGAATGGCTACATATCAGGAACCGTGTTTCCTGTGTTTGTATGTTTTGCCCAGTTTCTTACAAAATTGAGACTTCTGTGATGCTATACTGAGTGCACATATGTCCTTTAGAAGATTTCAAACCAGTTAGCCAGATTCACCAACTTTTTTGCAGAAGGGTAGGTGTGTCATAGATAGCCCACTTCTACCAGTACTGTAGATATTGACTGCTAGCATAGTAGTCTATTGGTGCCCATAGATAGATGGGAAAAGATAAAGTATGAATTCAACCTTCATGAGATTTAAGCTTGAGGGAGATGTTCTAACTGCATCTAAGTGAGATAAAAGGTCATTTGGCATCCGCTTCTTGTTAGACAAAACCACACCCCACTCCACTACAGGTACCGATAGGAAACCCACTCTATTCTTCTTCTGATTACAGAACTACTTCTATTACACTTCTCATTGATAAAGTTGCACTGCTCTAAGGAGTAAATCAGTTTCACTGCCTTCCATTCTTGTAAAAGTAGGACCTGAAACATAAAATTTTCCCATCATGCAGCAGAGAGAGAAGTAGAAGTTACACCTCTCATACTAGAGATTAGCAACATGCCTATTAGACTGAGTTGGCAGCCACGCCTTCAGGTCTCCATAGAAATCCCGGGTGGGATTAAAATAAGAGTTTAAGAGATGTCAGGTTTGGCTAACTATATGTTAGCCATATGCAATGAGCATATGCTTGAGGCACAGTCATAGGAGTGAGATGGCTGAACAGGTAGACAGTCAGCATTTTTCCTTGTATCTGAACTTGGAGGAAGACATCCTTGTGTGGCAGACCAAAGTCATTTCTCAATGACGTCTGTCTTCCAGGCATGACAATTCCAAGACCCTCTGGGTCTCAGGGGTGGAATTAGGACAAAACAATGCTGCAGCAGTCCTTTTCCAGTCAAACAAATGAGATTGAAAGAGAATTTATTTGTGGGGTTTTGCATTTTTTTCCACTTAGTCCTGTGAATTCTAAACAGAAACATGGATAGAGAAGTACCTTGCTCTTTGATTTCTCACTTACATTTTCACACTTGGAGACTACTATGACAAGTTTTAACTTTGGCATGGAAGTGTCAGGATCACGGAATTTACTATAAATATCTAGTACATATATTTAGAAAAAACTGTTTGCTGTAAATGTACAAAGGGAAAAAATAGAGAAAGTCTTCTGAGATTTTTAAGAGTTTATTTTCCCTGCTATTTTCACAGCATGCATTTGAAAGTTCAAACTGCCACTGAATGTAGCCAAACTGTCAATGCATGTGTCTAACATTACACAGCTCAAACTTGATACTCTCGGGTAACTTGGGGTTCTAATTATACAGTGACCTAAATTTTTCACAAGTGATTTTAGATGTTTCTCTTGGGATGCAGAATTTCAGGCTGTTTAAAGAGACCAAATCTTTATCGGTTCAAAATGCCTTTTGTATGTAATTACCTGGACCTTTTTAAGAAAAGAAAAATTAGGAGTAAGGAATAGCATTCCTGAAATTTGTACTGGCTGGAATTCACCCCTAATTTCCTACAAATGTCATCTGGGGTAAAGTGCCAGAGGAAGTCTGCTGCCAAAGGCAGTAATCAGGCTGAACTGTTAAAGGAAAGAAAACATCTATGATTCCAAGATGCACAGACTGATCTAAACCAGGACGGATGCACTGACTTCCAACTGAAGGAATTTTACACATCTGGGTAGCAGCAAGGAACCTGAGAACTTACAAAATAATACCAATTAAATATCTCAAAAAAACAAGTAAACTCAAACCAAAATTGTTTCATTTGAGGTTTCGATCCCCTGTGAAAATTGTAGTTATACTTATTGCTTCCTGCACTTAATACATGTCAAAATTTAGTGAAAGATGTGTTATCCCAAAAATCTCTTATTCTCTATTTGAATTGCATAGAAGCAATTTGAGTTACAACTGAAAATAAACCTAAGAAAACAGCTCTGGCCTGAAATAGGACAAAGACTTATAGCATAGCATAACTTGAAAAAAAATTAAGAGTAACAGAGGAGGAGAGTAGTTAAGATGAAAGCTGAAATTCAATTGGCCTCTGCTTCTTTAATACTTGCCCCCCCTTTTTTTTTTATTTTTCCATTTAAAAAAAAAAAAAGAAACAGGTTTTTTATCAGTCACTTTGCATTGCCCCCTATTCAGCAGATAAATTAAATGGTGCATGTTAGCCGGTATTATTTATTCAAATACATATCTTCACTAAGTTATTTGATCTTGGTATAATGCAATCACTTTTGATTACAGATATTGCTATCATCTGTTATGCTTGTAATTAATTAATCACCATTAAATTCATTTCCTATTGTAATACATCAGATGTTATCATGTGATACCTTGTAGTGCCATTTTCTATTAATGGGATTTGGTACTGTGAGCTGAAATTTATCCTTTAAGGTCCCACCATTCAAAGCTATCTCTAAAAGGTTTTAATTCTCTACAGAGTTGTGCTACAGATAATTCAATCTGTTCTACTTCATGATTGTGATATTAATTATTGCATATGCGAGATTTTTGATTCACTTTGCCTATAGCAGTTTTGCTATCAGCAATGGTTGTCTTCACGATTTTAGTACAGATTGGGCCCTCATCCAGCTTACACATATGCACAGGAATAACCATAGCCATCCAAATTGTCTCAGTCAGCTTAAAGGAACTCAATAATGTTATATTTACTGACAGAAGTGTTTGAGAGATACGAGATTCAGCAAGTAGTAAAATTAACAAAAAAGCACTAGGAAGTATCTATATTGATTTCTCCTTTCCTCCTTCAAGTTTTCAATTTTTGGGGTTTCTTTTTAACACGAATCCTCCATATTACCATATTGCCCTTTTATGTAATAAGATCAATATTCATCTGGTTATATTTAACAGATACCTCTCTCCATCACACAGAGCTGAGCTGGGGTTTTTTGTGTGTGGATATCTCCCATACATACTCAGCTTAGATTTTTCCATAGGATTTGAAGAAAGTGCAGGTTCTTGCATTTAGAGGCAATTTGTGCCTCTGGAGTAGTAGGAAAAAGTTGGACTTGTCATGAAGATTTCATTCAATATTCCTCTAAGCTCTGGAGACATGAAATTACCTTCTGCTCAGTGTCAATGTAGAAGGTCACAATATTTTCCTGAAGCAGCCAGAGAAATAGAGACATTGCAACTTCCTCCCATTAGTCCGAAGAGTCACTGGGCACACCACAGAGCAGCCTCACCAAGATATGAGTGTGTACATATTACCGGGTATATTGTGGCAGTAGTACCAAGACCTCGTCTCTTCCCTGCTCAGCTGTGCATCAGTAACAAAAGGACCCCTTTTCAGTCCCTTCTCTTTTACTGCCTTTTTTTCTAGGCAAAGAGCTGGTCAGAGCAATGTATTGTTGTGTTCTGTATCCACCCTTGCACATTCATCTGGTCCTGGTACACTCACAGGGTCAAGCAGCCCTACTCATTGCTACTCCATCAGGGCCCCTCATGTCTTTAAAATAAGATCTATTCGTCTTTCATTTGCGTGTAGTCTGTGAATCTCAATCTACAGTTTTATGTTAATTGCTATTTAACACATTCAATAGCCATACTTAATGTTTCTGGTCCATTGAAAAGGATCTTCCCATTCATTCTTAACTGTGCCTTTCCAAATAGAAAATACCCGTGTGTGACTATTTTGTGTTCCTCTTTTGGTCTCTTTTGGAAAGAAACTTTTGGATTAAACATTTTACAGTTTCTTTGTGTACTTAGATTGTAGAATAGATCACAGAATGGTTTGAGTTAGGACGGATCCTAAAGATCATCTAGTTCCAATTTCCCCTGTACTTATTTGAAGATTGGACACTAGTATATAGTTAATTCTTAATGAAACCATTGAAATGTGCTTTTCCCACTAGAAAAGAGGATTTGGTCAAAGGAACTGCATGAGAGGATATTACCCAGGGGATTCTTCTTAAGTGCCTATTTTAGGTGATCTATTCTTCAAAAAGAATAAGCGGGACATTTCCCTGATATACAATAGTAAACAGAGGTTGTCTCTAAATCCTGATTATGATTTTCTTTAGTAATGCTGGAGCACTAAAAACAGAAGAAATATACATTAGCTTTTGGAAAATAGCATATTTGTAAACTGAAGTCTCAAGTTGTAATAAAAGTGAAAGAAAAGAAAGGTTTTTTTCCAAAGTAATTTTCTGGAGAGCTCATTCTGGCTCTATTTACTATAGGTATGTATAACGAGGAACCTTATTTCACAAGTATACACACCAGAATGAACACTTATGTCCTTTGATATTTTACAGTGTCATTAGGGACTCACATGACCATATCTATGCAGGACTGCAAACCAAACTTCTTGCTATAATATAATATTTATTATTCAGTGTAATATGATCAACCAAATGTCAGTTTCTTTAATTATATGTATGCACCATATTAAATTTCATTACACTATGCACACAGCAGGAAATGGCTTACAATGTAGTTTCATCACTTAATAGATTAAAAATAATTAATTTCTTTTTAGAGAAGATATGCTTTGGTCAATGCTGAAACATGCTTATTTTAAAGTATGTGCTTACATTCTTTGAATCCATTGCAAAGTCTGCTTTGGTACTGCCCTCTAAATGAGCAGTGAAACATAGTATTTTTCTGACTCAAGCTCACTCAATATAGAATAACAAACCTGATCTACTCAAAAAGAAAACTTGTTGAACTAATTATTTTTTTAATAAATTTTGATTAATTCTCAATAAATACTACACATGCCTAGACATACTTCAGAAGAGTAATTTGGGTTTTTTCCAGTTCTGAAGACTGGTAACTGGTAAAATAATTTTACTATGAATCAGTAATGTACATATCATCTATCAATATTATATATTTCTATTGCAGCAATAGTATGTTTGTGTTTCTTTGCTTATACACTTACAACATGTAGCTATAGGATGCCATTATCTGAACAGTTTAGTATTTCTGCTTCCTGGCAGGGGTCATTTTTAAAAATTCTGAGATCCTCTCATATTGTCACTTCAGACAAACTAAAACGTTTGGAAACTATTAAACTTAATTCTTTGTCTATGTAGTACTTTATTTTTACTGATAAGCTATCTAAAAGTAAATCCATTATTTCACACATAGAGTAAACTATAAATTTCCAAGGCATATGCAAAACTTCCAGATAATGTGTTTCTAATACTTGTGCTTATCAATCCTCCCATTCATAGCTATGCATAATTCCCAAGGACAATGAAGGGCACTGAATATGTGGAAGGAATATAAAGAAATGAAGGAATATAAAAGAAATGCCTACCTACTCTACTGAGCCTTAAGAAATGGTGATGTCTTGATTATTCCGCTACTGTAAAACTTAATGTGCATATTCAATTTCAGCAAGTGGACAAAAAACATGGGATTTTCATTTACAATATGGCTACTTTACAAAACTGTGGCAAAGTAAAAAAAAAGCACTACAAGTAAGCAGACATTATATTATATAACTTTAATTTCTTGAGTGGGATGAAATGGTTTAAATATAAATGCTAATTACACTGGCAGGTTTACAGAGCTATAGATCCATATACAAGTATTCATTATTCAGCATCATTTGGATCTTACCAGGGAAGTATCAAGTGTTGCACTTGGAATACTCTGGGGAGCTGTCCTGTTTGCTAAGAAACAGTAGGGAAACATTAAGTGCTAGAAGAAAAACCAACAGACGTACAGCTAATAAAGTAAGAATTTGATCTTCTGTCCTCTACTGTTTATTCCCAGGGCTTTTTTTTTCTTTTCATCTACCTGTTAAGTTTAGCATAGATTTACTCCAGAGATTTATTATACTTAAAAGAGGTGTGGATGTTGTTAAAGTGGTATACTGTACTGCAATAATCGCAGCCCAGTGATACATAAGGAGTATGTAAGTGCAACCATTTTCTGCTCCTTACTTGAGTGGAAAAGGACACATGGATGGAGTACGTGGGTATTCATCTATTTTTGACATAATTCTTTAACATTTCAGGAAGCTATTAAATCAGGACATGCTATGATCTAGTTCGTGGCTGATGCCAGGACTTGTTGGCCAAGAAATGTGCTTTGAATACAGAAAAAGATTAAAATAATCAGTAAGTGCAAAATATTCTTTATTGTGGAATTAATAATTTGGCTTAAGCCAAGGAAACATGTGTGTTGCAGCAATCTCAGCTACAGACAAAAAACCATTACTACCTTAGAGAGCCTCTTTTCAGTTGGGCCACATGTTGAAACTGTCCACTGGCCATGAAAAGAATAGCTATTATGTGCCAGTCTGGGCTCCGAAACCAGACAACAGTTATTGTAGCTCTCTGTTCCCAATACCAGTGCTAACAAGGTATGTTTCATTCATGAGTCACATGAACTACCAGTCTGCCAGCCTTGAGCTGCCCTAGTGAAGACAAGTGCCATCATCTCTGCACTTCCTCTTCCAGATGAACCCAGCTGGAGTCAAATCACGGAATCACAGAACCATGGAGTTGTCGGAGTTGGAAGGGACCTCTAGAGATCATCTAGTCCAACTCCCCGGCTTTATAAAGCAGGATTTCCTAGAGCACATTACACAATGAAGCCTAGAAAGTGGAATCAGCCGTTTGGAGCAGAGGAACTGGAAAGATGATGAAACAATGAAGTTCAGCAACAAAATGGTAGAAAAGTACCAAACTGCAATGTCTTATCATGAACAGCAGGACTTGTCCACATGGGACATTTTTAAAAAAAACTTTTAAAGCTAATCAGTTAACAGAAAGAAATAGATGCAAATATCCTTGTTCAAAGTCAAAGATGGTTAATGTGGTTTAGTTTTATTTTCTTAATAGGTGAACTTACACACTTACGAGTTGGAATCTTCTGTTCCCCAGTCTGTGGCTTCAGTGATAAGTCCATTTTTTACTGACTATGTTTCTTGTCTCTGTTCGTAGGTCTTTGTAACAAGTCACAGCCTGCAGCCAGAGCTCATGGGATCTTCTTCAGGGATAGGAATCAAAATGAGTTGCTCATCCTATAAATATAACAGTATCATATACTTACAGTTTGAAATACACTCTTGATCAAGAATCAAAAATCCTTTAGGAAAGACCTATGCAGGTACATGAAGGGAAATATCCCTTCAAAAGGCTGCAGTAAATCTGATAACAAATGACTGCAAACTCTTCTCCCACATACCATTCTTCATCCTTTATAGGAGTAATAAACATAATTGCACAGGTCCCTAACTAAATACATTATGAAAATATTACAAAAAAGTAATTTGACTAAGCTAACAGAATTCACCTAAGAGAAGAAAAGTTCACCCTCTCAAAGAAGCCAAATATTTTACGAATATTATTATTGTCAAAAGATTTGACAATCCAAATATGTTTAATAATTGAATAAACCATGTCTCATATGCCAATGATATCTCTAACCTTGTATGACTAAGCTAGATTCTGGGATTTATGATGTCTTAATCTCCCCTGTGGGATCACACCACACACTGCAGATTGTTTATAAAGTAAGTCTTTTATTTATTTTCATATGTCTGCTATATCTTTCCTAATGAAAATCTCTAAACCTGAAATTGTTCTCTTCACCTGACAAAGAAAAATCAAATACATGTTTAACTGAAATACATATTTAACCTGCCAAAAACATCTAACATTTTTAAGACAGCTTTCAACATCTGTGGAGTGTTGGGAGATGGGACAAGAAGATCTGAACAAGTTGTTGTGGTCAAGGGAGTTTAAGACTCCTTAAATATAAGGTCTGCAACCAAAGTTTCATACTTTTCCACTGAAGCACAACGTAAGAGACACATTCACCTCCATCTATGACAATGAAGCTAGACAGATGTATAAATCTAGTAAACCCACAGTAAGTTATAGAAGCAATCATGCACACCCAAGAACATCTGCTCAATTTCATCTTTGCCAAGCAAGGTCCCTCCCACTACTCTTTTCTTGGTACAGCCCAGCTACACAATACCTCTTTGAAAAAGCTTAATTTTACCCTGGATTAGACCTGGTGTGTACTGGAAAAATATCTCAGCATACAATACCCTTAAAACTCACAAAAACATTTTGTTGACCACAAAATTTTTATTACAATTAATCTATATTCTATACATCCCTGATGTGGAGAAAAATCCCTGAAGACTAATTTTTTTTAAAGTGCTTTGGCATTTAGGTTATTTTCCAAAGCAGTGAACTGTTTCTCAGTTGTTCAGAGAGAGACCTTAGAGTCTGCAGCATAATGCAGATCCTGATGGCAAAACATCAGTTGGCAAGATGACATCCAATTAATATTGCTCTTCCCCCAAAAAAGCATTCATAATTCCAAGTGCTGCTTTCCCAATACTTGCTCCTTTGTGTTTGTGTGTATGTGTGTGTTCAAAATTTCCTCCTATTTCCCTATTGTTAAAAAATAAAAAGTATGGGGTATTTAATTGTGATTCTTTGTAATTATTATTGTGACTTTTAGTGTAAAGATTTTATTGGTTTACCTTAATGTTACAAGGCCTATACCATACCTGATGTATGGAATAGAGCGAGAAAGTGTGTATGCACACAGTGACCCCCATGTTTTTGATATATAGTTCTAGCTTCTGGTAAACTGAAGTTCAGGGACTTTGATAGCCACAAGTTCTATGTGAAACTTTCTTTCTCAGTGCCCTTCCATACCCTTATCTTCCATGGTCTCTCTGACCTCCTTTTGCATCCATCCTCTGGTAATGAGTTCTAGGGTTTAATTATACAGAGTGTGGAATAGCACTTCTTTCTATTTTACACCAGCTGGCTGATCTTTTCATTTTCTGCTCTTGCATTCTTTTATTGTGAGAAGAAAAAGAATGAGGACTGATTATTCGCTCTTCCATATTTTTCATATTAATGAGCATATTTATATGAACGTGCATAATAATAAATGTTAACCATGCCTTCCCATTTTTTACAAACTGAAGAATATTAATCTATTCAGTCTCTCCTTATGTAGATGCAGCATCACTCCTAGGATCAGGGAGTTTTATTCAGTTATGGTTTTATTGTAATACTCTATGGTTTAACTGAGTTTACTCAGTTACAGTTTTAGTATATTCTGGGTGAGCAGTAGAAAAGGGTAGAATTGGAATGCATGCAGTATCAAAAATGCAAATGTAGCATGGATTAGTTCAGTGACACAACTGGTTTTGTTGTTGGTTTTTATCCTTTCTTCCCTTTCTTTGTATCCCTCCATCTTGCCAAAAAAGAGGTGGCTTTCTTGTTCAAAATAAAATGTCTATTCATGTGACATGCAGGCTTAAATCGGGTTCTGTTGAAAAAGCAGAAAAATGAAGACACACTTGAACTTGTCTTGCCTCTCTTTCTCTCTCTTTTCCTATGCCTGTCTCATTACAAAAAGAAAAAAAAAAAAAGCAGCAACTTTCAGCTGATTGCATGTATAAGTTTACCACAGTGTGAGGAATTATATTGATCCCAAGTGTTTCACAATTTCATTACTTTTTTATTTAGGTAATGGGTGGGGAGGATAAATATTTTACCAATAGGAAAGTGAGCACTGCTTTCCTGCTTTCTTTTCATAAGTTACGTGCCATATTGTCATCTGCCACCTTTCATTAAAGAAGAAAATGAGGTTCATCTGAAAAAAGGTTAAAGAAAAGCCTTCAGAGTTCAGCTAGTTACTTTCCCTGACATTAACCCATCTTCCACTTCATCCTCATCAGAAGCTTTCCATTCCAACTCTGTCAAATCTGAATCTGTACTCTGAATCTGAATCTGTATATTTATACATCACTCCTTCTGGGTTCTTCCATGCAAATTTTTTTTAACAAAAATACCTACCTCTACGACTGAAGCTAAAGCTATCACTAGCTGAAGCAATGCTTACTTGGGGATATCCTTCAGTATCAATACTCTTCTGTTCCCATAACAGAATATTCCATTTTCAGTAAGGAGAGCACCATTTAGAGAAACTATTGCCTCTTTGATCCATGACTTTATGCCTTTGCACACATGGCCCAGAGTATATTGGCTTTTCTTGCCAGCATACCACATTACAACACACATCGAATATGTTGCTCACTGCTACTACTTCTTTGGATTTTTCCTCACATTGATTCATACTGCTCTAGCTTTAATGCATTAATATGCTTTTTTTTGAGTAGTGGCTTGTTTTGTTATTTCCTTCCCACATTTCTCCCTCGGGCTTTTGTATAATGCTTCTGTCCTCACTGGTATTTGTGACTCTTCCTAATTTAGTATCATTTGTGCATTTCATTAACATGCTGTTTATTCTTTCTTCCAGATTGCTAATGAAGATGTTAAATAGGAACAATCCTGAAACTGCACCCTTCATTACCCTACTAGATATTTTTCCCCTAGTCACTATCATAATCTTTTGTTTATAGTCTTTCAGCCAGTTTTAACCCACATGCTCCTATAAAACCCATTTTAATTCATTTTCCACTTACGACTGCAAAAACTACTGCAGTGAATATTTCAAGAACATATGGGTACAACCTTGATCCTCTGAAAGTCATGAGAATTGATGAAAAAAACCACAGGTAACCAAGAATTTTCTGAGTGTCATCATTATATGTCAAGGAAGAGAAGATTTTAGGAATCAAAATGATAGTGGTGTTTGGGGTTATGTGTATTGCTCCTGCTCTGTTCTTCTCACGTATTTTCATGTGTGCCAGTTACATTCAAAGCCATTATCAATACACTTTTTGAATTGTATGACAAAAGATACATTTTCAATGCAGTAGATTTTTTTAATATTCACATATAGATACGTAATAGAACTAGTACTTCCTATTTTAATTTTATTCATTATCACATACTGTAGAACAATAGCTAGATATCAATTTGTTAAAAAAACTATTTAGCTTTTTTATTGCATGGAAGCATAGCAGGTGTTAAAAAACATTCCTCTTTGTTAGCTCATACTTTACCACTCAGAACCATATAAGCTGAGTGAGAGAAACAGATTTACTGTGGTTTGAGGCTTTGATGCTTCGTGAAGAGAAAATTTTCACAGAGACTTCAGTTCACATCCCAGACTAAAACAAACTTAATTGCGCTCACCAGGTCAAATTGTTCCCTTGTTTACAGTGAAGCACCATCATTGATTTCAAGCTCAATGTAACAGCTATGTTTAGGTTAGTGTACAGTGCTGGGATGCACAGGATCTTTACGGAAATAAGAGTACCTCAAATTTATAACACATTGATGTTGGACTTCAAAAGGAACTTTTTTTTTTAATACAGTCTTTTGGTTTCACATGGTTGCTGCTGTACAATTAAGCAGTCCATCTATTCAAATAAAAGAAAAAAACTCCCGCTTAAAAATGCTCTTTGGCACTTCAAAAGGCCATACATTAGAGAACTAATTGGTGTGGCTTTTACACTTTACAACTGGCTTTTTTCTTTTTCCACATTGATTTCTTTTCTTCTGGATGCAACAGAATCACTGTCTTTTCATTCTGTTACAGCCTTTTTATAATTGCAACAGTACAGTTCACATAGAGATAGCCAATACTTTATGAAAGCTTAGAAGCTATGAATGATTGCAAGTTTTCTCGGGACCTTTACTAGTGTTTCTTCGTAGCATAACTTTTTAACTGACTATGATGTTGCTTTTCAGATCTTAGAGTCTGTCTGCTGAAGCTGTTGTGGCAGATGTGTGCCACAGACATAGCCAAGCTAGTTTTACACTAGCTAGCTTAGGTGAAAATCTAGCTTTGAACAGCAGAGACAGTCAGCGTGAAGACCAAAATGCTGTCTTTGCTGATGTCCATGCTGACACAGCTAAGCAGATAAGAGTACTCAACACAGCTTAGACCTCCCATATTTGTGTATGTCATTTTACAGTCACAGTGGCATTAGCTGAACCCTAGAGAGGAAATTGGATTTCAGAGAAGTCGGTATTGTGGCTAAATCATTTGGTAGATTCTAGTTTAATTTCTGACTTGGCTCTTTACATCCTTGAGCAACTCATGCGAACAAAGATCCTAATATTTTGGGTTGTAGTTTCTATTGCTTTCAGTGCTAGAGAGCTTCCTGCATAACTCTGAGCATATGCTTCTGTGTCTTTCCAGGCTGCAATCCAAACTCTGGAGACACCTGGAAATCCCAGGTTTGGGGCAGAGGCTTTGCTTCTCATGCACAAAATGAAGGTGAAAGTGCTTTCATTCTCCTGTCTCTTGACAGGACTCTTGACAGTTTCACCTGCTTAGACTATAAACACTTTAATGCAAGAACTGCACTCTACACTGCATTAATTGAGTGACCATTCCATCTTCTCAGATCTCTTGCCATTACCATAATATAAATAAATGAGAATACTGAATTACTTTGGTGATCCTTCTTATCAGGTTATCACATTTCAGTGGAGAATCCCTGAAACAATGTCCAAAATATGAGACCATACATGAATTAAACATGTATGTTTTATTTTTAATTTGTTAATTATTATTAATGTTATTGCTATTGAATTTTTTACCATAAGGCAACAAAAACAAAGTACATTTACAAAGGCAACATATTTCTCACAGCTGATTCCAAAATAATTCCTTTTTTCCTCTGTTGGGATGCACAGAATTCCTTTCACTTCAAAATCCTCAATTTCCAAGAGCTCCATGGTTCTCTTCTGCTTGCAACCTCTGTGGAGTATAGCAGTATGTACCACACACAGGAAGGACACTCTGGTGTCCTTCCTCCCAATTAGCAGTTGCAGTGAATTTGCAGTGCACAGTGAAACAACATCCTCTTCTTCACTGCAGAGCTAAGAAGAAAGAAAAGCAGCTAGCCATGCTCTACAGCACAGGAGGGAAGTCTGACTTGTGTTCCTTGCCCATCCTTTTTCCACACCAGCTGTTTGGAGCCAGTGCTAGAGGGAGGACATGCTGTAGTCTTCCAGCAGGTACTGTTGCCACTGTTGCATATGGTCCTTTGTGCCTTTGGAGGCTGAATGCCTTTGGGACTTGCCACAGATGTAAGTCCCTTCTGCACCATCTCTTTCAATGTATCGGTGACTCTAAAAAGTTACAGTCTAGCTCTCACTGAAGAAGGCAACAAGGACATATATTTAGAGGAAATATAACGCCAAGTTCATGCAAAGATGTCTTTCCAAAGGAAATAATTTTAATAATATTCCAAATTTTTTGCTTGATATTTTTCACAGAGCTTTATTACAGTCTCAAGGGAGAAACATTGCACTATTCTGCCAAAGCTCTTATCATAATGAGATGGTGTAAGTCTCAGTTCTACGCCATTATGTATCTGTCCATACACAGAGACATACTGTGTACCTATGCATACGCCTGTGTATGTTTGTGCGTGCATGCTTGTACATAAAATATGCAACTTGGGTCTCTGTTAGCCTGGGAATCTCCCTATCACACTCCATCTCACAGTCATGTCCTATAATGTCATTCTCTGAAATAATCTGCCTTGGATGCACTACTTCCAGCAATAATTGCCAGGCAGATGGCGGTGGTAAATTAGGCAGTATTATTGGTAATAAAAGTTAGAAGCTTCAGATTTTCTGAATGGCATATTCATATAAAGCCTTTCAGAAACAACCTCTTTATTGGCAGAACCAACATCCAATCTCATTTTCCCTCCATTTCCTGGAATATTTCACTAGTATTTGTTCTGTCTTTTTCTGTCTTTCATTAGTGACTGCTGTGGTTGTGTTGTTTTTAAATACCACCTACTTCCAAATAACTGCTCTCTGTTTACTTATCACCACCAGCGCTCTCACCAGTTGCTATAAATACCTATGCCTTACATAGGAAAAACACACAAAGTTCCCCACTTTAACACAGCATAATATAAAAGCAGTTGCAAAATAATGTAGGCAGCAATGCTTCTGGTTGCTATTACTTCCACTGCAAATAATGCCATCTGCTTATCATTATGCCCCAGTGCATGCTATCTTACGTGTGGACAGAACTTGTAATGTGTTGTTGTCTCTGTAGTAAACAGCTTGAAAACTACGCCCTGGAATAATGTCATGAAGAATACCCTCTTGGCTTTTTCCAATTAATTTCTCGGCAACAATTTATAATAGAAAGCTGTAGTTAAAAGGCAAAAATACTGACTTGACCTTTTAAATTGAAATTCCCATGGTTTTGTTTTTCTGGAAGGAAGAAAGGGAGGTTCCAGAAAAATAAAATATGAGCAATAGCCAGTAATAAACCCAGAAGTTTCTCAAAAGAATGGGAAATATATGAGAAAATGTAAATAAATTTGAACAGTTAACGTTAGCATGAACACCAGGTCATAATTCTGCAAAAGCATCCCACATTTAGATGCTGCTTTTTTTTTTTATTTATTATTGTTTTTTAAACTTCATACAAACTGATTTAAATCTCACACCACAGGTTGTTTAAGTTTTCATACTTAAGAAATTTTCATTCAATTTGAGGTTCCAGTCCAACTACCTTTGTCCTATTCAAAATACCTCAATAGTGTGTGTGTTTTCTGGCCACAAAGTCTATAAATAAGGCATGTTTATGGACTTCTGTACCTGTCCTTTCATCTGTTGTATTCTGGCATTCAACAGCAGACTTTCAACTTCTACCTGAAATTCCTGTTGCAAAAAGAGGCAGACCTACAAAGACCATTTGCAAGCCAGGAGGATCCCCTGGTCTTTTGAATGGAGAAAGGGTTGGGATGTTTTTTCCCATTCTTTTGAATGACCAAAAAAAAAAAAAAAAAAGTTTTGTATGAAAAAAGGGAATAAAAACCAAAAGAATAAGCAACTTTCCTCCCAATCCACTATTCTTGTTTACCAATAACTACATTTCCACAGTTACAGACTCACTGTGCAGTGAACAGTGGTCATTTCTCACCAAGTTGTGAAGACAAGTTTGCTTTATCTATTCAGGCAAGATTAAAGGTATACAAGCAAGTTAGATTAAATACTTCAGAGGTCTACCTCTGCTTTCTCTGGGAAAGCTCCAATTTAATTCCACTTGAGATGAGGCAATGGCTGATGGTTCCTGGCGAACATTCATCACAGGCTTCAGAATGAATCAAACATTTCTCACATGGTGTATTTTATATTTAGAATGTCAGAAAACAGCCTGGAAGATTTCCTGCAGGCAACAATCAGCCTGAACTGTATCTCTTTTTAACTTGGAATTTAAAACATTTGATTTTGATGTGCTCTGCAGTTTCCATGTGATGAAAATATATAAATTATTTCTTTTTCAATAATAAAAAAAGAGTTTCTCCTCTCTTGCAGAGTTCCTGAGATATATTGTCTTTTTGCTTCTGATGGCTTTAAATGGTGCACTGGCTTTTTCATGTCTTAACTATGCAGCAGGCAGTGATTTTTACATTAAATTGTATGATGAGATTTTTGTCTAGCAGTAAATGCAATGAATCATTGCCCCATATTCCTTTCACCCACAATAATTGGGTTTTACTAAATAAAATCTTTTTGAATATGTAATTTATCTAATTCTATCAAAATTAAATGGAACTAAAATTGAGCTTAATTAGCTCATGCTGCAGAATGCAGCAAAATAGCTTTTTGAGATGAGAAAACTCTGAAGTACTCAAATACTTTTGTTTTCAGATATGACCTGGTTGTATACAGAATTCAAGTCACATCTGGCCCAGCTGTTCAGACCAAAGCTTTACTGACTCAAAATCATGAGAACATCAAATTTAAGTCAGATTTCTGTTTACCAAGGAACTTATGCTTTGTTCCAGCTTCTAATATAGTGGAGGGCTAAACCATGCCTGTGACTCCTAGATGCTGTTGCATTATAAAGAAACCAGAGGGATGCAAACAGTCCTGTCTGACTATCCAAGCCAAACAAAATAATGTGGATAATGGCAGAGGGAGCAAACTCTCAAGCTTTTGCACCTATGGCCTTCCAGAGGAATAACATCGTTCAATTACTCAAGGTGTGTCCACAGTGGCAGGTTAAGGCATATGCTGGCTCTGCTTGTACTTGTAGCTGGCTGGAGAGAGCACAACTCCGTCTAGAAGCCAGAGAGGTGTGCTAACATGGTGCTGGGCAGCACTTAACATGGCAAAGTAGCCTCAGCAGAGGTTATTTACTATGTCACAGCTCTGAGAGAGGTGCTACCGGCTACAGCTTCCATGACAGAGTTGGCTCACATCCAGGTGGCTCCAAGCAGGGGCAGGCTGCATGCCCAAGTGTCCACATCCATGCATGTAGACATGGATGTCATGCAGTAGAGGCACAGACATCATATTAATGTAATAGAATAGTGTCATTGTGGGATCAGCATCTCTTGCTTTGAAAATAAACTCCCTTGACTATGTTTTAGTACTTGCACAGCAGCAGAAAACCATCATGCTGTGTCGGTGTTGAAAAGCACGATTGTATGCCATTGGCATGACCTAAATGGACAATACACAAACACAAGCACTCCAAATCCAATTACACTTTATGAAAGTGATTAAGGAAATATATACAAATGCAGACTAGATTTACTTTTCCTAAATACAAAATAAGGGGCTGTAACAAGAGATACTTTTGAAAAAAGTGAGGATCTATGAAGAATTAATAAAGTTTTTCAGGAGTCTAAATATATATTTAGATAACTGAACATGCAGTCATTATTTTTAGATAGCTTTCATTACCAGTAATAAAAGCAATGCTGAGGAACTAGAGAGAAGAATATTCTTCTCTCCTTTCTGACTGGCTTGGCACAGTGACTGGGAGCCATACCCCCATCTCCTTCCTGCACAGACTCCGAGTATCACCTCCCCAGTCTCTGCAGCACCAGAACCATTAATAGTAATCACCTGAAGAATATTAAAAATATGAACACTTCCTATAGACTTAGTCCTGAGATCTCCTGCTCCTTGCCTAAAGATCTGATCAAACATCAATATAATTTTGAAAGTGGAAATATGTAAGCCACTTATAAGAACACAGCAAAGGGCATTAATAAAAACTTTAGTATGAAAAGAAGAGGCTTCCATTCCATTTCAGAAACATGTCTCATATTTAGGATACAATACAAAGTAAAAAAAGAAAAAAAGGTCTTTATGGTAATGTTTCTTTGTTTTCAAATGTGAATATTGGGAAGATTCACTGAAAGGCAGTTGTAAAATAGTCCATGTTACTAATATAGACTATATGCACACATTATAATGAATCAGAACAGCATAGAGAGTAAATTATCATTATCAGCCTATACCATGAGTAATAGAATTTGCAGGCTCCTTCTCAAAAAATAAAGATCCTTGACACTTGAGAAAGAAAAAAAAAAAAAGGAGTTTCTCTAAGACATAGCAATGGCAGCATTTTGGGTTTAGAGAAATACTTGGGAGTATTAATACTTTACATACAAGTTAGACAAAAGGCAACGTTTTGAAGTTAAAAAAGGTTTTCACCATTTATGTACTGTTGTACTTTAACCATTCCTTTACCCAGGAAGCAGTGGAGGACAATTAGAGAAGCCGTTTCTGTGATCTTTTCAAAGATCTTTTTATTATAGAACTACCTGACTCTTGTTGCAACTTCTTAATTTGGGTAAAATTAGGATCTTTATTTGAATAGATTTCCCAATCCTCTAGCAGCTCGCCAGCTAACTGTAGAATTATTAAAACTTTCAATACATTCAAAGTTAGAATATGTTAGGGACATGATATCCACAATAGTTAAGCTGTACACCTGTAGACCAGCCAGTGCTTTAAGATGTCTTGCAAAACTGAATTCACGGAAGTCTGTAAGGTAGCAGAATTTCACATCAAATTGTGAACAACTTGAGTTGCTAAGAATAGTATCTTGAAATAGCAGCTGAATCATCACTAATGCTGACTGCTTATTGAAGAAGGTGTTTTGTATTTGGTCTAGCTAGCTGTGCTATACCGTGTTACCAAAGGCAGGTGTGAATAATCAAATGAAACAGACTGGATGCAAGAAATGAATGATTGTACATTATGTGCTAAGGTTAGGATTTTCAAAATTTACTTACCATTGACTTAACCCTTACTTCAATGACCAAAAGCCAGGAGATTTTTTCACTGTCTTGAGTGGGAACAGAAGTAAACCAATACGGAGCTTTCAATGATTTATTATCCTACCAGGTATCCTAAAATCATCCAACAAATTATCCAGCATTTACCATCTGACTGGATACACTTGGGCTTCTTCTCTGAACATGTCAGAAATGCCCCAGGTCAACATGTGGTTGAACAGATGAAATATTGTGTAGTATCTTGCAGGCACCCTGACACGGAAAAATAAATCCGATTTGCTCATCGAATAGGTCTTTCTTTCACTGCTCTTTTGAGCATCATGGAAGTGTCCTGATCCATCCTTTCTTAAGTGATAAAGATTATACTAGGTCTTCTTCCCCTTACTCAGCAGAGGGCATAATATTCCTATGTCTATAGCAGTTCATGCTGCTAAGCACTGATTTGGCTGGAAATTGCCAGCATCCTAATTTAAAATAAGTGGAACCTAGAAGAATATGCAGTGTCATAAAGAAGAAAACATTTTCTTAGTCATAATTAAAAATTTCTATGTTCATAGTCAATAGCATCAAACAGGGCAGGCTCATTCAGAAAAATTAATAAAGATAAATGGGCAGAGTACATCAGAAAGAGATTACTCCCTGCTATGTTAACAGGAGTGGTTTCAGTGTGATGGTTGAAAGTGCACTCAGAATCGAAGGTCTTAAAGAAATAAACAGAATTTATGAAATTTTCAGTGAGACATTTGGCCTCTTGAAGGCCTCATGAATTGCTATTTATTTTGGTAGATTTGAGCTATTATATCAGCTGGGGGTGTCCTCAAATCACTTACTTCATCCTACCTGCTTGCTGAATTTCCTGTTTTGCCTTCTCTTTCAGAACACAAACCAAATTAAACAAGCCCTGTCATATTAATATATTTGTTTTGTACACACTTCCCAAAGGTCCTATACTGAAAGTCATGTAGGCAAAAATACAAGCTACAATTTTTATCACATTGCCCTATGCTCAACCCCAAGGACATTTCCCAAAAAAAACTGGAACTAAATCATTAAGACTGCAGAGGAGCAATATATTAATATCTACCTAAAACACTAAAACAAAAAAACCTGTATCTGACAGAATACAGGAGCTGTGCTTTTCATCAGAAGCACTCTCTATCTTACAGCAAACCAGATTTACCAAGAAAAATACATTGAAACACCTTAAATGGCAAAACCAGCATGAACCAGCATGGCAAATTCTAAACCTTAATAGAAGATCTCAAGTCTTTAGGCAAGAGGATTTAAGAAATAGTTCCCTTGGATGGTATTGTTGTCAAGGCCTTTAGGGAGCCAGTAAGACAGTGGTGAGTATTTGCATAAACCAGCTTTTGCCTAGGGAGGCCACTGGCTCTCCACAGGATCCATCACAGTCAGCAGAGAAAAGTGAGGTGCTCTCAAAATGTCAATTCAGAGCCAAAGCCCAGTTTAACCACTTGAAATTGCTCTCCTTGGGGACTTTTTCTCTTCCCAATGAGCACAGAGCTTTTAGAGGACTATTAGCCTTAGGTAAAGTGACAATACTCAATTGAACAAGAAATAATGGGTAATTCCCATCAATTCAGATAACAAACTTGGAGCTTTGGAGCTCCCTTCCCCTGGTTTGACACCTTTTCTAATTCCATTAAACAACTTGGGCAGCAAACAAGAAGAGGATTCTAGGTCTGCAGTAGATTTGTAGATTTCCGTTCTATTGTCTTTTTTTATATTCCTCCAGCTGAAGGGATTTGTGTTTTGGGGTTTTTCTTATGGCTCCTGTGGAAATCAGAATGTAAAACGAGCCTCTACTCCATTGGGTAAATCAAAATGAATAAAATAAGAGAATAGTCTTTTTTAAACAAATATGACTTTCTCCTAGCCCTCCAAAAAGCTTACAGAACTTTTTAGACTTTTTCATTTATTTCTAATCTATGGAATGTACCCTCATTTCCTGCAAGTAGCAAACCAACACCACACAGGTCTAAAATGCTGCAGGAATTCTTTTTGTATTTAACACACCAAGTAGATTTGCCAGTAGCAGTTCAGCACTAAAAGATTGTTTCCTGACTGAGAAGCCAAGCTCAGAAAATAGAGTGCCTGAAAAAAACCTTTAGATGCTCTTTGCAAGCAGCAGCAAACAGTAGATATTTTGAAAAGTGGGCAGTTTGCAGCTGGAAAAGAGCCTCCTGAGCCAGAATGGCCATCCTGCAACATCAGCTGTTTTTTAGGAAACTGTTCTTCTGTGCTTTAAATAAGACAGTTTGAATTTCCTATGTACAAGGTATACTTTACTTCTCAATATGCATGGATTCATGTGAATAACTCCTGTTAACGCTAATGGCAGTTAAATCCATCAGTTCTTGACTATTACTAATAGAATACTAATACTTCTCAATTGTACCCTTTATTAGCATTAACACGGAGCGGGCTGGAGTTTCAAAATGGCCTTCAGCAGTAGATTGTTAGTAATTTTGTGTCAATAATCACTATTCACCTTTTCTAAAATACAGTTGTTAGGAGATAGAGGGTTTTCATTCAGCAAGAGTCATAAATCAAAGCTAGTCGTGAACATGATCTCTGCTTACAGTTCTTTAAAACGTGGGCTACTGTAATGTCAATGAGTCACTTCAGTAAAACCCTTCCAGCATTGTCGGAGCCTCCTTGAGCTGGCTAAGCACACCTCACAGGTATGGAAAAGATGGTGTGGCACGTTCAGATGCCCCAAAACTGTTAATCTTAGGAAGGGATTGTCAGTAATGGGGGTTTGCACAAAACAATCATCACCACAATTAAAGAGTAACCATGGAATTGCTAGGGAATTTGCTCCTTTGTTTTTTCTTTTTTTTTGATAAAATTAGGACTCAGCTTGAAATTAAGTTTAAAAGAACCATGATGTTTTGCAACAGGAAAGGAAAGAACCTGGGGAGGGAAGAAAGAGCCAGAGGCATCCAGGTTGGATGTGGATATGATTACTAAGTCATCTAATTATAGTATGAGAAAGACACACTATATTCTCTCCTCCCCTTCCATTCTTCCCCACTTCCCTTATGTGACACAAAAGAAGGCTTAGTATTCTGGCTCTGTGTCTTTGCTTTGTCAGAAGCTTGTTTTTCTTGTAAGTTATCTTCTGTTCCATTGGAAAATTCTCCTGTTCCCTTACAAATTCAAGTATGTGCATCACCTGCTTCTGTGATTTAGCAAAGCACATGACTTCATTTTGCAAAAAGGAAGCAGAGATTAAAAAGGTCTTTTTTCTTTAAATAAAATGTATTAGAAGCTACAAAGGGAAAACATCATTTTTTATTATTTTTTTAGATGTAGCCCAGAGACAGATTTTTCTCTTCACAAAGTAGAAAATTGAATTATTCTATCTGAGTGCTCTCTCTTTCTTTCTCTCATCCTCTCAACTTTCTACAAGCAACAGAGAAATCATTAAAAATACATGGAGTCTACAAAAGGAAAAAAAAAAAAAAAAAAAAAAAAAATCACTCGGAGATCAGCACGGAAGAGAGCCACAGCAAGAAAGGCTGCCTGAGACTCACAAATCTCTCTAGGCCAAGCAGAAGGTGATCATGCTACTGGGAGCAGGGGATGTGCAGCTGCACCACAGGCAAGGGAAGCAAGTGATGCCCCAGGAAAGCACAGCCCCTCTCCCTATAAACCTGCATCTGTAGCATCACCATCTGCTAGAGCTCTGGAAAAAAAAAAAAAAAAAAAAAAAAAAAAGCTTGTGTAAAGCTAAGAGAAAGGTTTAATAAAAACATAGCTTACACTTTTTTACCCTTCTCCCTCTTTTTTTTCCCTTCCAGCCAGGGAAGCACATCCAGTAATAGAATCTGGAAACAGAGCACAACTTCCATCAGAGAGGCAGAAAACGTAATGATGTTAAAGTGATGCTTATGATGCCTCTCAGTTAGTGGATGGTGGCAGTGGCAACTCTACAGCAACAAATACCATGCAAGAAACTATTTGCTAGTGAAGGCCTGTTGCAGAATGTGATACATAAACGCCCTTATTTGCAATAAATATTTAAACATTTCATTTAGAAAAAGAAAAGAAACACAAATCAGAGGCTCCATTACCATGAGTTGTTTTTAAAGAAGCTAAAATTATGTATCATTAAGCTGTAAATCTAAAACACTGAGGGATTGTTGCTGGGAAAAATCTTTCCTCTTCTGCTTTTTCTTCTCCTATTTTTCTATGTGGCAATACTTTCTACCACTTCACCTTTTCTGTAAGCCATAATTCTTAGCAAATACATACATAATCATCTCTGAAAAAAAAACCCCAGCATACTAGTGCCTAAGATGTGAGTGCCAGAGGGGTGACTTTCCCTATTGTTGAAATCCTCATAAGTTAATTGATTTTCACAGAGTTACATCACTTTACCCCTGCTGAGAGTCTGGCCTCACAATTTTAATATGTACAAGCAGAGCAAAAAATTATCTATGCACTCTGAGAAAGAAAAAAGAAAAAAAGTTTTAATGGGGTTATCCATCTTTTCAGCCTCATGGATAGTCACCCTAACCTTAAAGGAAAAGAAGGAGCTGAATCCTCCCACTTGTTGTACACTGAAGGGTGAGGGAGAGAAGAGGAGAGGAATGAGCTTTCTCTGCCTGCATTAATGGAAGTTCAATATATAGGCTGCTACTATGGTTTCCACAGTCCTGGATTCGGCTCTGTTTTGTGCTGCAGAAATGTGAAGTGGGCTGGGCAAAAGTGTGGATCAAAGCTAGAACTTAGCTGTCAAGTCAGACGCTGCAGCTCCTCTCCCATTCCTCCGCTGTACAGCATGTTGCCCCCTTTTTGGCACCTGCCCTGCACAGCAGCCAGGCAGAGGCAGGACTCCACCATGAGGTGCCAGTGCAACCATACAGGCAGCAAGCCTCTCCTGATCCTCTGCTCTGGCCTCCAGAGTGAGGCCCTTCTGCCCTTGTGATCACAACACTCAGCCCCTTCTAAGGCAGACTTTCTTCAAGGACTTTGTGAAATGTGTTCATCTGATTCGTGTTAATATCTCTAACTGTTCTGTTTGTCCTTGCATGACCATGGGCTTGGGAGAAGCGGGATTGTATGTATGTAGTTTCTGTTTCTTGTAAGAACCCCTAAGGAAACCATTTTTTTGTTACTGGCCGCGTGGTGCTGAACGGGAGGGGTCTGTGGGGCGCACGCCTGGAGTCGGGGGTCATCCTGGGGGCGAGCCAAGGAAAACTCATAGAAGATTCCAGAAGGTGAGGAGGGCATGCGCCAAAGAAGACACGCCTATCATTAGCATAGGCCAACCTTTGTATGAATATGTATTAGGAGAAGTGATATAAATCCAAAACGGGACTTGCACGTGTGTGCCTTGGTTGAGCGGAGACTCCTGATGGCACCCAGTGCTGTTTGCTTGTCTTTACTCGTTTAATAAATTGTAAACTCTAATTGGAATCCTGTTTGAGGAAAAAACATTTATCACAGACTTGGCCAACTTTTTATTTTAAAATATAGGTAGAAGAAAAATACAACCACAATGCAAAGTCAAATGAAAGAAAAACTTAGTGAGTTTTTTGTATGCACTGAAACTTGGAGATTTACTTTCAGTCTTTCTTTTCTTTTTCTTTTTCTTTTTCTTTTTCTTTTTCTTTTTTCTTTCTTTTTTCTTTTTTCTTTCTTTTTTCTTTTTTCTTTTTTTTTCTTTTTTTCTTTTTCTTTTTCTTTTCCTTTTTCTTTTTTTTTTTTAAACCAGAAGATTCAAATATCCATTTTTCAAAATGGTGTCTTAAAGCACAGAGCAAGCAGAGTTCTTCAGCTAAGGGTGTGCCTTGGTCTGGAAAATATAGAAAAAAAGAATAGGAGAAAGGGGACATGATCTCAGGATGTGGTCTGCTTTCTATCCACGCGTGTCTAGAAAACAAATTTGTGTCAACTGCAGACATTAAAATGTATTTTTGACCATTCAGTGCAGTTATCTGCCCTGATAGCTAAATTCTGCACGGGTTTTTTGCATACATTTTTAAAATGAGCTTTAATCAGTTTAAGTGACAAGATTGAAGATCTTTTGATCAGTTCAGTATTTGAGTTGCAAAAATCACATTAGACTCCTTCCTTCAAAGCCTTCATCTGATATGTTACAGGTACCATGAAGAAATCAGCAATTAAAACCAAAACTGATGCTTTCAATATGCAAAGGGGGAGAATTTAAATACCATCTGAACTGCACTGTTTTCTTGAAAATGAAAACTAAGGGGCTGCAGGTTTGCTTGCTTTACTCTTTGATGTGGTGTTTGTTCTTTAAAAAAATAAAAAACCTTACAAGTTATCCTCTGAATAAACTTGAGTACTAGCCTCAAACCCACTTTATTTTCCTGAGAGCAGAGATTATTATATGAGTAAATCCAGTTGTGAGCTTAATAAGCTTTGGCAGAAAAGGGACTGGAGGAAGGTGAGCAATGGAGCAAACCAAGAAAAATATCCAAATTAACCTTCAGCCTCCTCAGTAATATCAAAAGCTGATAAAGGAAAGTTTGTGATTTAATTTCACAAGGGTATAGCTCTCTGTTAGTATAAGTAGCAAGTGGGAAATTACTAAATAATAAAAAGTATATTGTGGAAAGAAGAGAACATTTTAGGAGTTTCATGGAAGCTCTAATTATTTGACCACTCTTTTTAGCTGTAGTTTGTAGCTCAGCTTTTCTGGGATTTAGTCAAAGAAATCAGACATCCTGGGGGGACATCCCATGGGACTGAAATCATCAGAGCAAAGCTGGAGTCAGCTTATCCATTCCTGTTTTAAGAGGATGTTATTAGGAGAAGACTTCAGGTAACTAGGTTAACACCTGCATTCCTGGAAGAGTGGGGCAGCACCTCCAAAAGCGGTACAAGGCAGAAGACAGAAGGAGAGAAACCAAAATCCCTTAAACTAAAAACTCTATGTCATTGACATCAGGGAAAATGCAGTCTTGCTGTGTTTCTCAGAGAAGAATTAATGTCCAGAAATGGCTCTTTGGGCCGGTGTTGTTCTAATAACAGTGCATACTTGCACTTATAGGATAATCTTATCCACTGTTTCTGGTTGAATTTATAATAGAGATTACCTAAGGAAAATTATTTGGTAATGCTGCCTATCTGCAATTAGACACACTTATGTTCGGAAACAGACACTATCATTTACCAACAGCAGTTCTGAGGGTAGTTTGCATTAAAATGTTTCTCACATCTATTGTATGCAATCTTTGTCAAATGAGGCCAGGCATAAAAATATACATGAAGTGAGCAAAATAATAATAAAAAAAAATAACAAATGGTGTATTCTGTGTGCTTGCCAGCTGCTTTTTATCCACTGGCATTTATTTTTTGATCCTATACACAGAATAATCTCCTTTGAATCTGTAACTACAAGTGCATGAAAACGAGAATCCAAACTTTCCAATAGATCTGAAAATGAACAAAAAAACCTGGTATGAGGAATAATCTAAGATTGGATTTGGAGAACTATTAAAATATATTGCATATATAAGTTATGTTTTGGCCTGAAAGCTGCACTGCAGTCGAAGTGGCATTGGATTTTCTGGCAACACATCCAGAATTTTCTTTTCTGAGACATACTTGGAAAAATGCAGACTAGGCCATTTGTGTGGTCACTCAGTGTTTTAGGTTTCCCATGCTGAATAAAGTCTTTAATCTTTTCAATGCCCCAGTGGCTTGCAGGGTCAGTGAAAGGGTCATCTTTGGCTAAATCGGTTTGAATTCCCTGCACATATTAGAAATGTATGGTCCTCTCCAGAAATCCAAGTGCATGCTGTTTAACAGGAGAATTACAATGACGAAAAGGTCTTCAGAACTTTGTCATTTTTTTTATTTACACACAGCTGAATAGCCTTACTCACAAATTCTACATGAATCATATATATGCATGGCATATATATGCATAGCAGTACACACATACTTGTGTACTTGATATTTGACATGATTTTGCTTAGACAAATATATTTTAGTCCATTTTGCAGGTAAATATAATATAAAATAAAAAAAATTATAATATAGAAAAATGCGGTGACTCATTCAACATAAGATACGTGGGCTGAGGCTGAGGATGACTTTGGTCCACATAGCCATCCTTTTTAATAAACCCATGCATTTAGTTTACTATCTTGAACAGTTGTATCTTGAAGCATAGAATATCAGGGGATTAAAAACTTGGTAGCAGCTATAGACCCTTTAGGAGCAGTGACTAAATGCTATTTCTTCTTAAAAAGGCACCTGCAGGAGTAACAAGCCAGGCTTTCCAGGACTCTGTTGCAGGCAGAATAGGCATCAAGGTTGTGACCTCACGATGTTTCTTGCCCCAAGCAATTGGTGATTTTGTCTATGTCTAATACATTTCCAGGCCATTGGTATGAACAAATGGGAATTTTCCCCTCTATAGATTTTCAAAATTGCTTACTGCTTATACTTGCGCCCTATACTATCTGCATACTCATCTGTTTTGAACTTTTTGAAGGAGATAAATATTTACTGTCTCCTCTGTTTCTGTGGTCATGAAAAAAACTGCAGCATGGAAGAGAATTTGAAAGATAAAACCAGAATTGAGAATAGAAAAGCTGTACAACGTATCTTTCCTAAGCTATTGAGATATTTGTTTGCTGCTTTTATAGAACCTATGAAGTCTGCCTTTTCTTTTTATGTGATCAAAATCACCATCAAAATTCAAATGTGCAACCTTGGCCTTCTTTTGCTGATCTTCCTCCCTTAGCTCTGCTACTTGATGAGCTGAGATGTTATTTACCAGGATGAATGTGTTGTTTTGACTTTTGGACCAGTTTTGCCCTCTTCTATCTCCCTATTCACTTTTCCCCACTGTGGACAGATTCCTCCCTGCTTCAGGTTCTAACTTTGTTCTGACAATATAATGAAGACCTGAAGCTGTTCAATTTTCTTACCATAAAATCTTCGCACTGACTCAGTAGAACTCATTTACCATTATTTAGATGTCTGGGGACATTTTAGATCTAAAAGTCTGTGTGCAGTTTCTCTCTACTAACAGCTAACCAGCATCTCACCCACAAATGCCAGGTGCACTTTTGGCATCTAAATCTGTAAGGTCTTTTACAACCAGGATACTCCTTCACACATGTACAGCATGCACATCCCTGACAACGTAGGTGTCTTACCCATGCCCAGACTACTGTGATCAGCTCCCACTTCTCAGAAACATAAACTCACCATCCCTTTCCCTAAGCCCTAGCTATGCTTATTTCATGACAGCAACTTACCATGAAGTCTCCAGAATTATCTAAGGGGTTTGATTACCAGCTCTGTACGCTCATCCCAGCCTTAGGGTTAGCAATAAGTATGAGCAGGTAATTAGTTAGATTAGGATTTTTCCCAGAACTTTAACATAAGTGCAGAGAAGCTAGTAGGACAGAGAAGACAGAGATCAATACCATCAGAGCTTACAGTAGGTTTTTCTTTTATGACAGGGACAAGTTAGGGAACTACACTTAATCTGAGTAGGTCTCAGTCAAAGGGTTAGGAAAAGATCCAGCCAGGATGGAGAGTATCCAATGTGTTTTCCTAGAGATACTTCATCTCAGCTCACCTAGTGGGAGAGCTAAAATACGAAGATCAGGTGGAAAAAAACCCCAACTTCTAGCAGGCTGCAAAGCCTGCCTCACTGCCTGAGGTCTGTGCAGGGAGAGTTCTGCTCAGAAGGCTCTTCTGCCTCTTACTGGATTCATGGGTGTGCATTAGCTCTTCCTGACACAGGGACCAGAAGGGTCTCTGGGAAACCTGACAGGCTGGGAGCCTTGGAGGGGAACAAGGGGAGGATGTAAGCATTTCTAGGTATTGCTGCTTCTGTTATTCTGAGCTGGTAGGGGCCAAAGGCAGCACCTCTCCAGTTTTTTTAGTCAGAAGCAGCCCACAGCAGATCTGCCATGGTGATGGTCTCATCTGGCACTTCAGAAGCACCGGGACACACTGTGCAGCAGAAATGAAATGTCAGAGAAACTAGTAATTTTTAGGTTTTGTTTTGCTTGACAGAGATACGTCAGCCTACTAGGTAGGCCAGATCCTAATAATAGGCTGGAGCTTTGGGAGGATAGATGAGATGAAGATGCAATTGTCCTTTTCTCACAGTTCATCCACCTGTGTCAGTACTGACTTCCATCCTCTTCCAGTGTGTATCTGCAATGTCAGCAGGTATCTCTATGATAATGTGTTCAATTTCCAGTGGCTGTGCCTTCTTGTCTTTTCTATTTTAAGGTGATTATTGTTACCATAGCTACAATAGTCTATGTGTTGTGGACCTCTGAAGGACGTAACCACATGAAGTCATGGTGTTCCCACCCATAACGTATCCAGAGATCCCAGCCATGTTTCCACAGGGTTTCACAAGCCAAGCTGGGCGCATCCTTTTCCAAAGATCCTTGGAGCTTCCCCATCTTCTTTTCTCAGTTAATGCATGCCAAGAACATATCAGGAGATCCCACAGAAATCTGCATCAGATGGGTGGTAAACCTTCTGAATTTCCCAGAAAATTACACTATGTTCTCTGCTTTTACTAAGCAGTTTTCATGCACTACAGTCAGTGCTGAGCTTAGGTCCATTTTTTCCGCCTTCTGTTGCAGCCTTGCACCTACCTTCATTGAGGCTTCTTGAGTGACAGTGACACAAAACCTAGTTGGAAAACTTGATTTGTCAGTGAGTTAAACAGTTTGCTGTAATACCATTCCTGTGATGCGTGATATGGGCATGCAACAAAGAAACAGGGAAGGCTGTAAGTGAATAAGCATTCAGTCTTTGTCCCAGAAAGAAACAAACAACTCTCAACATATTGAGTGAAAAACAATTCCTTGTGTTACCATCTCTTTCTCTATCACTCAGCTCATTTGATACAAATCAGAACCTCTCCAGGGGTTCTACCGTATGCTTGCAAATGTACTGGGGTTTGTATTAAAAGCTGTCGTTCTCTATTGACAAAACCACGTAGTAACATAACAAGAATCTCGTATGCATTTGTGAAGCTCAGAAAACATCACAATGCAAGACATTATTGCATCAGTATATATAAATGCTCAAACCACTCTTGCAAGTATGCTTCCACTCTTCTAACTTCAACCTTCTTTTTCCCCTGGAGCAAAGCAGATCTTCCCTCTGTTCCATGAATTTCACAACCTGTAAACAACAAGAATTACATTCCTTCCCATTCTTAGTAAGGGTCTAGAAGATCTACAAAGGAAAACATTTGTATTAATAGAGGCTGTTTCTACCACATGAAAATATTAAAAGAAATTTCTTCTTATTTTTGTTGGTTCCATTCCTGTCAGAACACCAAATATCTGGCATCCCACACAGTATTGGAAAATATATCTTTTATTTTTCCACAGCAGAATCCATAAGCTCTAATTGATTCCCAATCCCAGTGAATAACATCAGCTTGGGTAAGTGTAGGAAACAATCAGAGTATACTGTAGCTGAGATCAATACAGCTTGCTTCTGAACTCCACAACCAATCTCTCTGGCCATAAACACTGATAAATAGACAGTACTGCCCCTCAGCTACATGCTATTAGTTACACTTTTCCTCAAAGTGTCAGAAAGTAGGCGGTATAGCTAGCATTATCTCAAAAACAACAAGAATGTTTTGTCATTCTGCTGGGATAGGGACACCTGTCTGGCATCTGTATTAGTTAGTAGCTCATTTAACTTGGTTATTAGGCTTCACACAAGTCAACAGTAGCTTTGCAAGTATTTGTAAAAGCAGCAACAAAATGAATTTTGAATTCAAAATGTATCACTCTCTCTCAAAAAAAAAAAAAAAACAACTTGAAAAGAAAATAAATATATTTACTGCAAACAAAATAAATATACTAAAGTAACAGCACTCAGCTTAAAGTATTACATTATGACATCAAAACCCTGAATTGTGCTTTCAAAAACCTGGTAAATACTATATTTTCAGATGTTAATCTTTTAAAACTACTTTGGCATTTTTCCCACAAACAAAAGTGTGACTGTAATAAGCAAGTTCCAGACAATGTGTTGTTCTTTTTTTTTCAAGCTGGTACAATCTTCTCAAGGCATCTAAGGCATAGTCATTAGTTTCACAATAAGACAAGTGAAAAGAAATTCAGTTCACCTTCATAAAATAAGAAAAAGAGTTCAAAGATCAGAAACGTAATGGTAAGTCCTTCAAAGGACGCATATACAAGGCTGTGTATTCTGGGAGCTTACTAGAAGCTCAGCTTCCCCTCCTTTCCCTGTTCTCTCTTTGATCTCAAGCTAAACATCAGAATCCAGCTTTTAAAAAGACTTGAAGTGCCTTTCATTTTCCCTCGCTGCCTGAGGAGCAACAACCCCCACATCTTACATGAAAGAATTTATTTCTCCCTAAAAATAACTTTAGTTTCAAATGCCCCCTGCAAAGAGGATGAAATAATTTCTCCTCAACTCTGTGAAGACAAAAGAAGGTAATTGCATGGGTAAGCTATTACCTACAGCAGGAAAAAAGGCAGAGGAATCATTACGGATCTAACTGGAGCAGTAACACAGCATTTCCTACTTGTCACTTCTGTAAGAAAGGGGCATGGTTCAGATGTGGCCCCTCACACATTAACACTAGCCATGCTGGCTGAGCTTGTAGTAAATATAATCTAGCAATTCTTACCCTTAAGGTGTTTTCTGAGGTTTTTTTCCCCCTTCCTTCCTATAAATGCTGAGAGCACTGGGAATTTTTGCTCATTTGAACTATTAATTTTCTTTGCTCCTCAGCTAACATTGCTCAGGGTCAGGTACATAGCATAAGCTTTTGCCTTCAGTATGGTTAATTTAAGTTAATAGGCAAGATCTGGAGCCTAGGATATATTTCAACTGCTCACAGACACACTTTTCTTCACTTATTCTTCTCTGTGTCATATCACAAGTCTGTTTGGAGAACACCCACAGGTGTCTGAACAAATTCAGACAAATTAACCAACCAAGGTTCAGATCCTCAGGGGCAACAGAGCTACTTTGTGGATTTCAGGACTGTAGATGCATGAGAGATTTCACCACTAATGTTTGCCCAGGCAAACCAAGAGAATACCATCTCTCCAATTATATTTTCCATTATAGCAGTATGGCTGGTTGTGCAGTGACAACAGACCCCTCCCTCCCACCACCACCAAAAAAAAAGATGCAGACATCCAAAACATGATAGATCTTTCAAAATCCTTCACAAGGTCTCTTCACTCAGAAATCAACAGGCTTAAACGCATAGTCTCGAGGAGGCTTGAGGCTGTGAAATTTCTTGCTTTCTAACAAACAATAAGACAGAACTCATGAACAGCTACATGATAAAATTTTTAAATATTTAAAACGGAGAGTGATCCAGATTTTGTCATGATTGATGCCACAAATATGAGGATATGCAAAATGTTTTGACATTTCTAGCTTGAGCCCAATTACACATCCCGTGTGCTTTCTCTCAGAGGTGCATTTTGGCATGAAAGGTTCTCTTCTCAGCCAGGAGCCAGATGGACCACTACATGAGCCTTCACACTGCAAATAAAGTTTGGCCCTGAAAAGACTAATGATTGTAATAGGGACACTGTTGCAGCAACAGATAATAATACAAAGATACATGTTGGTTTTAAGCTGTATGTTTATTAGAGGCTTAAACTGTCCTTTTATTTCCATAAGAAAAGTATTTTACTTATACAGATAATATGATTTAAATGTGTCAGTCCTGCATTCTGTGTCTGGGGACTTGTTAAACATCAAAGCAAGGAGCAGGGTCAAGCATGAGAGAAAGTTTACCTGGAGATTCATACTACCTGGACCTGGCTTGACCTTGGCCTTCTTGTAACATCTGCACTGCTGAAGGAAATACAAGCTCCAGCACAAGAAACATGCAGTGGTAGGAAGAACACGAAACCCTTTAGGCTCTGGATTTTGTGCCAACTGACCTACCTGGCACAATTTTGGATGTTAGCAGTAGACTAAGTGCTGGTCTAAGACTGAAGAGTAGAATAGGCTGGCACCATGGAGGAGGTGGGAGGATTAGGAGGACCTCAAGAAAGCTTTAGGTAGCACTACTTTGAAGATGATGGTGATCTATGTATCTACAGAGACCCAGCCAGGGAACTGAAGACCGTAACTTTCTTCCCCCTACTGTAAATTAAAGACTGTGATTCCTACCCAGTCTTAGAAGGCTGTCACTTGAGCCTAACAAGAAAGCAGCCACAAGAAAAAGTATTTTCATTTTTCTGTAGCATTTAAGATTATTAGTTCCATCTGCAATACATATATAGAGAGAATAATGCTAAAACTACTACACTGAATGTAATTCAGCATAAGTAGTTTAGCATCATCACATAGTTTTGATCTTCAGAAAAAAAACCTTAAATACTTTTTATCATTCATTTTAGAATTTATGATGAGGAATTTTTAGCCATGAAAAGTATAAATTATAATAGCTTTTCTAAAACATGGGTAGGCAATCTTTAAAAAAAATCTTTCCAACTCACATTCATTACAAACACTCCAGTGTATTTATTCATCCAATTTTCTCTTAGTAATATGACCAAGAAAAAATGACCAGTTACCATGCCTTAAACAAAAGCATTCTTCATTGTCATTGAGGAACCCGTTCAAGTAGATTATGAAGGTCGTCATTCACTACACACAATATGTTAATAATGGATTCCATGTAGCACAGGCATATGCACAGTAGCAAATGTTCTTGATACTTGTGGTTTTAACATCCATTCTAACAACATCAGAAAACTCTTTAGAGTACTCAGATGGTTTTTTGCTTTATTTGCTTTAGCTTTCCCTTTCTTTTTAAAACGATGGCATATATGAAGCATAAATGTAAAGGGTTTTATGTGTTTTTCAGTAAAGAAAGCATTTGTATCGCAGCTAGTACAGCTAGTTTTAGGCCTACATGAAAGTAACTTAATACCACTGAAGTCAACTGTGTGATCTCATCAGGAATGGATATGGTCCTTCTAGATGCAGGCTGGGGCCCTTCCAGAAGGATGGGCAGCTTGTGCATATTGGCTCATTAAGCAGAAAACCGTGGTATCGGTAGCTTATTTGCCCAGGTTTCCTGCAAGGGAGCTCTGCGAGGGGGGAGAAGTAACAGCAGGGGAGAGAACCTCAATAGCTCAGGCCACTGGAGAGCAAGACTGCAGCTGTTGTCGCAGACTGCAGTGGCCACAGTCCTTGCTGTGCTTGGTCCTGACTGTTTACATACCCTCCTAAGCTATGCTAGCCTTGGAACCTGAATTGGCATTTTCAACAGAGATGCTGCAGTCCCTACAGGATCCCAGCCCTTCAGCCTTTTGATATGTGGCAGCTGATGGACCATGAGGGCTCTGGAGAGTCACAGAGATTAATGGAAGGGCCAAATTATGGTCTACTCTGGAAAAGTAGGCAGCTTCTTTCCTGCTGTTCCCTCCCCTGCCCCCTGCCATCCCCAGGCCATTATGGTACTAATAACATGTGAGGAAAGAATTTCAAGTCACTGGGGACAGTATCATGTCAACCTTGAATACCTGAATAAGAAACACTTCTATTAAGAATTTTACATCCTGTGTGTGCAATATCACAGGAGGGTTTACATTACACCATCTGCTGGATTTTGAAGAGCGAATATGCCTGAGTGATTACTTCTGTGGTTGCCATTGGCACCTGAAAGAAATATCATTCAATTTTGCAGAGAAGAGGCAGCAGTTTATTCTGAAGTATCTTGCATGGGTGCAGACCAGTTGGCACTAAGTACTAAGTCTATTTTGACAGTTTCTGAGGTGTAACAGGGATGCACAGATCATTGTAGGAGAAGAAAGTGGAATGAAAAGCGAACTGCTTCACAGATATATAGAAATGCAGTCCGGTGGAGACTTCAAGTGCCAAAGTGACTGAGGCTGTGAACTAACCTGTCTTGGAAAAAAGAAACAGATATCTGTTGGAGAAATGAGGAAAAGAAAACATACCCAGAACATGAAATAGTCCTGGAAGAAGAATGAAGAAAATACTCTGGGCTAGAAAATACTGAGAGCAAACTACATTTGTTTCTCATTGTAGGCACTGACAGAACCCCATTTTTCTCTGTCATTTGGAAAAGGGAGGGGAAGAATTGCATGGAAGCAGTCCTGAAAAGACAAAGGCTTTTCCCCACTAAGATTTATAGCTAATCCTGAGAGACAACGATACTTTTAACTGACAAAATTAATGTAGCTGGGAGTCTGGTGAATAAAAATGCTACCTTTCTTGGTAGTGGAACACTGCTAAGTGGAACAAACATTCTCTTTTGATGACTTTAAGTTTACAATGAAACACCAATGGTACATGTAGAAATCTTTTTTCCTGGCACATGCCTGCTACATTAGTTTCAAATGTTCTTAGTACTCCTGAAGTGATACGTTTGCTCTCAAAGACTCAAACATGCCCAAGCACCCATGAAGACATGGGGGTACTCTGAGTAACAACGTAAACATGAAGAGGAGGCTTTGGTTTTATTGCTAGTGATGGCACAGATCAAGTAACCTGGAATAACTGGTGTTTAGTCTCCCTTCTTCCCCTCCCTTTCTGAAAAAGATTGCAAGGATTTTAGTATTTCATAAACAAACTCAGCAATTTTAAAACTCCAACTCGATAGGTATCCTGAAATACACTGCTTGTTACTGTAATGATGAGATATTTCCTTATGACAAGCAAAATTCAGGTGTTTCTCTGCATACTACCATATTGATCAGCTGTCACTGGCTTCTCTGATAACAAGTAATAGTGACTTAAGTAGCAGAGGTGGCAAGAGTCTCTCTGGGAGCTACTGCAGTGTAATTTGCAGTAATTTTTCTCTCTGCAGCAGTCTGTCTTGAGGATTTTGATAGTGCTCTGCCTTTTCCTTCTTCTTTTTTAATCTGCCAAGAAAACTAATCAGTGGAGGAAATACGTGGCTATTGGATTCCTTTCTTGGTTTCTTATAGGGAGAGGAATCTCTTACCTAAGAAATAAACCCTGCTACCTGAATTTTGATAAACCTTTCAACCCTCCTAAACAAATAAAGAATATCCATTCTCTAACAACAGTCTTTTCCAACTGAAAATATTAAAAAAAATTTATTTGCTGTAGCAGTGAAGGGGTTTGATCTTTGGTAGAATTGATCTGGTATCCTCTACCTTCTCCTATGAAATGACAACTTTTGGATGCTGTGGATTGGATATGAAGGTGAAATGTCTGCTTCTGGAACTGTAAATGAAGAAGTTGCCAGCTATAGTAAAACTACACCTGCCTTTTAATAGGTGCTGTGCTTAGTAATCATTCCTAAATATGTTGTCTACAGGTGTAATCAAATGTGTATCTATTGTCAGCACTATTACACAATTGTGAATTTGGACACACTTTTCTTCTAGCTACTTAAAAAATGCCTGTGCTTATTTAGGAGGCTTGTCTTGCCATGATGAGGAAAGCACAGGGAGAAAAGAGTGGAACAGCACCTTTTGAATCTATCCATACTAGGCTTCATTTCACAATTCAGTGACAAGGAAGGGTGTAACAGGATGCTAAAGCCTGTAAAAAAAGGTTTCTGGGATGTTGGCTTTACAGTAGGTGATCCATCTTTAAAGGCAAGTTTCAAACTGGTAAGATCCATCCCAAAACCATGCACAGTCCCTCCCCTGCAATGTATCTGAGTGGACAAACACCATTTGAGAAGAGGCAGTTTCCAAGAGCACATTCCTCTCAGGGGGCTTTGATTGCTGAACAGTTCAAATATGGGACCACCTAATACAGTCTTTTTATTGCTGTCTCCAAAACCAATAATTTCAACCTATTTATTTGCTCTGTGCTTCCCTTACAGTTAAGAATACTTCTAGGGCATGGATAGGCAATATGTGTACATACAAAGCAAAGCAAACAATACTATTAGGCAAATGCTAAAATGTCTTCCTGGGCTGCTAGACACTGTGCCCTTTGGCAGATAATTGCAGCCTTTCTGTAGGCATAAACAGCATTAAAATTGCAGACAGAAGGCTGAAACTGCTGAAAAATAGAATAGATTTAAAAAGCAATCCCTAAAAGTTTTGCATGATTTTCAGAAGTGTAGGTACAAGGGGTTATTTGAGGTGCATTGTGAGGTGTATGAATTGTGGTTATGAAAAATCATCTCAGTGGGTCGTTGTGATTTTCATAAACCGTTTCTGCCACTTTCAAAGGAATACTAATATTTTGTGCCTGTAGTCCACAGTAACCATTAGGTAACTTGTTTCTTAACCCTCTTTTGGTAGAGCAGTGTAAAACTTACTATCTTGTATATGCCTCGAACTAAAATAAGTAGAGTCAGTTAACAGCACCATGGCACAGCCAACATGCAATAGCTAGTTAAAACTGTAAAGCTGTGACAGCATGACATTGTGTTTCAGTCCTTCTAGATGAATCATTCAGAAAAACTTGCTGTAAAATCCAATGAAGGACTCTCCAAGGAAGAAAAAAAAAACAAAAGAAAACAAACAAAAAAACCCCCCACCACACCAAAACTGGAGAATTTCTACTTAAAAAATGTGGAGATAAAAAAAAGTGTTTTTCAAAAATACAATACTTTATAGACAATCAACACTAGAAACTGGCACCTTTTGGAACTTCTGGCTTTAAATCCCAGGTTGAATTTGAGACAAAGGATTGTGTTCACTAAACAATCAGTATACCTACGTGAACATCTGCATCCCATGTGTACTACTTGTACTACTTTACAATGTCAGTTAGAAAGAAGATGAATGATTAACCTACCCTGCTTATATTTCACCATTAAAGGCACAAAAGGAACATGCGTTAATCACTGACCTGGTACAAAGTCTGGCATTGCATCCTCAAAGAGACAATCATTATTTTAATTGGAACTAATGGCTTGTGGCCATGATAACTCATGGTGAGGCACAATATTACTGTCATTTTGTCTGGTGACAGAATATCTTATGCCCACTTACAGTCTGCCACAGTGTCAGCTGATGTAAATTGACACTGTCTTCAGGCCACATCCACAAAAAAAAGGCTTTATTGCTTTTCATCCCTAGAAGAGAGATTTGAAGTTTTTTACCCAATGTCACCTGAAAGTGACAAATCCAAGAACGATCCAGGACTACTCTTGTCAGCATTTAATCAGTACACAGTAATTACCTCCATGCATTTATTCCTCTTCTATATTCTGTACCAAGTGTGTTCATGTTAGTACCAAGAATAAGTAGATGGACATTTCACATAGAAAATTGTACATTGAAGCATAAAAAGGGAGGGAGATAATTTTACTCCTGCCAGTGAGTTAAGTGTAATAAGTGATGTTGTCTAACAAATTAACAGTGGCATATCTGAAGAGAAAAAATATTGATCTTACTTAGAGAAATGTAGAAATTGTCTTCTGAAGAATTCAGAATTTATTGGCTTATATGGACTGTTTTTATGTTGTTTCTGGAATTTCCAGAATTGTAAAACAAAGGTCATTTTAAACCTTTACAGCTATCATAGTTTAGTATGCTAAGAACTGGTATATGAACAGAATCTTTATTACGATCTTTCTACTTTTGAAACAAAAGAGGGTGATGGATGTTGTAAGCATTTATTTTCTACTCTTGATCAGAGAAGTTGGGGATGTGAGGAATAATGTCTCCATGCCTTAGCCAAAAAGTCCATGATTAGTGATGCTGAGTTTGACCTAACACCCTTTATAGCCATTACATTAAATTCCTCCTGTATCATTTCAACCTTCAAGACCAGAGCCCCCAAATAATACCAGTACAGTACAACTAGGGACTTTAGACTAGTAGATTGATTAGTCTGCTTCCAAGAGCTGCTTCAACTCCTACAAGCTTTTTTTTTTTTTTTTTTTAACAAGTCTGAGGGACACATCATAGGTCTAAGATTAAGCAATTCATTTTAAATTCATTATTCTACAGGAAATTTTTGTAGCTAGGTGCAACTCTCAGCAACTAAATTGCACAAGTAGTGAATTCATCTTAAAACCTAAAATTTTTCTTCAGTTCTTAAGTTTCTTACTTAAACAATTGCCAAACACTGTTATACATGTAAAGACACCCAAAGAATGCAAGACTTCTGAGCTATATCCCAATATATAGATATTTGACTACTAGTGAGCCGTAAAAGGTTAATTTGCAAGGTAGTACACAATAAATTTAATCAACTTTTATTGATACCATAATGCCAAAAGGATATTTCACATCATAGCTTCAAACTCATCAGCTCCTGTTGACATCATACTGTAAACAGGCACTTTCATATCTCAGCATAAATCCTAGGAAGGTTTAATTTTTTTCTTCAACTTTTTCTATTGACACTTCGCAGTAAATGATCTGTGTCTCACCATAATCTACCATATCATAATCTTTTGCACATGCACTGGTCATTGTCAAATTAATCATTACAATTGGTTTCGCTTCACATTTTTCTTTTTTATTTAAAAATAGAATGGCAGTATTTCTCATGTGTCTTGCAAACAACATTTCCGTATACTTTATTTACATTACTTTCCAATTGAAACCCATTTTTTCCCCTTATTGTCCTATGAAATGAAATGAAATCTGTATATATATTGTTGTATTTGAAATATAAGTGACCATTTATTCCAATGTGAATTGAGAATTGTATTTAAGCTCGTGCGATAATCCAAAAATTCTGTGAACCTATTTCAAAATATTTTTCCTTTTTCTTAAATGAAAAGTCCATCTTAGTTTGATCTTCCAGTAGTGAACCACAAGAAGAAAAAGCCAGTCTTTAACTCAAAGGACACCCTGAGTTCAATGAGGCTTGGGTTCTTATTTAAAGATTATAATTTCCTGGAAACCCTTAAACTTTGAGTATTTCCAAGTAACACCTTTTCACAGTAGCTATCCAGCCTGTTATTCTTAAAACTTCCTGTTCATGAGTGCCCTACAAAGAATTTGCTCTGAAACTGGATCTCCTTGCTCTTACCCCATTAGTGCCTTGAACAGTCATATATATCACCGTGGAATATGTCCAGGGGTAGTGGGAAAAGAAATTCAGTATATCAACTTCACACAGTAGTCTGAAAAATGACTATGTAGACTGCTTGCAGCAGAAATTACAATAGATCTTGTAAATATTTCTCTAGTGTATAATTCCCTGCTTAGGCAAGTTTTCACTTTGGATCGAATTGTGGTCCATAAGAGGGCATTATTACTAAACAAAAAACAAACCTTAAGAAATTATGATGCTTTGTGAAATAGTGGAGGCATGGGGGATGTTATTGACTATTCTAAAATGAATGCAGGAACAGTCTGTGTTATATTCATTCACCTTCACAGAGATCATTGTTGGATGACAGCTTTGCTAACAGGGCATTTCTAGGCAGAGGCATGGTCTGCCCTAATAGAGCCATTATGAAAAAAAATGATTCTCTTTATCCCCTCTCAACGGAAATAAGGGCTTATGAAGCTGCATTTTGAGATAGTCTGCAGCGGTACATATGGTCTCTTTCTTGATTTGTTTCAAAGACAAATAACTCTGAGTTTCATTTAAAAAGTAATAAAGATCATACTAACCTTAAATCTAGGGTATGCTAAGCTAAGTGTTTCAAAGAAAAAAAAAGATGAGAAAAGTTCTTTTTTCTTCCCTCTTTTATGATTAAACAAATTAGGATGAATTCCGATTTTTATGAAAGCTTGAAAACACTACCATGTTCCTTAGGAGTCTTATTCATTTTCTTAGAATGTAAAGGGCAAACATGTGATGCTGAGAGTTGTGAAAGTCCAGTTATACATAATTTTGATAACTGTTTAAAAAGTAGAATTGAAGAGATTAGTCCTGTAGCAAAGCTTCTTTCACAAGCACATGTCCTTTTTCTCTATTTTCTATAGCACAATTCACATATGTCTACATTTTTGTGTGTGCTGTCTAGCAATGATAGCTGTACCTATGGGTCTGCAACAGACAACCTTTAAAATTATAAAAGCTTTTAAGAGAAGCCTTTCATGCTGATAAATACTGAAATGCTTGTAGCCCTAAACTACTCAATTATTTCTTAGTTGACTGACATTCAGCCATGGCCCTTGTATCTGTAGGTGTATTGTCTGTACATCCTGCTGCTGCTTTTCAGCCTCAAACTGAGAGAGCAGGACAACCCTATTCATTAACACATCAAAAATGTATATTCCCTGCTGTGGAGAAAGGGAAATTGCTGTGGGGCCTGTCTGAAAATGCGTGCTGCTATAAGATGTGTATTCGCACTGTAGCCTTCTAAGCACGTTCTGTTGAATGTTGGAGAAACAACAGAACATAAATACAGGAAGCTAGTCCTAATGGAAAAGATGATTGATCTAACCAAAAGTCAGGAATGATTCTCAAGAAGCAAGTCACAAACCTATTAATATGAAACATTATTTAATTCACTATTAAATAATTTTAAATTTACCATTTAATTCACTTGTAAATGGGAGGGGGACCTAACTGTTGGGAACAGAGATAAGGTGTTGGCATGATGACAAGGATGCCGATGGATTTGGGGGAAAATGCCCTGTCGCAGGTTTGGCCAATACTGTTACGTCAAGTTAGAGAAGACTTTACAAGCGGAAATTTCACACTTGGTTCAGTCCAGACACTGGCTAAGGGTCTTGAGAAAATATGAAAAGAAAGTCAGTGGTATGCTATTTTAAGAGCACTGTACAGCAAAATGGTCATACCAGCTCGATTTACAGTTGAAAAGCTTGGGAAGCAGAAATTTGGGTGCACTGGTGGCAAGCTGACAATCCCCAAACCTGCTAATTCCTTGTAAAAATAATAACAATAATAATAAAAAAAACACCTTAAATGCAAAAATGCAGCTTTAGGACACTGAAGAAGCAAGTGCTGTCTCCAATAAGATATTCTTGTAAAACAAAATAACTTTCTGATCTTAAACTTTTGTTTCCATTCGTATGTTTTGATAGTCTGTAGGACTGAAACTAACAAATTTTAGCATTGTTATCCTGGACCTCTAAGTTGTCCTAATGATCTGGCATCCTAATCAAGACTCCCGTCCATATGTTAATTCATTCTTGTTCTTCCAATCTGCTAAATCGTATATAAAGAAATGGTAGCACTGCAGAAACATAAACTAGGGAGGACAAGTAACTAATTCTCATAGAACAGTATAACATTTTTAAAACCAATGAGGTTGTAATGGGGAGAGTAAAAATCTACTTGGTCCTACATATGGAAGCTAATTCAAAACTTGAATCATTGCAATCCCTTTTATCTGTGTCCAGTTTTGGGCCCCCTACCACAAGAGGGACATTGAGGTGCTGGAGCAGGTCCAGAGAAGGGCAACGAAGCTGGTGAGGGGTCTGGAGCACAAGTCTTACGAGGAGAGGCTGAGGGAACTGGGGTTGTTCAGTCTGGGGAAGAGGAGACTGAGGGGAGACCTTATCGCTCTGTACAAGTACCTGAAAGGAGGCTGTAGAGAGACGGGGGTCGGTCTCTTCTCCCAAGTTACAGATGATAGGACAAGGGGTAATGGCTTCAAGTTGCGCCAGGGGAAGTTCAGGTTGGATATTAGGAAACATTTCTTTACTGAAAGGGTTATCTCTTACGAGGAGAGGCTGAGGGAGCTGGGGTTGTTCAGTCTGGGGAAGAGGAGACTGAGGGGAGACCTTATCGCTCTGTACAAGTACCTGAAAGGAGGCTGTAGAGAGACGGGGGTCGGTCTCTTCTCCCAAGTTACAGATGTCAGGACAAGGGGCAATGGCTTCAAGTTACGCCAGGGGAAGTTCAGGTTAGATATTAGGAAACATTTCTTTACTGAAAGGGTTATCAGGCATTGGAATGGGCTGCCCAGGGAGGTGGTGGAGTCACCATCCCTGGAGGTATTTAAGAAACGTGTAGACATGTTTCTTCAGGGCATGCTCTTGTGCCCAAGATTATTGGTTTGTTGTGGGCTGCTGAGTGGTTGGGTGATGGTTTTTTGGTTTGGTTGTTGTTGTGTGTTTAGGTGGTGGGTGGTGTGGGGTTTTTTTGTGGGGTTTTTTTTTTTGTTGTTTTGTTTTTTTGGTTTTTTTTGTGGTTGGATTCGATGATCTCTGAGGTCCCTTCCAACCACCACAATTCTGTGATTCTGTGATCTGTTTTCCTTCTAGTTTTACTAATCCTTTTATTTTTTTTATTTTTTTTTTCAGAAGGAGAGTAGATAAAGAATAGAAATACATGCAGTTACCAGGATGAGGTATCTTAGACCTTTGTACACGAACAGCTCCTAGTAGCAGAACAATGTTTTAATTTTTCCTCTTCTTTTCCTAGTTCTGAACAGTTTGGTTTGTTGGGATGTAATGCTACTGAGCATTAAAGTGCCTCTTTATTTTATTACTGGAATGGTTATATTCAGCTCAGAGTCTGCTCCCTTCCTTATTGGAATTAGATTCATTAATTCAGTTGATTGAAGCATATGGTAAGAACCATTGCAAGATGCTGTGACTCTACTTCCTAGAAAGAGGTTTAGCTTCTTCATCTTTGAGCCTCCGACACACAGCAATGTCCAAATAGGGGTTACTATCTCATCAGTGCAGATCAGGTAAAAATCCTTTCCATAAACAAATATTAAGAAAACTGGGAAGTGAACGATGTGGATTCATTTACAAATGTTCCCAGCACTTCACAGTAGTGAAAGTGGGCCACCATCAGGATATGTAGCCCACAACAGCACTCTCTTCTCTATTGTAAAACAGTGCACTAGCACCCTGTTTGTCACTTGCAACATCTTGATTATTCAACCAAAACTTTCATTAAAACACATGCAGAAGAAATTGCAAATGCTCCAAAACAAGAATATGAATTAGAAGACAAATTAGCTGAAAGCATTTTGGTCCTGCACATAAGAAGCCAGAGCAAATAGGCCAAAATTATGAAAAATGCAAATCAGTCTGAATTTGCAGAATTATCATATTAATATAACTTTTTGAACCACATTAAAGTACACAGCTTGGAGAAATGTAACTGAATTTATTTTGGGTTGCTCAGACATACTTTAGCTGCTTACTGTCCTTTCTGTCTATAAGAAAGAAAAGGGAGGGAGATGGCTCAACATTGATGCCCATTTAAAACTTCCTCAGTAGATAAAAATTATTGCTCTGGTTTATAAAATCTGGCTTTAGGATAATAAAAATATTAGCTATGGAAATGCAGGAAGCCATAGAATTTTTTCTGCATGGTAAACTATATTTTACTGAAACAAAGGTTTTGAAATAGGATTTCTGATTTTAAAGGAAAAATAGAGCAAATCATTAATTTGACTGTTTTCTTTCACCCACCTCTTAAAGAAATGGTATTATTGGGCTTAGAGTAAAATAAGACAGTTTCATATAATGTTAAAGACTTTGCTATCACCAAAGAAAATGGTTTGTTTGCCTAAGGGGAAAACTGAATGAATTTTAAGTAATACAAAACATTCTTTCTAATTTCTTTTTTCCCTTCTCTGTGGCATTCTTCAACTGTCATCAGATGACATAATGTCATCAGACAGTAACTGTCATACTTTTAGACATATGGGGCTGCAATTCAGAACAGGAGCTCTTTTAACTCTGAGCTTTCCCTGGAAAGGTCTTCTTTTGCAGAAACATTCTTTACGTTTGATGCATTCCTCAAGACTTTCAGTTTTATTACCAGCCTGGGAACAATAAATAAATAAATAAATAGCCAACCTTGCTTTTGGTGCTTGCAAATTTGTGCTTCAACTATGTCAAGATTATCAATATCCATCGGTCAGAGTAGAGATTTTTCAAAAACAAATGGTTTTCAAATGTACTTTCATTTGCTCAAGCTAAAATATATATTTCACATGAAATTAATAAATCAGAGTGATTGAAGAATATAATGAATAAAATAACAAAGGAAATCAAACAGGCATGTCATGAAATGCAAACATGTCTCCAGCTCAAATACTGCTGTTCTAATATTTCACAGCAATGTACACTAACTTATTTTCTACTACAAGAAAATGAAGCTTCTGCCAATGAGACTTTTCCTAATTTTAAACAGAATTCTTACTTTTTTTTCTCAGAATTTAAAGGAAGGAGTACAAAGACTTACCATGTCACTGAACTTATAGAAGCCCTCTTGCCAGAAACAGAGGAGTGCTAAAGGTTTCTACACCAGCATGTGAAATACCGCTGAAAATAATAGGCTGCTTTTCCACCTCTCATGCTTTCTAAATCTTGTCCCTTTCATTTTCTCCTTACAAAATAAAACCCTCTAAATGCACTGATACAGTTCTGTGGCATTCCAGGCCCCATGCATGCTTCTTTATAAGGTTCTAGAGGAAAGAGATTTAGGGGGAAACATGTACAAAAAGCAAATAGATCTCAAATCATAGGTGTCCCAGAAGCTGCAACCAGCAAAACATTCTCAGAAAACAAGTGGCATGTACAAAATTTCCGTTGCTCAATGTGGGACACCAAGACTTTTTATATCTGCTGGAAAAAGAGTCAATGCCATGGTTCGTTCTGTAGTCCCAAATTTGTGAGAAGAGCATGAGCCCACGGAAGATGTTAGATATTCTTTGGGGCCAGTGAATACATGTTTTCTTTGCTTTTGGGGAAATATAAGCAAGGCATGCATATGCACTGTGTCCAGAGAGGAAGATCAAGTGGATCAAAACATAATTTAACTACTGCTTTTCTATCTTTCCCTGTCATGCAGTAAAGCACAAGCTCCTGTTTAGCTCTGAAGATTCACTCAAGCTTTGGGTGTTTGACTTGTTCTCTTGAAAAAAAAAGCATATAATTTAACAAGAATGACAGATCTAGGAAGTCATGTATTGAATTCTTCTTCTCTTAAACTGTCAGTTTCCCTGAAGGAAATTGAGGAAATATCAGTACTGCCTCAACAAAGCTATTAAGACCCTGCAGTAGGTTGACAAAGTCCTTAACATATTCAGCCCTTTTAATATACTGTGCATTCATCAATATACAGGGAGGGATGGAGGAAATGGCAACAAAATGTCAGCCATAGTAACACCTGCTACAGCTCTCGCTTCCAGGAACAGCTAAAAATGGAGGAGTCCGGGAAACAGCAATAGTGATGAAAAGGCTTTGAGTGAAAACTTCTAACATACTGTAACATTTTAATGCAAATATAAGCAGAAAATAACATTTTTCTCACTCACCAAAGTAACACCTCTCTTTGTCAATGGAATAGCTGATAAATCAGTTAAAATAAAATGTAAATTGAGTTTTCCATCTGGCCACTGTGACACCCAATAATTCAAGCCAAATAATGTTCTGTCTTTAAGGAAATCATTCAACTAAACAAAACTGTACACGCTACTTTTTTCTTTTCCTCTTAGCTCAGTTTAAAACTCAAGATAATAACAAGGCTTATAGAACAAAGTTTGAACATAGGCAAGAAAGTTTTCAAGTAAATTTTTCCATTTGTGTTTTGGACTGTCTGTGAAAGTCATATGGTTATAATCTCAGTTTAGCCAATGATAAAGAAATTAACTCAATTAAATTTAAATATTTCTTTTTAGATAAACCCATGGTTCTTTCATTTAGCAATCACCATTGTTATCCAATTCTAAAATGATTCCTGAGCTTAATGGATTTATGCAAGCTTAACATCATCTTAAACTAGTTTTTTTTTTTCCTGGGGATTTTTTTGGTAAACATCTAGTTTCTTTAAATTTGGCAAATTCCACATGAACTCTACTGTATATTTGTCACCCTTACCTTAGTGGTTAGTGAAATTTTCTTCAGCCATACTTTGATGGACAAGGCAATCCACTTTGTCATCTAACCCTTATATCAAAGTCACACAAGATGCTGTAGTTTAACACCTGGAGAAACTTTCATTACTTCTACAAGATTTAGATAACACTTCCATTAACAATGTTTAGATCAGTGTTTCAAAATATCCAATTTTAAAACTTTGCTTTGGGCTCCTATTTGTGTATTTTTAAAGACAAACATTTCCAATGAATAAGTGTAGCATGAACAAGAGCTCACCTGTCACAGAAAGCATTGTCAATGTCTAAACAAGACATTTGTTAATGATGTAGCAATAACAATTGTTGTAGCCAAAGAGAGAGGGATTGGAGGATCTGATTCAGGAGCGTAACTCTCCCGAAATAGACAAAAAGTTAAAACACATCTCAGCCTTGTATATGCTTACTTACTGCACTTCTCAATATTGTTTTGTAGCAATCTTCTACAAAGGTCATACGTACACCAATACCACTAGGGAAGAGTACAGTAATACACAACCTTTCCTTGGATTATATGTCTTGATTACGATAAATAAATTACAGAACAGGTATTACTGTAAGTCTGACTTTTAGGGAAGAAGGTGTGAAGGTGGAGAAAAGAGAAAGGATGGACACAACATCACACTGGTCACCTAGTTATCTCCCCTTCAAAAATAATGGGTTAACTGTAACGTGCTACATTATTTTCTGTCTTCAAATGTCTGACCTTTTTTTCATTTTGTGTGGGTGTAATGAGTCCTCATATGCTAAATAAGTGTCTAGCTGCAGGGAATTGATAAATCCATTACTCTCAAACTAACAAAGTCCACCTAGCCTTATTTTTTTTTTTTTTTTTTTATTAGAAAAAAAAAATATTTTTGCAAGGCAAATCATTTAAGTAGCTGTTTCTACCTACTTCATTTTTTTTTTTTTTTTTTTATTAGAGAACAGAATATATTGTTGCAGAGCAAATCAGATGCTAGATATCAACAGTGCTTCAACAAATTTTGTTCCAGGCCATCATGCCTAATACTACAGTCCTGTATTTATAACTTCTTTATGAAGTTAGCTGGAAGCAACATGAAGGTTGCTAAACTTTCAGTGTGGGTAGAGGAGGAAAGGTTAACTGACACAGTTATGACAGACTGCTCCAGTCAAAGTGCAGTTATGGAAATCAGACAACTAGTGTTACAAATACTAAGTAATTAGGTTGATTCTGCTCAGTTCCCAGGAGACAAGGAATGGAATCACAAATCCAAAAACCACAGCTTGTATTGACTGCCAGTACTGATAGCAGTATCAGCAGGCAGATGAAAACTGCCTATGTAGGATATAAAAACAACACCAACATCTCCTGCTATTTACAGAAACAGCTTGTTGACAAGACAACACTCCTTTTCCTTGGTCCACCCTTGACTGACACAGGGATGAGGACATCATTCAAACATGACTGTTTTGTACCGTATAGTTTTCTCACCTTTGAGTGCAAACTGAATATAAGTAAACCATGAATCTCAGTAATATCTTCCAAACATGGAACTCCCCTGATAAGTCATGATATTGAGATTTTCCTAAAAGTGAGCATGACATAAGACACTAAAAGGCCCTTGATTTCCATACTTCCTGTACTGGAAAACCAACTAGTGTACAGCAACTTTGGAGACCGAAAATCTGAACCACTAGTGTGTAGCACTAAAACAAGAGGGCTCAGAATAAAATCTACACAGCATATTGTTGCTGGGTACAAGTCTTAGTATTATGAGAATGTTTACATATTGCCTCTCAGTTTCCCTCCTATTCCAGAAGTTGCCCGTTTTCTCCTTTTCACCTCTGAGGGCCACCTACACACCTTCCCTCTTCTCTGTGTTGAAGTCCTTCAGTTTATTTGTGTTCCAGTCTTCAGCTTCCTCTTTTTCTCATTCTCCTTAGAGCACAGAATAAAGTTGGCAGAAATTAGTTTTCTGCCTGAATATATTCAGTCATTTTGGGGAGGGACTTTCTTTCCTTTGGGATAGCTCTACCTGGCCCAGAATGCAGCAAACAGAATGAGGTAAAAAGGCAACTCTTTCACAGCTGTGTCCTCTAAGAGGGTATACAGTCCCCACGTACCATGCTGCATGCTGGTGGTGTGATATCAGTTTTATTTACCATTTGATCCTTGCAATTGAAATACATGCTCTTTTCTAGTATCATTTTCCTCTCTAGCTAAGAACAACCTGCTTCTGCCACACAGAAATATGAGAAGTATTTTGCTTTCAAACCTGAGAAGAGAGAGAGGACTCAATTTATTTAACTAATTAGAGTGGTGTGCATTGCCCTTTGAGCAAGTTGCAATAGGAGTACATTATAAGCTGTAGGTACATGAGCAATTGAGAGGGTTTCAGGGTTGGTACGTGCTCTCATAGCAAAATGGCAGGTTATTGCCTTTAATCACCATCTGTCTGACTTCCCCACTGACAAATTTAGTAAAATAAATATTTTTTTGCTATATCACCTCTCAAATACTAGGCCTTTTCTTTTGGAAGAAAATAGTCTGCCTACAAAAAGTAACTCGGAAGTAGAATGTAAGAAACAACACCACCTTTCATTTTGCTTAGTAACTTAATGGCATACAACTAAACAGGTTATGCAGTGTGTTGTGAAAGGATCTCATATTGCCTTAGATTCCCTTGAGTATCTTTTAAGGAACACCAAGTAAAATAATGCTATTGCAAAGCCCCAGGCATACTATATCATGAGTCTGACACCACTTTAATAACATATTACACAAACATGGGTTTGGTCTGGTAGGATCAATGGGGGGAGGTAGTTTGTTACTTGAAAACAAGAAGATATATAGGAAAATCAGAGTGAAAAAGATAAACTGTTGTGAAACACGTTTTCTAAATTAGGAGATATCCAAACTATATTTTCCCCTGAATTTCTCAAAGTCTAAAAGTCTGTTCTTTATACAATGCTTTTGGCTTCATTCTTTAAGGCGTTAAAATAAAAATGTGGTTAATATCTTTAAGAGAGAAATTAATAAAATTTAAATTAATGAAATCGGATAGAGCTTGGATTCTGTACAGTCAGTTATCCTTGAATATTCTTCCTTTTCCTAAAGGTATTATCTGTATGTTAGTAGTGGTTTTAAAGAAAGTTTTAAAAATGCATGTTAAGGCCATATATACCTTGTGACTACAGTACATACCTTTTTAATTATGCTATGCCTAAGTGTACCCAGAAGCTCTATAAGTTACTATCTTTTCAGCTTCCCAACTGAAGTCTTAAAATCCTTGCTGCCAAAGTTTATATGGCTTCCTTTCCTCTGCAAAGCAAGCTGCAATATAAGAATCCTACACCAGTTGTCTTCTAGAATTCTGTAAGTACTTCCTTATTAAGAACCCAATCTTTTGGGTTGCCTTTGTGAAAGAGCTTACTTATGAGCAATTCTGTTACAAAAAGTGTTTTTAAACTGTGTGTTGAGCTGAACCAGGTTCCATCATCATTGTGACAGAACTGTATTGAAGTCAGTGTTGTATCACTTCCACCTGCTGCAGATTCACTCTGAAGATGACAAGTTCTGTATCTACAGGCTGGATTTATACACTCTGTATGTCAGATACAGCACACTTCAGCTTTTTCTACAAACAAAGCTGTAGGAAAGAGCAATGGTGATGCTTATTTAAAAAAAATATACTGCGAGCAACCAAGAAAAAAAGAAAGAAAAAGAAACAGGAAAGTATAAGATTCAAACATATTTTGTACCATTGCAAATCAATGGGATAAATCTGCATTGCACTTTCCTGTCACTAGGCTGTTGTATTACATGGTCAAATGTAATAGTATAGTATTTAGTAATACTATAGTAAATATACGTATCTTTATATACGTATATAGTATATATAGTAAAATATATAGTAAAATGGGGAGAAAGGATGTTCTTTTCTAATTTGGGTCTGATACACTCTCTCAAACCTTAAAACTCTGAAGATTTTGCAAATGCAAGAGAGGTCTCTCCTTGGTCCAATAATACCATTCCATAAAAATACTACAAAATATTATCTGACACTTCATTAGTTTGCTTCACTAGCTTTCCTGGAAATCACTTAGCAACAGAACTCCCCAAACACACACATGCATGTCATTAAATAAAGAGAAATGGCTTTCAGCTCTAAGAAGGTCATCAAAATCGTAATTAAAGTAAAATGCATTACTACGTTGAGCTCATTTGTAATTAAAAAACAGATTTATGAAAGATGTAGCTATTCATCTCAAACATATTTATTTTATAACTCTTCCCATTTTCAATGGTTTCAAACAAGATTTGGAAACAAAGAAACATTAAAGAGTAAACAAAGTAAGTTTGAGGAAAAGAGCAACATGGAGATATATGGAAATTAGCATTATTTAATTCAAAGAGACTCCAACAAACCCATATGTTGGCATCAAACAGACACTGAAAGTTAATAAGGAACATTTATGATTCCACATTTGAGAGAGGTCAGTCTCAAAAGGAGCTTTCATAAGTTTAGTTTACTCAGCAGTTGAAAATCTAGGTGAATAAGAAAACAGCTGGTTAGAAACAAGCTCTGGATTAATAAAAATAAAATGGATTATGGGTTTGGGAAGTTATCTTGTTTTTACTGCCTCCACTTTCCCAGTTTTGCCCCTGAACACATTAGCCAATTTGTGCAATTTCAAGTCTCCAATCTAGAAAGAGAGAGGTTTTTTTTTTCTTTCACCATGTTTCAATACTTTCAATTTTATGCTCCAGCCACTGAAAGAAGTCCCTTTTCTTAACAATGTTAACTATATTGAATGTAAAAAAAAAGAAGAAAAAAAAAAGAGTTTAATTTTTTTCTCTGAACTCTCTCTAATCTAATCATTTTGAAGATACATTCAGGAAACTCAAGTACAATTTTGTTTCTTTTCCATTTTACCTGATGGGATGCATAAGCTGAGTCAGATTCCATCACAAGAAAGTCATTGGTATGTTTCTGTTTACTTTGGTGATAACTGTAGCCCAGTAAATGTGATTTTCTGCCATCCCTAGTAGAGGTCCACAAGCTTTGCAAGGGCTCAGGGGTGGTACATCCTGACCTCGATTTAGTTTGTAGCAAAAATTATCTACTGAATTCACTGAAGTCATGCTTGCTTAACCTCTCTGAGTACCCTGTGTAGCAATAGTAAATGATGGTTATTAATACTAATAATTATTATTAATTAAAAATAATAATTATTAATACAATACTAAACAATAGCAAAAAGTACTTCCAGGCCTAGGGAGTCAGTGCACGACAAATAATAGCTCTTTTCACCAAGAACAGTTGGAAATCAATGCAAAGGAAGCTGTCTGTTATGAGAAAGCTTGTAGAAACAAATCTGAGACTGAAAGGAAAGAAACTCAAACCTTGAACATACTCCTTCACGCAAAGTCCTCAGGTTGCTGATGACTTTCTATAAGCACCTCAACAGCCACTCCTGTGGCACTTGAGAAAAATTCAGTTGTTGACCTTAGGACTCAGGAGGACATTGGAAAGGTGAACATTACAACAGAGAAAAGGGCGAGAAAGTGTTCATGTAGCGATTTTAACTGTATTATTAATTACATTTTCTGTATTATTTTGGACTATAGAGTGTGAAAACATTATTGTAACTAAAAATAAATTCTTAGCTCCATATTTTAAGTGTTTCTATTTGCCGAGAACAAGATTCTGATTTAGATTGTTGTTATCTCTTGAGGCATTACACGATATCTGTTTGGTTTTATGTAAAGCATCATGTAAAGTCTCCTTAGAAGTCTTCAGGCATGCTTCAAAGAAAACCATGTTATCTTGTTGCAAATATTTCATTGTACATTGCCCAAATCTTTTTTTTTTCATTGTCAGAGATCTTTCCATCTGTAGGAACTGCTGTACCTGATAAGGATTTATTAATGCAATAGCTATACACTGCCTGGTTTGGGAAGGCCAACATGTGAGTAGTTACTACCCCTTTGGATTAAACATTTGTAGTCATTGTAACTCTTCTCTCAACTTCCAAATCACATTAAGGCTCATTAACTACTTTGTTAAGCAACATGACTAAAATAGTGTAGTAGAATTGCCTCTTTGGTGATGTATCTGCATTTTAAATAAAATATTCTGGAAGTGTGATCTTTATTTTTCTTAGAAAACTCCTTGCAAAATACAAACTCTTCGTTTTGCTTCATTTGTATCAACTGCTTGTCAAGTAGGTGTGACTTAGTAATTGGAAACTCTTGATCGCTAATGATTGCTCTGATGTATCTCTGCAGCTTTTCTGAGACCCTCAGCATTATAGAGAACATTAAGAATAGCCAGGCTGTTTACATCTAAGGAATTGCTCTGCAACAGTAGGATTTGTACTGCACAAGCATTTTTTTGCAGAAGCAAGAAAGAATTGAATTAATGCAAAAGCTACATTAACTTAGATTTAACACATGTTTTGCATTTAGAACCAGCCAGCTAGTGCTGTAATAAGATCAATAGGATTGGGCTGCTTTGAATTTTTGTGACTTCCATGATGTAGTCCAGGCTGGTTATTACCTGCACTACAGTCTCTAGACTGTAGAAGCAATTTAATCTCTCTCTTGGATACTTTTTCATCTTCTTTGTGTGTTTGAAAACATTATAATAGATGTAGGGCCATTGATCGACAGTTTGAATTCCCACGAAAAATTTCAGAGAAAAGTATTGTACACTCACTATTAGAATTATTTCGAGTAGATCCAAACTAAAGAACTAAAATGCTTTTGTGAATCTACAATATCTGGATTTGTTGGGGGGAAATCTTTGTGCTACTTGATTACTGATGACACATTGGAGGTCAACCCCAGTAATTTGATGTTATCTCCTACACCTAATAACTCTAAAATTTGTGAATGATAAAAAAACTTAAAAATTATAATATCCAAAACACTTTGGTGGAGTAATGACTGTATCTGAATTGAGAAAATCACCTCTACTTTACCTCCACAAAGAAAGTCTAGCATGCACCACTCCAAGATGCCGCATGAAACAGAAGACTTTAAAGTATGCTTCTATTGTCATTGTTACCTAGGATGGTGTGAAGGCGAGAGAGAAAAAAGCATTTGTGTATTCAAGGTTGGCCTAAAAATGGGTACATCAAATGTTGAGATAGGGTGCCTGATCCTTCACCAGATCTGCATGAATGTCTTTGCACATAGTGATTTCCTTCTAGAATAGACTTTCTGTGTCGGTCTCAAACAGGAGGTAATAATGCCTGACACCTGCATCTGCCATAATACATAAAACTCTGCTAGAACTTTGACCTCTAGGGAATGCAGTGAAACAATGCACAAAATAGATTTGCATGAGGTCAGCTTGCATATATGGGATTTTAGTAGCTCCATTCCGAGCCAAAAAAATTTCAGCTTCCTTAACCTGAAGCAGAACAGCAGTGTTTATAATGTTGTGCGTTAACAATTCCAGCTGTGCATGGCATCTACTCCAGAATACTTTGTATTAATAACACAATCAGCAACCCAAGTAAGATACCTAAAAATTAAGGAATGACTGTAATACAAATCTAATAACATTATTATTACATTATTATGTTATTATGAATTACTATTTTCATTAATAATACATACAGAATAATTAAATTATGATAATTTTAATTGCCCCTTTTCTTCGGAAACAGTGAATTTGGGAAAAGAACTTATCCAAATTATATCACTGAAAAGCAGAAGTACTTCTGCACTAGACGACCTTGTTTTAAAAAAATAATAACATCTCTATTATTTATTCTATGGTTTTCTAAAAATAGTTCTGTTATTTAGAGTCTTCTATTATTTCTGTTGTTACTATCATCTCTCTAACATCACCCGGTAGACTTCTGTTTCATTCTAGGTGAAAGTTCATCTGTAAGGGGTATAATTCAAAGTATACATAGTGTGATAAATGTTATTGTTTTCACAAACATCTTCTGAAACTTCATTTCCATTACGTGGAAGACAAGAAGGGAAAATAATCAAACATTAACTTAAAGAAAAGCCTTACATCCCGGTTCTTATAGAAAAATGTGAACTACAAGCTTCTAATCTTAAATGTAGAGTAAAAGTATTAAAGTTCATGTATTTTGTGCAACTTCTATTGCATTGCATTTAGTACACAGTGTTCTGTGTACCAAATATAAAAGGATTCATTTTTAGAGCCCATTAAAATTGCAGTTCTAGTCTATAAAGGAACTTGTAAAAATAGCATCACAGGAATAAATTTTAGATGTGTCTAGTAAATCTGAACTGGAAATCAAACTTTAAAACAAAGTGAAAGAGAAGAAACCATTGAATTGACAGGCATATTTGTCTTCAAAAATGAATTTACATTCTCAGTGAAGTATCGAATGTTGTTTAGATTTTTTATATTTATTTTCAAGGACTATTATCCACTCTTTCAACTGACAGACATCACCTGTCATTCTTCAAATTATCTCTTTGCTACCAAGGAGAACTGAAGCTTCATACCAGTCACATGAATGCATAGTGCATGGCACAAAGTGTACCATCACAGGAATATCATCATCAGTTGCTTCTACCTCAGACTATCCACCTTGCTGCTAATTCCCCTATCTCCATTTTTAGCCATGGTAAGAGATGTGTCAAGGGGCTATAAATGATAGCATGACTTGGTAACATCATCAAAGAAAAAAGTAAATGCTATGTATACATCCAGCTATTTATATGTTATTCCTTAAAGGCAGTCAAATTCTTTGTATCTCATGAAACCTTTTTGCCTAACACACACATTAACTTCCATTTGGTCCTGAGTTTGGCTTTTCTTAATCTGTTATGCCTTCTTCTAAGTTCAATTTGAAAACCGGAAGGTAATGAACTGTTGAAGGGCTTCAAGTTTCAGCAGATGTCAGATTTCTAAGAGGCTTTTTACATATTAAACTAATGTAATTTTGATGTGGTATACATGTGTTAGGACTGGGAGATTGATTTTTTAGCACTTGCAGCATTCTTGATCAAGTTTCTATAAAATAGCTAAACACATGAAGTTCATCAAATTAAGGGTATTCTTTGAACGGATATAAGTAGCGGAGGGTCTGTAATTACAAATGGATTTTCAGTCTTTCTAACTTTAACCTGATCAGAATTATCTCTAAGTAGAATTTTTAATTTCTTTGGGGAAAAAAAAGGACTCACCTAAAAAAGAAGTGTTAAGTGTTTCCTCTTGCAAATATTACCACAAGTACTTATACTGTGTCCTGGTCACAATTCCCAAGAAAGTATTCTCCTAAATGCATTAAACTTCTCTGAATCAGCTTCATATCCAATTACATGTCCCTAACTTCTCATGACTGGGAATGATAAACTGTTGTACTCTGGGTACTGTGCACTGAATGAAAATGCCTTGTAAAGCAGGCAAATCACACCTTTAAAATCAACTTCAGGAAGTGTAGGGGTGACATTTCTCTACAGGGTTTTGGGGTTGTTTCTTCTTCTTTTTTTTTTTTTTTATTCCCCGGAAAAAAAAGGACTCACCTAAAAAAGAAGTGTTAAGTGTTTCCTCTTGCAAATATTACCACAAGTACTTATACTGTGTCCTGGTCACAATTCCCAAGAAAGTATTCTCCTAAATGCATTAAACTTCTCTGAATCAGCTTCATATCCAATTACATGTCCCTAACTTCTCATGACTGGGAATGATAAACTGTTGTACTCTGGGTACTGTGCACTGAATGAAAATGCCTTGTAAAGCAGGCAAATCACACCTTTAAAATCAACTTCAGGAAGTGTAGGGGTGACATTTCTCTACAGGGTTTTGGGGTTGTTTCTTCTTCTTTTTTTTTTTTTTTAATCCCCTCCAAGCCTTCTCAGTTAAAGTGTTCAGGATGACAACAAACTAACATTAGTGACTTTTAACTAGAGACTGTTCACAAGTATGAAAAAAACTATTCGGTTGGCACCCCAGTTTTCTGCGGGGAACACATCTGGTAAACCCTGCTTGAATACAGTGAATTTTTCCAAGGGCCACATGGGCCATGGGTAACTAATCTACAATGGCAGCGGTAACCACAAACTATTAGATTTCACACAGAAAATAACAGAAGAAGAAATAAAGGTGAAGGCAGAAGCAGAAGGGGGCTGCTCTCCAAAAGCAGGTGCCCCTGAGGACAACCCTAGGGCTAGCAATACCCCCACCAGTGAGATAGCGCCAGCTGTGTCTGGTCAGGGGCAGTCAGGCCTGCTAGTGCCCTCATGGCCCCAGTGGTATCTAAAGCCAAGTTACCATGACCGTTTGGTTTAAGAAAAGCCTAGTCTAACAGGGTGATATCCAGCTGCACCTTACACATTACAGAATTTGGCAGAAATGTAAAGTCATCATTACTTCTTGGATTTAGGTAGAGATGATGATGGAAGACTGAAAGAAAGAGAAAGGCTGAGAGAGCTGGGGCTCTGGGGGATCTTATTAATGTATATAAATACCTGATAGAAGGGTAGAAGTACAACAGAGCCAGGTTCTTTTCAGTGGTGTACAGTCACCAGTAAAAATCATGTAGCTTCTTGTATAAAAAATAGTTCACAAACCATCCCAAATGTTTCTGGTAACACCATTCTGGATGCCCCAGTACAGATAAGATTTTTACTTACCATTAGGTTAAGCTGAGTGCTGGCACATGATTACAAGAGACAAATGAAGGAATTATTAAATTAAAGCCCTTTTGTTTCTTTCAGCCTTTTTATTGTCATAACATGAAAAAAAAGTACTATTGGTTTATAAAGAATGTTGTCAGAACAGTATAATTTTATACAAAAACACATGTATATGGTGATGTAAGACAGTAATAATATTGAGAATGAGAAATTTTCTGTGGCAGATTAAGCCAAATGGCTGTGGATAGAAACAGTGTCTGAACAGAAAACTGCTTGAAACAGTGGTGATTAATTAGCAGTTTACTGAGTTAGAAGGGCTGGAGGCTTGCAGGCTGACAAAGAATTTGGATAAACCAGCTGGATATGAGGGCAGAGTTCCTGGCTATGGCCTTGGTTTAGGTTATGAAGTTACTAAAATCCAAGATAGTGAATGCAAATATAAAGTAAGGAGAAAAAAAATAGTAAGCTGGGTTTGTAGGGAGAGGAACTGGATGATCTGAAAGGTACCATTCAACTTCAAGTGCTGCTTTTATTGCATCTTCATTTGCACTTTGGACTAAACTCAGATTTTATATAGACTTAGAATTAAGGTACTAAGCAAAATATAAGAAATGCAACTGCTAAATGGACAGCCTGAAGCAAACAGAAAGATAAGGATAACCAAGTTTTACCTTTTTTGCACAAAGGGTGTGTCAAGGAATGTAGCAAGGTGGCTTGGTGCAGTGTGTGGTTACCACTTGGCCTCCTTTGCCAGCTGAAGATAAGACAGTCTTCACTGTCATTTACCTGAGTAAACAAATACAGCTTTAGTGACAAATCGACAAGTTCTTCCATCTCCACAGAATGTGCCTCTCAGTGTCATTCATACACTGCTGCATTGAAACATATCACATATAAAATGTCTGTGCTGTGGATATGTTTTTTAAAATTGTCTTTTATGTTTGATGACAGGAATACAAGTTTCAGATTATTCTTTGGCTTTGGTGCTTTCCCTCCAGGCCACGCCTTTTGGGATATGACTTTAAAAACTTCCCGTATCACTTTGTGTTTCTGTAAGACTGCTACTAGCTCATTGTGTTTCTGGACCAAACCCCCCTTTCTTATGTTCAAAATACATTAAACAAAATAAAAAATCAGGTGTCAGATTCAAGGAGTTGTTATAGCAGCACTTAAACTTCTTATGTGTGATACATACCAAGTGCAGGGAGAACAGACTTGCCGCATAGCAATTTTTAGATGGTTCTTTAGAAAAATCTTGTTCATGCGGCCCAAATTCACTCATGATAAAATAGATGTCTAAGAATGCATTAACAGAGTGTTGGGATACTCCATTTAAAATGTCATTGTCTTCAATCACTTTAAAAAAATGTTTAGGCATTTTAACCAACAAGCCTAATTAATCAAAAGAGGTTTCTGGGTTTTTTGCTCAGAATACTGACTTCTTCTAGGACTGGCAGCTGAAATGTGTTTCAGACATGAGAGAGGCCCAGCTGCACACCTGAGAGGAAGGCTTTATTGTGGGTGTCCCAGTTTTTCTGCAATCATTAGCTTGCTTTTGCTTGATAGCAGGGTAGAACTGGCATGGAGAAGGGGATTTTTATGGATAAGTTGATTCTGAAGCGGTTATTTGGCCTTTTAAAGGCAAGCAAATGCAAACTCTTTGAACAAGAATAGGGTCCCACTTGAACAGCAATTTCTATTGCAAAGATTGCCATAGTTTTAGGCTCTACCATCCCTGATCCTTTGACACCTTTTACCAAGATGGACAAGAAACTAAAAAAGACGCCTGAGGTCTAAATGCTAATTGTGTTGTATAACCAATGGCGTTACTGAGAGAATGATGCCCTGAGAGGAACTGGGGAAACCACAGGCCAACAAGGTAATCTGTTCCAAACTGTAATAAAGCAAACTGGGTATGTGAACAGAAAGCACACAATAGAGAAGCAATGATGTGGCTTTGGAAGAAGAATGGACTTGCAGATCAATGAAAGTTCTTTGAATAAGCCTATAAAAACATATGGAAAGGTTACAGAGTTGAGAGAGTGCATTTGTATATTGCATTTGTATATTGACAGTTTATTATTAAATTCTTCATGAAGGGTCTTGTAGACCTAAGCTGGCATGAAAAGAAAGGAAAGATTTTATTGTTGACTAACAATAGACTAATGGGCTGGAAACAAACAGTAGGAAAAATGGTAAGTTGCTGTGATTTAGAGAAGTTACTGTTAGCATCCTTCAGGGATCTCTATGCACACAACATTAAGTGGTAGTTTGCTGATTTTAAAAAAAAATAATTCACTTCAGTTTCAATTATACTGACTACAACGAGTTTTAGGATTACCTCATGATACTGAGTCACTGACAATAAAAAGTCAACTGAAATCCGGTGTTGATAAACATAAAGTTACCCATATAAGGAAAACCAGCATAAAGTAAATGCCTGTGAAGAATTAGCTGAATTAGAGATTATTGCTAGGAGATTTAGAAGTCATTTTGAATATTTCCATTTGAATGACAGCTGGAGTCCAGCAGTGATCTGAGGCAAATGGAATATAGATATTTTTGCTAGATAAATGGAGATATAAATAACAACAACCAAAAAATTGTGGAACATACACAGTTTTAAAATTTTGCTGTGCTTCTTTCTCCACACCTTCTGCTCCAGCTCAAAGTAGAAAAAAGGTAAAAATAGAAAGGAGAAAAATGAGGTATAGTTACGGACAGATAACTGTTTAAAATTAGCATTTAGGATTCTTTGCCTTAGAATAGAGGGAGTGAAAAGGGGAAGTATAAAACAGAAGTCATATTAAGTCGTGCACAGTATTAAATAGAAGAGAATTCTTCCCTACTTATCATGCTGCAGAAATGAGGAGCATTAAATTAAATTCTTAGACCAAAGTTTCAAAATAAACACAGGATTAAGAAAATATTTCCAATGGATATTGAGATTATAGAATTTATAGTCACAAAATGTTACAACTATCTGAAGCACAAGTATATTCAAAAAGCAAGTAGATTGATTTATAGAATAGTTTAACAAGGATTGTTGATCACAAAGATGTGAAGGAGAAGCTTAGCATAGGAAATCCTTAAGCTGAAAGGATCTCATGGCTGAGATAATATATCTACCTGTCCTTCTAATACTTATTCCCACAGCAACCACAGTGACCAGTGTCGGAGATCAGATACAGACCTGACTGTACACATACTATGAATGCTATTTCCTTTTGACTTAATGTAAATTGGTTGAGTCGTAACACAGCTATTCATTGACAATAATAAAATTCTATTAAACTCATTTTCTAAGTCAAGATGCAGAACAGTGTCAATCTGCATTGTGTAAAAGGTCAATGTTTACCAGTTTTAAACTTCACGCATTTCTAATTGCAGTTCTTTCTTTCCATCGATCATTGTTTAAATTCTTTGAAATAGTTTGCATGGAATAAGGTGTCTAGTTAAGTTAGATAAACGAAGAGGACCTTGAAAAAATTGCCTGTACCTCTTATTGTTTGACTGCCAACCATGTCAAGTTTCCTGAATTGGTCATGTAACAAATGTGATTATGTGTACCATACAGTTTTATTATTCTTTGGCTCTTGCTGGCAATATTTGTTCCAGCAGCTGTAACAGAGGTCAGGACAGTGACAAACAGGACAGTGGAAATCTGCACATAAATGGACTAAGAGTTTGCAAGGATCCTTCAAGCATGAAATAGTGTTTGAGAGAGAAAAAGAAATATTTCCTGCAGGGAATATGCCCCTTCATACTGAAGTAAGAGCTGTCACGTCACAAAATAAAGCCTATAAATATGTCTCTTTTTGCATATATTCAGTGTGGAAAATAAGCACCAGGCAGAGTTCCCCATGTGATTTCTCCTTATGTGTTGCCAGTAGGCAGAGTGGTAATACTTGACTGCTGGGCTGCATCTGTACCATAAAATTGTCATGTTGTCAGGTAATGAATTACAGCCATTCAAGTCTTAACCTATGCTTTTTGTATTAAAATACAATTGTACTCGAGTATAGGGAGTTTGTACGTCAATGGAAGTTAAGATAAGCTAAGTGCTATATACAGTTCTCTAAGAAGTATATAACAGAAGTATACTAAGTTCAAACTAAGAAGTACATAGAGGTCATATTTCTCTGTGTTATGGAGAAAGTGATTTAAGTTTCGTAATTTAAATCAACATTATATCAAGGACAAGTCTTTAGTCAGCAGTAAAGGACCTGAGTTTGTAACGTGAATGTTGGCCAGCATTTGACGCAAACTTGGCAGGGATGGCTCCTGTGTTAATTAATATATCCAAGTTAGGGAGTGCTGAAGCCTGAGTATAACTATCATGAAGTATACAGTGGTGTAAAAAAGAAAACAGAATGTCATCTTTCCCCTTCTTTTAATACCAATGCCTACTTAAAGTTGGTCAAGGACTCAGAAACATTAAGCAGAATTTAATCTGGTTGGTTATAGAAAAAAGAGTATCACAGGAGACATCAATATTTTATGACAAAACTATGCAGTTTATGTAGTGCTAGGCATTGAATTAATCTCATAGCAAGCCAATCAAATCTATATTTGGGTGAGCATCCTAAGCAATCTTTTCTCAGAAAGATGCTACAGTCTTTGAGGTAGAGTGTTCATCTGTATAAACAGGTGATACTCATCCAGGAAAAACAAAATAATTAAAGAGGTGTAGCAATTGAGCTGTTACAGTCTGTCCTTGCAGGCTGGTGCACATTGGTATGTTAGTAGGAGAAAGCTTTTCCTTGCTGAAGATAATCAGAGGCTAAAGAGAAAAAAATTTAGTCTCCAAGACCATATGGCTAGCATCTTTCACAAGTACTTACATCAAGGCAAACATAAAAAAAGAATAATAAAAAGAAAAAAAAATAATAAAGAAAGAACCTGTTCTTCCAACAGAGGCAGTAGCCCACATTCAAAAGAGACAGAGTAAAATCTCAGTTCTATGGAAGCCAAAGTTGAGGATCCCACTGCCTTCTCTGGAGCCACCATTTAACCCATGGAGTGTTTCAGAAAATTCTTTTTTACTAGAGACAAGAGCTAACATGTGCAGGGTCCTGGCACCATCCGAAGACATGCACATATAATTTGCATTACCTTAAGCAAGAATAGTGTGAATATCTGAGATGTCAGTGCAGGTCTGTATGTGTGGGATTAAAAAGGAAAGCTCAGGTTATAACCCTGAGCCTGAGAGGTTTTCTTTGATTTGCTTTCCCATTCATGTGCTGATCAAATCTACCCCAGCCAACACAGGGAATTTCATGAGCTTCTTTGCAGGCAAAATGTGTTTTACTATATTCAATATAATTCCCAGCTGCAACATAAAATTGGTGATATGCAGTCTGGAAAGTGCACTTAGTAAAGGCAACCATGGGTTCCTCTCTGTGGAGACCTCTCACATGTCTTTCCCATAAAAAAAAATTTCATTTAATGATTGGAGGAGGGATAATTATATAATTGCTATGTGATATAGTAAGTGTTTATTCCAGCTAATTTTTTTGTTTTAAATAAAGTTAATAATTTACAACCAGTACATAGTCATTTCTCTTAAAACTTTTTTAAGTGATCAGGGGGCAATTTGAAAAGAGCTCTCTTTGATGATACACATTGTTATGCACAATACTTGTCATTTTTGTTTGCAAGTGATAAATTATTCAAATAGTTTCTCACTGCAGTCATGTGGTTGCTTAATGTGTCAGTGAGACAGGAGCTTTATTTTTTGACTGCATCCCTAAAAATAATATGAGCCTAAGATGTTTTATATGTTCAATATGCGTTATTCATCCTTAGCCCTGAAAAGAGGAAATAACACAGAGAGACAGAAAGTGTCCTAATAGATACACTTATGAAACAAACATACAAAAGAATTCTGGAACTATGATGTTTGCTTTTCAGGTAAATTATGAGTCTGAGCGAATTGTCCTTTGTGTATGACAGGCAATATAAAGCTTATAATGCAGTTTTAAAATGATCACAGCTAACGCTCATATGCATTCTCCCTTTAGACAAAGAAGAAAATGAAAAATGAGTTGCTTTGTAAAAGGTCCGTTTATCAGTTTTTTAAGCAGTCACAACCTGGCTGCTGATTGATTAAGACAGCTATTCAACTGTGTTGACCCCAACTGCTTCAGTATAAAAATGAGTCACAGTTCACATATTTGCATATGCGATGTAAGGATAATGAGTTCTTGCACATGAAATGAGTTATGATAAGGAAAGAAATCTATGTTTGCAAATTTCAGAGACATGTTTATACCTGGAAGACCCAAAACATTTGGAGAAGGTGGGTAGAATACATAGATATGTTATATTTCTATATATGTATGTATATGTGTTTCTCTCTATATATACATATGTATGTTTTAACGTCTGAATCTCTGTTAACCAGTTTTTTTAATGCTCTTTCCTGAGTCAGCAATGAAGCTTGTTAGCTTGTTTGAATATTATGTCATCTTATTTATTTTTAAAAAGAAGGAATATATCTTTATTTTTTTTCAATGACTACAGTACCTCCCAGCCTCTGTACCTCACCAGTCCCTTCTCATTTTTTCCTGGTGCTTGGGAACTATATCAGTTATCTAAACTTTTCTCTTCCAGCACATTAGTGTCTTCCCACCCACGTTATATGTATTGCCTGCACAGAGAAAATCTTGATGCAAGTGCAACAGATAAATCATACACTATAACAAAAGGATCTTTGGGTACTAATGTTTATAAAGGTTCTAGAAATGAAGTAAACTAAACCAACAGGAGCATTTTTAGAATTGTGTAGCTTTTCTGTACCACAGAAAAACTGTTTGGAGAACATCCAGAACTCTTCTGCCAAAAAAAAACTCTGGTTTTTTTACCTTACTATGTTGATGCATTTTACAACGAAACGTTGCATTTGTTTTTAAGAAGTATTTTAAAATGTTTATGGTAAATTATATAAGAATTCTAAGATCTAATATTTTATGGTACATCAGATGCAAGAACAGTATGTTGAGTGTTCAGGGGCTATTAATGATGCAAAGTTTGAGTTTTTTCTAATTTTTTACTATATCCGCGGTTTAAGATATAGTTAATCATTTACTGTTTGCACATCATAGTTTTCACAACATCCACTCTTGGAAAAGAGAGAAAATAAGAAAATAACATATGAGTATTGAGGAAATATGGGTGGTAAGCAGTAAACAAAATAGAAAATACTTCCAGTTTGCTTTAGCTTAATTTTACTTTGCCTTGAGTTAAATTTTTAAAAATATAATAGTAAAGCAAAAATACTTTCCTGCTAGCTGACTATATTTTTCCTTGCATGTTTTTTCACTGCTTTCCTCTTCAGGGCATGCAGCATGTGGAATCAGTTGTCCAGCTCTTTACAAATGCTGCAAGCCACAGTAAAATGATGTTTTGTGTTAGGGTTGGAAAAAAAGAGTTTGCAGGAAAACCATGAAAATGACACACTGTCTTGAAGTACAGCACATGAAATGAGATGGGAACTATGCACCGTGCATGAAATTTAGGTTTATTTATGTGATTCTGTACAAGTGGAAGAAGGATCACATTACCCATGAAGTAGTTACCGTGCAGCTCATATACCTAGCAAAATATAACTACTGAATGTAGAAAAACAAATATATAAATACCCACTGGAAATACAGCTTTAAGCACAAAAACCCTCATCAGGAATTAAATCTTATTTAACATCCATGTCCTAGCTAGTTCAGAAGGGCCATATCTGACCCTATCAGGCAAAATTCTCATTGTCTGTAAGTCAACAAGAGTTTTGCCAATTTAAGAAGCCTAGGCTTTGTTCAGCAGTGAATAATTTCCTTTGCAGATCAGAAATGTATCTGCCTGCTGTTTAGGAGAAAATCTTGAAGCTGTTTCTTTTTCCCCTGTATTCTTCCTTTATGCAATATCTTCTCTGATAATTACTACATCTTTTTCTGTCACTTGCTATGCATGAAGCATAAAAAACCCCAAACCCTTGAAAGCAGGACATGCAATGGTAAAGAAATCTGTGTTTTACCATCTAGTTGCATGAAGAAAAAGGAGAACTAAAACTGAATTCTTCAATTCTAGAAAGATCAGCTCAGCATATCTATTACAATCTAAACTAGGCATGTCAGAGAGGTAAAACTTTAGACAGTGATTTATTCTTGCCCTTGACACATGAGGCACAATGCTATATTGTGAAATACAAAAACTGACAAGATTCTGAGGGTTGAACTGAACAATACTATATTTACAGGGAGCTGGACAGAACAGAATTTTTCCAAGCTCTAGATTTGATGGACAACCTTTTCAAAAATAGAATAGCATTTTGCTGACCTGTTTTGTGGGTGTTTTTTTGAATACGTTTTGAATATGAATATATCTGACATTTCCTACCGATTTAGAACAAGAGTGCAATATATTTAGTGTACTGGTAACTACTGGGGAGCTTCTTTAAGTATCTGCTTGTTGAAAATTCTTAGCTGTTAAATTAAAACTTGAAACATGTTGAAAGGGCCTTTTACATCCCAGACTCTACATATCTTTTGAGTTTGTATCCCCTTAATTATTTTTGTCCATATTTACTTAGGGCCTGTAAGCAAGGCCAAAACAAATGTACAGCCTGCTCTACATCCTAGTCTCCTCTCCCACCATATTCTTTCAAAATCCAAACATGTAAAAGGTATTTAACCTAGATAACTTATGCAACGGAACTGATACTTAAAGGCAGCTGATGCGTTCCTTATTTTAAGTACAAACTGGCACTTTGAAATTGAAGATCCTCTATCAGTCTGTCTTGTAGAAAGCTGGAATTCTGTGACTGTCCTTGTGCAATATTTATCATTTGTACTACTGAAAATTCAGGTTGATTTCCTGATTGGCTGAAAAGCTAAGGAGCTGTATCTCTGCTTAGGCTCAATGATTTATGGATGATTTCTAGCTCTTTTTCTGTCCACCAACCTAATCTCACAGCAGCTTACAAACTGCAGAGCCACTAAGACAGTTGTTATTACTCTTTTTTTAAGCCCAGCAGTTGCACTTGCTCTTGATTCCTTATAACAGTCAATGGTGACAGTAACTATGATGTATACTTTTCCTTTGTACAGGAGACAGAATTCTGCAGCACTGTTCATCTATCTGATTCCCTTGTAGGCTTTTCACCTACTGCTGTAATTTATTTTCCAGAAAAATACCTCTTGAAAGTAAACACAGATATAGGAATATTGTATTGTATGTGTGTACTTATATGTAAGCCCAGATTTCTCCTTATACGACTTTGGTCTGTGCCTGAGGCTTTTTTCTATATATATAGCATATATCTGCTTTCTTCCATCACACTCCATTCTACAGGCTAGCCTAATTCAGATCCTTTTCTACGACACTCCATTATAACACTGGAATACTGAAAAATATTGCCAGATTATAAAGTAAAGTTTTCAAAAACCTTTTAAATTAAGGATATTATATTATTTGATTATGAATCTTTGAGGATCCCCTATTCTGTTAGTTTCTGTTTGGACTGTTAGTATATGAGTTAAAATATTTCTCTTGTAGACTTTTCTAGCTCTGTCACTGCATTATTTTTATTGTGACAGTTTATGATAAATGGAAATTTTCAGGGTCTTACTTTTGACTCTTTTTGGTTTTTCATGAACTCAAAACTTTCGAGTGAAACATTATGAGAGACTAGACATTGAGAATAAACTTGATCTGAGTGAGAGAGGAATGATTCCACATATATTTCAATGTTTATATGATTCTCTGCCACCAGTCACTGCACATTTACAGAGAATTTGCCATATTAGGATGTGGAACAGAATCAAAAAGTTACCACCACACTTGGAAAGTATCCAGGCAACAGGAACAGGGACTGTTATCTCCATGTTGCCACATCCTGGAGAGTAGGAAGGAGTCACTAATAGAAAGGGAGGAGGTAGGAGGACCACAGGTTACCCAGTAGGGCAGGGTAGCTCTGGAAAGCCCTGTGTTTGTATGTGAAATTTTGTCATCAATTTCTGTGTAAATGATTAGCTACTATTTCTCTCTTTTTTTATCTTCCATTTTCTCCTTAAGTTTTTCAGATTCACAGTGGTTAGCCTCGGCTAACAGCCCAACACCCACCCAGCTGATCACTCACTCCCTTTCCTCAGCAGAGCAAAGAGAGAAAAAAAAGGGGAGGTGGAATCAAACAACAAGAAAGCTCATGGGTCAGGATAAAGACAGAGAGCGCACTTACCAGTTAAAGACAAAAGGTAAAACAACACCTCCCCTCCTGACTCTCCCAGGCTCACAGACTGCAGTTCCTTCAGGAAATATCCATCTTGTCCAGCATTTCCATGAGATTCAGTGTGGATAACCGCTGTGACGACTGGAGCACCTGCTCCTCCCCTTCTCTGACCTTTGTGTTCATGCTGCTGTTTCTCACTGGTTTTCTCCCTTCTCCTCTGCTCAGGAGGCATTGTTCGCCTTATCTTAAGCACATTTTCACAGAGGTGGCACCATCTTGGCTGCAGGGCTCAGCTGTGCCCTGCAGTGGGTCCGTTGGAGCCAGTTGGATCTAAATGCATCCAGGTCGGGGCAGCCCTGGCCTCTCCTGCTGCCAGCCCTTGCTGCCAGCAACTGGGCACCTGCACTCAGTACAAAGATTTTTTTACTCATCTGCTCTCCTGAAATAGTTTTTAAAATCTGTTTTGATACACAAACATATTGCATAAATAAAAAATTTGAAATCCTAAATGTAAATAAGTTAAATTGAAAAATGAAATTGAAAAATTGAAAAATGGAAGTGCTTTGTTTTCCTTAGGCAAGGAGGAATCCCTGTCTATACCATAGGTGCCAGGCTGTAGAACCCAGCCCCATCTCAGTTCCCAGCAGGGTGCAACCTAAGTGGGCACCCGCTGTTTTTCACCATAGCTGAGGTTTTATTGCTTTAGGAAGAAAACCAACAGAAATGGGACATGCTCCAGCAGGGGCCCTCTACTTGGATGATCGGGGACAGAGGTTTCAGCATGCATAGGTCCTGTCTAGAGGCAGAATGTGTTGCTTTTACAAACAAGCAGCAGGCACATAAGTCTCTTAGGCTTTCCAGTGCTGAGGGGGAATATATTTTGGCATTTCAGACTCTTGTTCCATTCCTCAAAAGGGATTTTTCTTAACTCCCAATTCATGGCATTTTTGAACATTTCACTAATTTATCTAATACAGCTTATAGTTATTGCACCAATATGACAATTTATGAAGAGAATAAAATGGTGAGATAACATAACGGGGAGGGCAGAAATGAAGGCAGTACATGATATGTAGTCTCACCTGCTGAAAGCCTGGGCAGAAACTCACTGCTTCTCAGTGTCCAGAAAGTCTGTTCAGTAGACTTCCCTCCTCTGCACGGATAATATCTCCTCTACCTCTCTGCTCTACTCCTGGGTCTCCATGAGCCTGACTCCAAGGAAGAAAGCAGTATTATTCTTCCATCACAACAGTTTCCTCTGAAGCGTGCCCTCTACTTAACTTCCTTGTACCTCTTCACTGTTAGCTGTACTAATAAACTCATTCTGCCCGGAAAGGATTCCTTCATAAAATGTAATCTGGCAAAAAACATCAGGACATGTCTATCATTTGAAAGGTGCCCTTACATAGGCTACAAAAGGTACAGACCTTCACCCTCCTAACAGCTTTCAATTTAGAAATTTATTTTCTAAACCACTAAGAGGTGATGTAGACAATTTCATGCTTTTTTCACAGTTTTATATAACAACAAATAAATTTTTTTTCCAATAATCTCCCTTTTAGAACACTGTTCCTTTCTTTTTTATATCACAGCATCCTGAATATTTTTGCTGTAAATATTTGTGACATACAGTTGTGTTTCAGTCTTCCTTGCATCTTTCTCATTTAGGTCATGACAAAGTCTATTAGTTTTCGGTGGAACTGACTCCAATACTCTCAGATTTCTTTGTAACCTTAAACGTTAAAACCCAACTTCCTCTTGTTTGCTTTGGATGTTTTTACCTCATCAACGATTCAATTTTTCAAAGGAAGATAATGTTTAGTTGTTGCTCTAGTTTTTAACCACATTCTCAGCAGTTTTCTCATGGCATACAGTTCTGCACTACGGTAAGGGCCTCACTCTCTTGCTTTGTCTATAGCTCTATACTAATCTGTATTCTATTATCATATGGAAACCTTTTCTTAGCTTTCCTAAAAAATACCACAGAATCATTAACATACTGGTTTTATGATGGAATTTTTCAAATTGTCAATCTCTAAAAAAAAAACAATTTCAGAGTGTTTGTAAAGACAGCATGATTCTCTGAGAATGGCTTTTAAAGTCCATGAAATTCTTTAAATAGCTTAAAGACCTCCTACTGTTCTTGTTTTATTTGTGAACTGTAAGATACACTTCGTTCACTTCAACCGGCTTTCTGTTGTTGTTTTAGTCATTAGACACATAGGGCATAAAAACTAATAGCGGCCTTTTCTGTCTGATGTACTTTACATGAAGACACTGCTTTAAACTGTCTACGTGTAGCTTATTATCATCTAAGCTTTTTAAGTAGTGATGGAATTACATATAAAAACAGCAGGAATCATAAGCAGAAGAAAAAATACCTGTTTTGTGTATTTGTGAAAATAAAAGCTTTTCTGTTAGTGAAATTACTTTAGAGCTATATATATTTCATTGTAGCTATTCTAATTTCTTTCTTATATCACTTTTTTTTTTTTTTAGTATAATCCTATCTGTGCAACTTATTTGACTTTTAAATCTGCTTTTTGTCTGATTTTCTTCTTACCTTAATCTTAACTTAAACACATTACCATCTCTAGCTGGTGTAACCAGGCCAAGGAAATTGAGTTATATCTGCGCCACTTGGGAATCATCCCAGGTATTGTTTAATGTTGTTGTACAATTGTGAAAATGCAAGAATTTTTATCTTTTCTCCTTTTTTCGTAAGTAGTTTCTCTTTCTACAACATACATTTAGCATGTTTTTTAATATTCTGCACACTAGTCTTAATGTATTTCATATTCTTAATACTCTGCCTTTTTAAAGTCCAATATTTTTGTACTTCTATCTTTATGAATATTCTCTTGAGTGCCTACAATTTCATGCTGTTGCTCTATGATCACAAGAATCAAATCTTCACCAACTTTTATCTCATTTATCACATATATTTATTTTCTTGGGGATGCATCCAAAGACATGTCTGGCTTTCTTGATCACTCAGCAGATTTTAAAGAAAATAGCTCCATTTTACTTCCAGAAATAACTTTCCATAGTCATTTCATGATTTTTATTCTAGTCTATGCCAGTGAATTGAAGTCTTCATGATTAATGATGTGCCTGTTTAAGAGAATGTTATGCATACAAACATTTCCTGACCTGTTTATTTTTGCACTGGTTTGGATGTTTTTATCCATTTCTTTATAACACAGTTTTTACATTCTCAATCATACGCTTCCATCCAGACCATTCCTGTTCTGGTAAGCCTTTCTGTATGCAGAATATAACTTATCTGATCTTAAAGATACATTGTCCTTTTCTGCATATACCGTCCTGCTACTATGGTGTTTTCATAACTTCTTATTTAGAGTCCTGAGCCATCTCTCAGTTAACCTACAGTAATTAAGTTATTTTTGTCTAAACACATATGGTTGCAGATCTGTAGTCTTCTTTCTTTATATAACCCGAAAGAATTAATGTAAAACAAAACCTTTCTTGATTCACTTTTCTGAAGAAAGTCTTCTTATCACTTTTGCTTATTTTTAATGGCCTGCACTCTGTTACCTCCATTGTGACATCATTAAAGAATAATTTGTACTCCTTCTATTTTAGCTGTGAGCTATGAAGCCATTAGCCCAAAGATGTGCATGTATAGGTTAGGATCATTGTAGCTTCAAGGGGCTCATCAGCTTGAAATTCTTACAAAGTGAGGAACTGCCAGATCATTCGTATGATCCTCAACTAGTGAGGATGCATTCAGTATCCAGTAGAGAATTCAAGAAATACGGTCTGTATAGAAAAATAAACACAAACCACGCTGTTGTGGGAAAGATGGATTTTAAATCTTCTTTTTATAGAATAATCATGTAGAAACAATAGTAGCTTCACAAGAATAGTAATTAGAAGCCTTAAAACAGAGTGTATTTTAAATAAAAGGCTGGGAATTATTTGCTTTTCTTGTCTTCTTCTCTAGCTGACTTTTTTTTCTCTCTTCCTTTAGCCTTCTCCTGTTTCATATAAAAGAAAAAAAGAAAAGGTACAAAATGTTTTTTGTTTTATCTCATTGTTTCATCAGCCACAGATTTTTTTAACAGTTCTTAGCAGAAGTCAGGAATAAAAGTGACATATCTTATGCTGAAGATGAAAATGGTGTGACATCACACAGACATTACAGGCATGGGAAGATGACAAAAAGGATAATAGGTGGAGGCAGAGCCATCAAGTTCAAAACTCGTGTAGCCTCCTGGGGCTGTTATTTTTAATTGAGTGAGCTCTTTGAGTAATTAGTTATTAACAAAATCTCAGTATTTCATCACTTAGCTCTGTCTTTAATTTGCAATGAACCTGAGACCTCCTTCTCTCTAATAACCATAGAATACTGGTGAAAACACCATTAAATTCGTAGGATTTTTCCCACTCTGTCTGGATAACTCTTTTCAAGTGCAAACTTCCTCTGCCTTATGCTTTAAATATATTTGTATATTCATTCCTTGAGGGGTTATATCCTCAGCCCATAAGTAAAAAAATAAATAAATGAAACACCGTCCTATTGCCCATGCCCTTTCAGCAGAACATACTGTCTATTAAGATGAACCATTCTTGTATCACTGAATGGCCATATTCACTAGTCCATGAATTTGTAATTTAGTGTGTTTACTGCAGTCCTGGGATGTGTACCGCTTGAAATGTTCACCAGGGACTTTGTCATTTAGCTGTGTCATATTATTATACTGTGTAATGAAACATAACCACATAATGCATGCAAATAACAAAGTGTCAGCTCCCTGCCAAAATATAAAGGGAATATAAAATGTAACTTCTATCACAACCCCAGATAAAACAACATAATAACCTTCTGCAGAAGTAAAAAAAGTTGGCTTGGTGAAATTCTTCCTCTTTTTTTTCAGTTAAATATAGACAAAAGGAGTAGGCTCTTCATTTTGTAATACTTCCCAGCCTTTGTTCTCAATTAGGTTTCTAATTTGTGACTTTTATTTTTTATTTAATATGGCTCTTACATATCTGTTTCAGCTGTAAAATACAAACTTCTATACATATCCATCTTCTTCCTGTCTCCTCCTCTGCAGTTGTCCTCTTTCTGTCTTCCTTTGCTGCAATCTTGACAACAAATATTTGTAATTTTCTTTCTTCTCAACTAGCTTGCCCTTAGCACTTTGAATGAGCTAGGCTAAAGAAGAATGTCTGCCCCTGGATGTATGCATGCACACAGCTGCAATTCATTTCCAGCCTCAAAATTCTGAGGCTCAAGAAATCTTTCACATTCACTTATCCCTACTTGCTTTGCTGTATTTCTTTCTCTCTCACAGATTCTCCCATATTGCATGTGGAAGCTCTCTCTAGTGCTTGTGAATGAATAGATACTGGACTGCTTCAAAGCACCATTTCATATACACACATACATACGCACACAAAGAACTTACGATAATTAAGAGGAAAAATAAAGGTCTATCGCATAATCAGTTGGACAAACATGCTTAAAAGCCAACATAGAAAACTAGAGCACATTGCAAATATGCTGAAAGGAAGCAGAGGAAAATGCAAACACACTTGAAATTACATTAGACACGTTCAAAAGAAGAGTATACACAATTTTTGAGACAGGGTAGAAAATGAAACACTCTGTAACAAGTAGCAGATTCAGAACAAATCAAACAAGAAAGCAGAATGCTCATTGAAACTTGAAATGAGAGGGAAAAAAAAAAAAAAGATGTGTTAATTTCTATTAGCAAGATTTGTGGGGAAAAAATACAAAGGAGGAGCACTGTCCTTTTGAGTGAAAATAATACTTTTCTTTTTTTTTTTATCCATTTTTTTCTTCAGTTTCTTACTTAATTTTTCAAGTTCAAGAGAATAAGTACCATACAATATGTTCTAATTGGCTCAAAACTCAAAAACCATTTTCTTCCATGTTGTTTATTCCTTTCGTGATTGCCAAGAAAATCTGCATGGCTTCCACTTAAGCTGAAAATAATTTTTAAGTTGTACATTCAAATCCTCACACCACAGTTGTCATAAACTGTACATACTATTTTCCACATCAGGGGATCCCCTTTCCACACTGCCCTAGTGTGGAAGCCTAGAATGGGGCTATTAGAAAAGCAGAGCTTTGACCTCCCCTTCATGAGTAGATTGTGCTGGTGGTAAAAAGAAAATATGTCTGAAGCCTGAAACCCAGTTGTAAAAATCCTGCACTAATTTACTGGTTTTAGAAATGATGTGCGACATAATATTCTTGTGATCCAGGCAGATGCTAACAGTTTGAAATACACTTTTCATTATTTGGCCTCATCAGTTATAAGTCTTTTCAGAAACAAAACTAGAACAAAAACCAATCAGGTTGTATATATGAAAAACTGCATCTGATAATACAGGTCCAACTTCAAATCTCAGTTGGAAAATATTCATAGTGTTTTTCTCACAGTATAATTATAGTGGGAATGGGAGGGAAAAGAGGGTAAAAAAGCCACCCCTGTGTAAAATCAAGTCAATAATTTCAAAAATCTTTCTACTAGCAATTGTTGATCCAAAGACACTAAATTCATTAGTTTAAAAGTTTGTTGTCAGTAATCTGCTCAGCTCTCATCACAATGACAGTAGAGTTTTTGAGTTGAATGAATTGTCTAATATGATGGAGTGTCTCAAGAGCATTCTGAACAACTGATTAATCCTAGTCTTGATGCTTTTGTATCTGCCCATTTTCTTTTTCTCTGACTTGATGTTTCATCTGCTTGTATTCAAACAAATTAAATCTGCCCAGTAATATAATCAGTCCAATAATCTCTCCAATAAATTAAATCTTTCTATCAAAGACTGTTTGGAGGAATGGGAGAAATAATTGCAGTTTGTTTAATGTAAAATAAAGTTGGACACATATATTCAGATTTTATAATTTTTTTGTCCAAAGCGTACTTCTAACCCATAGAGGCATTTAGCAAGAAGGCTGATTAAATTTGGGATATCTAACTATTATTTAGGCTGATAGCAAACAGTACACCTTCCAACAATGTATTACAGACACAGGCAGTTAACCATCACTGTTCAATTTGATGAAATCACATAAGTCAAATGGAGGTAAGAACACATATCAGAAACACGGGCTATGTTGTATTTTCATAAATTTTTATATAGTTATCACCTACTTTTGAGGACTTAGCTGGTCAAATTTTTCACTGCAAGCAATTTGAAAGTTGAACTTGGTCTTTTATTTGAATTGGCTGTGAGCAATTGTACTTTTAGTATCACATTCAAACGTTGGCTTGGAAGCTTTTAGGCATGGACACTTCAGCACATGGATTGCTCTCAGTTTCGGCTGTCTGTTGTGGCCAGGGACTCCAGTTACTCCAGCACTCACCTGCACCATGAAGGTCTCTTTCCTTCATTTTCTTCATAGGTAGCAGTGCCCGAAGAAGCAAGAGGCTGTGATTCTGTCAGGGAAGGGGCTGAATGGACAGGGAACTGCTGGGAGACAACTGGCCAGAAGGATTACAGAAGCTGGCACCCTCACTTCTTCCAAGCTGGACAAATACCGCACTTCTTATCCTTGATGACACTAGCATTTTACAAGGGAGTAACACACATTTCATCCTTGTAGCAGCAAGCACAAGTTCCTCTCGCTGCTCTCTGTCCTAAGTACCTGCTTGGGCTTAAGGACAAATGGTTTCATGCACTTACTTCAGCAGCTGGCTGTTGCAGTTCAGTGGACTGAAGAAATAAAGGCCACAAACACAGTGCTATACTGCTAGGCCAACCAGCAGGTGCTCAGTGTGTCCTTGGTAAGCTTTAAAAGTCACTAAGGGATCACAAAGGAGATACCACTCGAGGACTCTAGGTGAAGCAGTTTCTACTGGGGACTCATCTATGATACGGCATCAACTTTATTTTTAGGTAATCACGCAGTATGAACTGATAGACCCCCATCGTTTTGGGGCTGCAAAGATGCAGGAGTGGGCACCTCCACAAATAAACAGGCTTTCTTTCAGAAGGGGTCTAACTGAGGGAGAAATAATTGATTAACAATACTAACAGGCTGGAGTCTAAAAGCTGATGCTGTTTGGCAGGATAAAAGGAGTGGTATTCAGAGGGTGGAACTGGAGAAAGGCGCACCCTTATGGACTCTCTGTCCCACTGGAGACCCTCTGGAGCAGAAATAGGCCAGGTAGCAACAAGGCATGAAGTGAGTTGCTGTCAAGTCCACTGCCATGGCAGACCACTGTATCTGGAGGCAGGCGGGCATCCCACAGTGATCAGGATACAAAAACTGGCAGGCAAATACCCAATTTTCAACAAAGGAACACACCACCATCTTCCTGAGCAAATTATTTCACTTAATTTACTGCTCTGTGAAGACTACCACAGTCTGACAGAACAGTAGTCTCAATATTACTTATGACCATTCTTTGACAAGCAGAAAGAAAACCACTGAAGCACTTAGTCTATGCCTTTGTCTGCAGCAATTTTGACAGTTTGGGTGGTTTTTTTCTCTTGCATTTGGTTACCCACAGCTGATTTCATCTATTATGGGGCAAAGGCAATTTCAGTTTTTTCACAATTACAGTTTCAAATTACTTCTTTCTATATAACAAATATTCATTTTTTTCTATTTCCTTGAAGAGTATTTCTTCCATCAAACAAGCCTACAACTCCTATTACAGGAAAAATCTTGTCCATATAAGTGGAAAAATAAATCCAAGCAATTACAAATATGCTGTAATTGAGACTAAAAATCCTGTTTAATTTATCATTGCAGTTACTCAATGAATATTCACTGAAAGTGAATACAAAAATGGGTCATGGATTTATATGGATTGATTAGTACACATGTACATGCATACTGCCATTAAAAATTTTTACAATATATGTCCAGATTTCTACATGTATGGGTCTGGAGAGCAACTGGTTTACTTACATCACAAAAAAACCATAATATCTTTGCATGGAATACACATTTCATCAATGACTGAAATCTTAAAAGTTGTTGCAAATGAAGCTTCAAAACCATGGTGTTAAAAATATATCTCAAACTAGAGCTGACAAATAGCAATCTAAAGCAAAGTCTGATAACCTCCCACTTCACTTCAAACTGTCATTGTAACAAGTTTTGAAATAAAATCAATATTATTGACTTTGAGGTGATTTCATAGGTGTAAGGGCCAGTTAAATAAAAGCTAGAGGAAAAATTCCTTTTTTTATTTTCAAGTTAGTTTTATTATGAACTTGTTCATATTTTCAAGCTTCCATTTAATAAGCAATTCCTGACATAAACCTTTATTTGCTACTTGAAAGTTGAAAGTGGTAGGCCAGAAAAAATATTAGTTAATAATAAATTTTCTAACCTTCCACAGCACAACCTGGTATTAAAACTTCTCTCTGTCTGATACTTGAAATAGAAGTTTGAAAAAGCATTTTCAATGCTCAAAGAAATATAGGTTGAATTAGGTTCAAGACAAAGGATGAGTAAAAGCATAGTTTTGCTTTCTCTAAACCAGGTCTAACTATTCTGATGCCTGCATTCTATTTTTCACTCAGCGATAGACTGTCACAGCCCTTTTTAATCTTTCCTGCTGGGTATAGCAGTCTTTGTGCAATCTGAAGGAAGAAAATGCACTGCAGGGTGGAAGAACTTCACAGATGCACTGGAAAGTCCACCCTCATGCTCAGGGCTAAAATGCCAGCAACTGATCTGTTGCCTCTGAAACATTTTTCCTCGTAATTATCCCATCCACTTCTGATTAAAAATTTCCAGGCTACAATGTGTAAAACACATCAAAAAAGTGCTGCAACAGCTGCTTTAGGAACAACGTGAAAAGCGGCTTCTACATGTCTGAGTTCAAAACCTGGGCAATGGGATGAGCTATGCTCTCAGCTTTGCTTGATCCAGCTCAGGGCTGCCTAGCTGGGTGTGGAAGGATGATTAAAACACACCAATGTGGAGGGCAAGGCGGCAGGAAATACAGGTGAACTACAGCTGCTTCCTGCTCTGGTGCTGGGACAGCGTCACCACATGCAGCCCTTGCAGGGCAAATTATAAATTAATAACGCCTTCAATGATCCAGCAAAGCAATTTGATATTTCCTTCTTTCTCATTCTCTCTCTAAGCAAACATATATTGACTGATAAAAGCAAAATTCTGTGCTTTGCTCCAGTTTCTAATCATTCAGGAAGAGATCTCAGAGTGACAGAAACATTAGTTTGCAGATGATTTCTTTTTCTGTGGCACCAGAAAAAAAAGAGTAACACTAGATTTCTTATCACTCTAAACACCATTCCTGTAAGGAAAGCATGATAAGAGAAATAGAGTCACCAAAAGGTTATGCCTAGAGAAGTCCTCCCATGGAAATGAATACTTACATCAGCTGCTGTGGTTGTTTACATTTAAAAAAAAAATAATTGCTTCGGAAACACAATAGTGAAAACAGTTCTGTTCTCTGTCATGTATCTTGGCTTGCCTTGGACTTGTTTTGTTTTTAATTCAGTAGATCCTGACTACATATCCCCACCTGTAGTTCTAATCAGTGGTTACAAATATTGCAATTAGCTGCTGTGGAAATGATTATGTTGTCACAAACAAAAGATTATAACTTCATGTGAGGAAAAATCATCAAGAGTAGATGAATGTTTCAGAAAAAAAAAAAAAAAGATCTGGGTCTCATGCTAAGATTCTTAATAACAAAATAAAAAAAAATAAAAAAAAAAAAAACCAATAGTAGCATAGAGGGAAGCCAGAAAAGTATTACTGCTTGCCTTTAATGCAATTTTCCCCCAAAGGTTATTAAAATCCATTGATTGTGAAATGTCTGTTCTCAGGCAAAGATTTAAACTGATTAAAATACACAGTCTATTGGGGATTAAACCTTTATCCCACGACAAAGTTCCTCTGAATGGAAACATAAATGACTGCATTCTGAAATTCTAAGAAAAGGATTTACTCTGAAAAGGAAAATTGTTTAATTTTATCAACACCAATGCAAGAAATACAGGACTGGCCCTGCTCTGACTTACAGCTCTTGCTCAGAAACAGTGTAAAAACCACTCTTCCCTAAAAATAATGGTTTCAACAGTTTTCTAGATTCAAACCCAAATTCTATATATTGGTGCAAATGGCTATGTCCTGTCATGCGTTCAAGTAGCAGCTACAGCCCATGTCTGGCATTATGACCCCTCACTACCAGTTCTAAAGAGAATAAACCATTCTACTGACAGACTAAATTTGAGTGACTCCTAAAAATTATTCTGATACAATTTATGGTTAGAAAATATTCTGATTATATGAAATACATTTTTTGAAAGTATTAATTTTCAAGACAACCTGTTCTTTTACTTGGGTCAATTAAATTCTGTTAAAACATTAGCAGAATTACAAGAAATCCATTTCTTGTTTAACACATGCCATGCAGGCAAAGGTGATTGTTATCGCTGGCAGACACTGATGATGACTGGGTCAATGACTGGGTCAATAAAGCATTCTACATTCTGAGATTTGAAGATGATATTTTGTGAGGCACATCTTGATAATAGTTTACATTCTTTTCTTTAAGGTCCCACAGGTAGTGCTAACTCTGGCCCTCATTGCACACATATTTGTCTCAGATCAGACAGGACATTTTTGTCAGATCAAAATGGACAATAGGTATTTCTAGTCTATTGATCTATTAAACTTTTTTTTCAAATGCTGTATAAAAGAACCATGCTTGTCAGGACAGCATTTTCAGACTTTTTTTTTTAAGTAGGGGAAATAAATTGCGTACGGTCCCTTTCATTCAGTACTAATTATCTTAAAATTATGGGGATTACAATACATTCAAACTAAATACAGATATTTTCTTGAAAAGGCCAAAGTCTCCCTATGTATTTGAGAATAGTGGCATTTGATATTTCTTAATAAATAGACAACATATTTGCCTATGTTGCATTAGTGTAAATCAGTACACACTTTGGGGGGATTCTCAACTCTATTGTGGCATTATTTTTATTATGCATTAACGCTCTTCTATTAAGGCTTTCAGATAATTTAGATTCTCAGTGTCTGTGGCCTCATACCTGTGAGCCCCTGGCTGGGCGTGCTTTTAAAACTTATGTTTTAATAATAAAATAAATATTTATTTTAATATTAAATATTATTAAATAATATTACTTATTATGCTTAAATAAATACTTATTTTTCCTGATACTGTTCAAATTTTGTCTTTTAATATGTTATTTTCGTGTGTATCTAGCTTACACATACATTTAATTCAAATAGGCACATGCAATAAACATCAAGATTTATTTGTTTAGTCACACCTGTGCTTTTCTCCTTCTAGTTTTGATTGGATGAGTCTAGGAGCCTGGATGAGTCTAGGAGCCTGCTAAAGTTCAGTTTAAAATTAATGACTTAATGTCTCATTGTAACCTTTTTATCTGTTGCTGAAACACTGCCCATTCTGTCCATGAAAATCTATCTGACCTCATACTGTTAGGTCTTTGGATATATTGTGCGTACTCTGTCATTACTTGCATATTTTCATAATATCTTAGCACCTCCTCTCACTGTTCCATATTGCAAAAACTGTCTTTTCAGCCTCAGTTCCATACTCAAGGCTTGTATTTTCTCATAGTGTTTTTTTTTAAAAAAAAAAAGAAAAAAGAAAAGAAAAAAGAAAAAAAATCTCTTCATTGATTTAATGTTCCTGTAGAATGCAGGAATCTTCAAATATTTCTAGTAGTTTTACAGTCAGTCCATTCGACATGAGTTAAGTGGAAGCTATTAAACACATCAAGAGCTTCAGAGCTAGCTATTGTTAGAAAGAAGACTACCTTCTGAATCTCTGCCTTTTGCTGACATCCATTGCTAGCAAAGGCAAAGTGAAGTGCTGTTTAAAACTGTTCTATTTCCAGGGAGTTTCAATTCTCATGCAGCTTTTAACTGCCAATTTTTCCACTGTAGGTAATTTCTTTGTTGCTCCATTTGCTCTGGTAGCATGCAATATTCATTGACCACTCAGTGCCTCAGTGCTGTTTTGCACCGTGGCTGCTTCTTGCTGCCTGTGTTCAAATCAGGCTGCCAAGCCTGGAACATCCAGGCAGAGCCTAAGGTGCGAGTTCTTCTTCCTACCTGAACATCAGAACACAAGAAGAGTCATCTTTGGCCTGACCAGGTCCTTTTAGCCTTCCCTCAGAAAGAATAAAAATCCCTGAGAAGAGTATAAAAACAGTTGGCATACACTCTTCCCCAAAGCATCTTCCTAGTCTCCAAACTTTTTTGCAGCTCAAGTAATTCCTGAGCCAGACAGGGCTTCTATATATTTAGAAATCCCCAAAGGTTTTGTTTTCTGTGACCTTCACCAGCTTTCTCTGGGATCCATATAAACTTAAATAATTGCAACATCTTCTGGCAAGCAGTATCACAACTGAACTACACACTGCAGATTGCTCAACTTCGCTATATGCTAGCTTCTTTTTACCCCTTCCTCTCCTGATCTCCTGTAAGGGAAGATGCAGAAGGCAACCACTCCCTGCCACCCCAAATTTGCTTATACCCATGCCTGCTCATGTCTTTGTCAAACAGAAGAGTCCTCTCTTATTTAGCCATTTCTCACATGGATGCTGGTCTTTGTCTTTTCTCAGGCTGTTTTCAACTATATACTTTCTGAGATGGAGAGGACCAGAATTGCACATTTACTACTGCATGACCAGTGGCTGTCCTGGTGGGTCACTCCTCGAATTTCTGTGATTTCCGTTTAACAAACAAGACTCCTGAGGCACCCAGCTCAGACTCTATCAGAGCTGGTCAGCTCATACAGCCACAGTCCCAAACACGCACAAAATCTCCAGTGTCAGATTTAGATTAGCAGCTCAATTCTATTGCCTAAAACCTATAGAAGAAACCCCAGGAAAACATTAGGTAATAAGAGCAAACAGATTTCAGATTCAGAGTGTTAAAAGGGTTGCTCTCCATCTTGCAAGTGAAGTATTATTCAGCTTTTTGTGAGCTCTGTCATGAAGAGCTGTAGAAAACCAAGAAGCATTCCAGCCTGGATGGAAAAAGGAGAAGCCCTGAGAAACAGCACTAGCTGCAGCAGTAGAGGAGATGTTACAACCTCCCTCAGTAAATACGTACCCTCTCTGAGTTCAGATTTGAATAGGACTCCTCATACTGTATTAATATGCTGATGTCACTGGAAAATACAGTGCCTTTGAAGTGCCAGAGCAAATTTTATGTTCCTTTCCTTCTGCTTCTTTATTTCTTTGTGTCCTCACTTGTTTTCTTGCACCTCAAGAATTTTTTGCTGCTTCTTTGAAGACTATTAATGCCTGCAAGACTTAATTGCTTTTCGTTTTGTGGGGCCCCTTTCTGGAGAAGCAAGACTGATGGGAATAGAGTAAATGGTAGACTCACTAATCTCCCTACCCAACTATTTAGAATAACTTTTTTGTGTGCTATATTAATCTCTTTTTAGAAAGCCATTGATTCTTGTTTGCTCCTGTTTGAATAAAATTGTAACAGTCAGCCATTCAGAGATAAATAGTCAATATTTACTCTAATGTTCAGCAGCGGCATTAAGCTATAGTTACAGGTATAAAATGACATGGGAAAGTCAATCAGAGATTTGGGGAATAGAAAATTACTATAATTATTGGTCCTTGTGTTTGAAAATATCAATTTTTTTTTAGCAAGATGGCATGGTCTTATTGTATTGATGATTATTTGATGTTAAAATAGAGTTAACTTTCTTAACCATCATTTAGCATTTTTCTCCAAAAAAAACCCAACAAAACAAACAAAACAACCTTACATTCCACTATTTACAAATAATTCATAAATGAGCCTCACTCTTATAGAATTATGACACTCCAAGCATCCAACAGGAAGCTACACTTTTGTAAACCCTTTGCTCTTCTTCTAAGCTCTGTCGAAGTATCACCTTCCTCATCCACAGATTACCTTAGGATTCTCTTTGACAAATTCTACTATTTGTGCTATATAATTTGAAATTAAATTTGCTCTCTCCTTAAGCTCTTTTCCTTCAGGGCCTAACTTTGCATATCTGAAACTGCCCCTAGAAGTGCATTCTATTGCACCTTTCACAGAGATTTCAAAATGCTTTATAAGTATCAAATCATAAGTTAACTCCAAACACTTGAAGAAACTGAACAGTATTTATGAGCAAGCCTTTCTCCCAAATTCTGCTGCGTAAGTCAGGAAACCAAGTATGACGTAGCAGACCACACGAAAGAAGTGCTTCAAAAAGGGAATTAAACATTCTGCCTCTGAATATAGCTGCAGGAAGAACATAAATCAGCAGTACCTTAAAACTGGTGTTTCCCTTGATGTCAGATCCTTATTATACCTTGGGCAATTAAGCATCTTGACTTGGCGCCTCAGTGCTCGCTAGAGAAATATCAGGTGACAAGCTTAGTGTTGAACAAAGACTGCACAGCAGCCAACAGAGTCACTAGTAGTATTTTGAGTTTCCTTGGAGTTTGCCAGTCGAGCACTCAACCTGCCTGCCAGAGTGTGTAAAATCTAAAGAGATCAGAGCGCGAGATGGTAGTGCTGGAGGCTATAAAGAGAGGGGTTTATTTTTGTCATGTTTTTGAAAGGTTTCTCAAAATACAGGTTTGTCACAAACATCGTCCTGCAGTTTGTGGCTATTGAATACAAAACCTGAAAATATAGCCAGGATTGCAGCTTTCTGTCACCAAATTCTTGATTTCTTTTTTAATAAAGAAACAGCACATAAAGAGGTTCAACATCTGGGCCTATTATCCTTGCTTTTTCTGTATCATTTTGGAAATTACTCATAAGTTTGGATTTGAATTTAGGGAGAAAAAAACCCCATTATATATAGAAGGCTACTAACAGCCCACTTGCAGAGCCACAATCAACCACTAAGCAGTTTAGGTCATGGATTCTTTCTAGTATCAGGACCCATGCAGTATCTTTCTTTTCTGCCATTTTCTGCTGTTAATATCTGAATATGCTCCTCCCCAACTGCAAAAATTGTAGCAGTCTATGGGACTCAGACATACTCTCCCCCACCTGACCTTTCCCCTTTTCTTATGAATCTGTCATGTAATAGAAGAAAAACAAACTGACATATAAAGACTTCCTTAAGACCAGTGCAAGGAAAGAAAGAAATAAGTGCCTTTAAAAAAATCTAAAAACATTCACTGTGCTCATTTGATATAGTCTGCCTTCCATCTGATCACTGTCCCATGGGAGATGGGGAAACTAAACACAGCATGAAATAAGCCCTGCAGTTTACTCTTCTCTGGGCATTTTTAGATTATAGACTTGCTCCACAGCATCTTTTGGTTAGTTATTAAAAAAACACTGTATTGACTTTGATACAAAAATTAGTAGAATAAGGAGATCAAAATTTCATTTCTTCTATCTAAAACACACTGCTTTTGTACAGTCTTACTTCATTTGGACCAAGTAACAGACAGCTAGGAAGATGGCTGTGTTATTAGAAGGCAGAATACCCACAGAATAACAGCCTGAGAATATTATAGTATACTAAGACAGCATATGAAACAGCTTTCATTTGCATACAGATCTTCTTATACTTCCTACTTGTGACTGAGGATAAGGTTTGATACAGTTTGTCTCCTGCCATTGCTTGCTGAAATCATCACAGACTCACTGTCACTGTCTCTTTAGGCCAAGGAACAGTTTTGATATGTCACAATAAGCATGCAAAATTGAGGTGGTTGCACAAAAGATTTAATGTCTTTAATGTTCCAACTGACTGAGTAATTTGAACAAAATAAGTTTTCTCCTAAATCTTCTTACATTTCTTAACTAAGCCTAACTGGAAAGTAGTATGAAGTCTTCATTGTTTGTTTTATTTTCTTCAAATCTGCCTCTTTATATAATATAAAGGAGCACTGAGGTGCTCAAACAAAATGAAGTAGAGAAGATGCAGAGTAATCATATGTTGCAGGGGGGTGAATGGAAGGAACAGTAGTGATGCTTAATCCCAGAGAAAGTACTCATCCTGACAGAAATGAGCATTTACTATTTTAATGAAACATTGAGGAAATTATTAGGAAAGCTCATTATCCACTTGTTTAAAAAGTGACACACTAAATTACTGAGACAACATATAAAGAAACAAAATGGTCAATTGAGTTCTCTGTGTCATACCTTAACTGTGAGTTGTGGCTTTTTGTTTGGTTTGTTAGGGGTTTTTTTGTTGTTGTTGTTTTGTTTTTTTTTAAATGATGAGGCTTGTCCCTAAATACTTCTATGACTGCATTGACACTTAAATAGATCATAGTTGTATAATCATGGATATTTCGTATGTAGGCCACCTGCATATTTCTCTTCCTCCTGAGACTAATAGGTAAGCAGCAGGGACTGTTTCTCCAAGTGTGGGGGGAGGTAGGGTTGTTCACTGAAGTTTAAATCTCTACTTGCATTACGAGATAGCTATATCTCTATCGTTTGGGGATTTCTCCACTTTACCAGCTGTAATTTATAGCAGCTCAGTGTATAATCTCTTTCTTTCCTAGAACCTATTTTAAAGTGTCCTTTTGCTTCTTTTCCTCTATTCTTCTTGCCCATGGTAGCATCAAAGTATTTGAAGATGATGAAGTGGAATGTTTGATCTTTTTGTAGTGCTTCTGCCTGGATACAGTGCATTATCTTCTGTGTCACTAGATAATACCTGCAAAAAAAAAAAAAAAAAAGACCCAGAAAATATAAAATATATGAAAGGATTTCATTTTGCCTCATCACTTCTGAACAAACTTAAACAGCTGCTGACAGCTTGAGAAAATTTTGGAAAATGTTCTTTTGAGAAACTACAGTAATATATCATATTTTCAATATATTTCACTTCTCTTATTCTTTCTTTCTGAAGACATTTGCATGAGAACAATATCTTTGTATCCAGTAGTTCACTGACTTCAGTTGTCCATGCTGTACAGATTTGGTTCAGGCTGCTTGAACAAGACTTCTGGTAGAGCTTGTTGTCTTTTCAACACTTGCAAAGTTTCTGAATAGTCAAAGAGGTCAGGGAGGAGGAAGTTTATGTTTTGTTCCTGCAAGTTAGTGAAGTGCAGAGCCCATTGCAGTTCCCAAAAGTAGAATTACACTTATGAACTAGACCTGGCTATCTGGACTCTTCACGGTTTGATGGAGGCAAGGTCCTTCTAAGTACTTGTGGGGCTCGCTTCTGTAAAGAGCCTTCTCTGAGCCCCCAGGCTAATGCAGCAAAGCATTCTTAGTGAATTCCCAGCATGCTGATTAGCTCTTGTAGATCTGGGCCAAACACACGTTGTCTCACGCAAGACTGAGCACGGACTGAAGTAATAAAACAAAGTGAATTTGCCACTGTCAAGTGTTGAAATCTCTGATACGTATGGAAATTTTTACCCCAACTTCATTTGTTTATACCTCTCTATACTTTCTGGTTAGTAACCAAAAGGACTGAGAAACCTTAAGAAAGGCTGCTCCCTTGTGGTTTTTCTATCTAGGCAAGAATGAGGACTTTTCATAAAATCTGAATTATGTGAGTTTTTAGCTCAAATTGTTAATCCCAGAAAAAGCATTGATGGTAAATGCATTAGAGAAGTCAGAAGTACTCACCACACTCCCAGGTGTTCAAATACTTTAGCAATTCTCCCAGGATTAAAATCTTGAACAAGTGATTAAGTCAATTATCTTAACTGTACAGCATCTGCTTAAGCAAAATAGAACCTCTGAACCTTTACGTTCATCTTGTCCAGGGACAACCTTCACTGTGATTCATGGGATGTTTGCAGGAAAACAACTCCTAGAGTCTGGGCCCACAGTACAGGCCACAAAAAGGGTGAATACATATGACTGCCATATTGCTGGCAGAGACGTCTCCCAGGATTCACCAGGCACCCAGGCACGTGCTCAAGCATCAAGCTTTACATGACCGGGCAGAGAGTCAAGCTCAGCATGAGCACAGCAAAAATGAGGGCAAAAACATCCATGAAAATACTTCCAAAGACTGAGGGTTGAAGCCCTCACTCTGAAAACAAGGAACAACAAAAACAGGAAAGCAACTGAATGTTCTGAAATCACCTACATTTTTGATTAATGTCCTTGGCCCAAACAAATTAATTTAGCAAACTATGCTTTCAATATGTAATGCCAAATCAATGGCATTTGTCCGTTCAGATCTACAAACTAAGTTGTGTAGACTGTGAGTGTCTGTAAAAACTAATAAGCATACCTGAATTAAATAAACAGTTGGAAACTGCAGGCTTGGGGACTTTGCAATACCATATGGAGTCTTTCAGATGTAAATTACCAGCTGAAATTCAGCCTGGGTCAGTAGCAACCCAAATTGTTGCGTTCTAATAATTGTTCAGTGGCCTATATGAAATTAAGTGATTGACATGTCTACAAATTACAAACACAATTGCTGCTAATAGAGCCTCTTAGGGAGACTGGAAATTGCACGGGCATGGAGAATGAACTGCCAATTCATCCTCAAGGTGAACTCTTCATGTCAGGAAGAGGCACCTGAGGGAGCTGTGTAGTGCTACTTTTCATGCTCAGACTGTTCTGATTAATTATTATCATTTATTATTTGTACGGTCCTCTATTGCAGTATCACCTTTAGGCTGAAATCTTAGATCATCCACTTTACCAGAATGACAAACATACTGTTCCAGCATGAAATCATTTGCCCTTAAAAGTCCATCTATAAACTGCTATGGAAAGCCAGCCAGATCTCTCAGTACAAAGTAAGGTGGGATGACTAGGACTGCCTGAACTTTACAACAAGGTCATATCAAGGAATTCATTTTCCACTGTGGCAGTCTTCTACTTTTCCAGAGCTCTAGTATGCATATAAGTAAAATGTAAGATGCTCTATAATACATCTGCTACTTTTAAAGATTACTTTCTAGCATGGGAAACTATTTTGGGGAAGAAATTTCAGAGTCTTTTCAATCTCATGCTAGTCTGGTAGGAAGAAAAACAGTGAAAGAGGTTTTCAATGTATATGATCATGTGTATATGTTTAGAAATATTTTGCATGTCAATAGATTGAAAAGCTCTGTACTTAATTTGGATTGCATCAGGAATTTCATCAACATAGTAAATGCTGTTGGGTTCTCATACAGATTAAAAACACTTCATTTTTTTTTGCTTTAATTTTCTTCATAATTAAAGCAAGCTTTGGACACTGCTAAGGAATTACCTTCCTTCCATACCTCTGTGTTACAAATTCTTGTGGAACAAAAAAAAAAGCATCCCATATTGGCATCACACATGTTATCATGTCCTTTACAAATCTGATAAAATATTTGCAGAGATAATTTCATCTAGTGGGTGATGCAGGGCCAGAAACAGCTGTCGTGGGACAGATGTTACCTCCCTCTTTGCACAACACAGTGTACTCATTGCTTCACACCATCCCACAGCTTCAGCTTCTTTAGCTATTTTGTCGGATCTGCCCCAGTGAGCATAGTCATTATTGGTATGAAACAAACCAAGTAAAGAGGAAGAGAGGTTGCAATTTATTTTTATGTTCCTTAGAACTATCACAATAGTGAGATGCTGTTGAAACACATTTTAACCCCAGTCCTGGCAAAGCACTGGGCTTTTCTGAAACATTCTATCTACCAGCATCTTAAAAATACCTTACACATGTGAAAGAGATGGGAACTCTTAGAAGAGCGGAAGATCAGTGCCCACACTGGAATTGGCAGCATATGAAAGTCACTCTTTCCAAGAACTGATAGCATTAACTAAAAGGGAGCCAGGACTTAAACTCTGTCTCTCAGTGGAAAGACTCATTGCTTTAGCAACAGTGAAGTATTGTGGGTCAAAGGAAGCAAGATGCTTGCTGAAGCACTCATGTCACATTCTGCTTCACACTAAAACATAGACCCCAAACCAATTCCTCTTCATCTGTCCCAGACAGTGTTGTTACAAACACCTAAAAGCTTGACACTCCTTCAGATGCCTGTGACCTCTTTACTGAACTTTGCCTTATTTAATAACATTAATTTGTACCAAACATTACTTCTTTTTTTTTTTTTAAATCATGTATTTTTATGACCACTCAGCTTCCATTCTTTCATGTAGCTTGGAAAAGAGACTCAGAAACTCTGCAACATGGTCTTTCTGTCCTGTTAGCTTACTGTCTCAATTTCTGCTGGCCCCACTTTTTTTTCTTTTCTGACAAATTGTCTGGCCCTCTATGCAGAATTATATAAATTAGAATTTCATTTCTCAAGGCCCCCTGTGGGCCAATATATTATATTTATGTGGAATATAATCACAGTTTAGCTAAAAAAATTAAACAAACACCCCATATACTATGCTAAAATGATCCTATCATTTATGACTCTGCAACAAAATTGCTAGGAAGAAAATCATAATTAGTGACAAAAAGATATGCTCCTCTGGAGTTACGCTAATTGGCCCAAATTTCTGCTGAAAGTAGCACAAGACAAAACATAAGTGTTGGCTTTCACACCAAAAAATGTTATCTTACATTTGTACAAAAAAAAAAAAAGGAAAATATACCATACTTTGGCTAAAATATGGGGGACTGGGAAGGGAGAGGCACCAAGGCTGGGACAATCAGTAGAAGATAAATGTATTTCATTCTTACCATTTCCATAAAATAGTATTTAGATGAAGAGAAAATAGTTTTGCCCATTTAAAAATTTTCACAGACAATTCATTTTTCAATACACTCAATCTGTTTTATGGCATATCAATATTCTTTATCACATTATTCCAAACACCTCTTGCATATCTTGCAATTGGAAACTTATCACAGAAGTTATAGATTTGCACAGATTTGGTTGGGATATATATGTCACATATTCAGTATGTGTGTCAAGGGACTCCTCACCTTGCTTAAAGTTAGGCATATATTTATGGTGGTCAACTAAGTATTGACTTTCACCCAAGTCTTGACTTTCTGTGCAGCACTTTTAACATGTTCTCACTCTATATCTGAGATTTCCCAAAGTAGAAATGTTGTCAAGAAAAATGGGCAACTCAGAAACAATAAGATCTAATGCAGTAAATCCACTTCTTGTTTCATTTAGCCCCTTAAAAATATTTCTGAATCCAAGTTTTGTAGAAGAAGGATGGTTATACTCTGTCTTCCTGTGCTCATGCTTTGGGTGCACTGAACTGTACTTTAAGAGTGTATATGAGGGGCACTTTTCTTTAGCTGCACTGAAAAACTTTTTGCCCTCAATAAAATAATGTCAATAGTGAAAGTCTTCACTTTGGCACACAAAAAAACCCAAACAAAAACCTTAACTTATTTTCCCTTTCATTTACTTTTCTTTCAGATGCCTGCTACCAAAGGCAGTGCTTATTAGGTTTCCCTCTGACAAGAGAAAAATATAACATTAAACTGGAAATTTCAGGTTTGATTTTATTATACACTTATAGTTTAGGACTTCTGCCATATAAGAAGCTGCGATTTTCTATTTATTCGATAAAAGAAATGCATTTGCTTTAAGATGTGTTCTTGTATTTTACATTTGCTGGCTCATAAGCCACCTCAAATTCTTGAAGATGAAAACATAAATTGAAGTACTGAACAAGGTTGTTCCTCTCGCAGTCTTGCCAAATCCAAATCATATGGATAAATTACTATAGTAAGAAGTAGGAAATATATTTTTTAAAAGGAAGCGTTTAGTTAGTCTTTTTTTTTTAATAATGTTTTCTTTGTTTTGTTTTACTGCAATAAGACAAATGTACAAAGGGGCTTTGGAGGGAAAAAAATGTCATCCCAAAACCTGAGAGTTTGAAGTTAACAAAAAGATAAAGATAATACGCTTTGGGTTTTTTGGATTTTAGACTCTATTCTTTGCTCTGCTGGTATTCCATAAAAGCACATTTTGAGGGTGGACCCAGAGAAATTGCATGTGTAGATTTTTTACTGATCCAACTGGCTATTCTCTATCTATTTGCAGAAATGTTCATTTAAACACCCTTCTCCATACAAGTGCTACCAGACTAGCCTTAATCTGATGTCAGAAAAAATGTGCAAGGTTTCTTCTACAGGTGGTGAAGATATGAGACATTTCTAGATATGCTTGCAGTTGCAGCAGGAACCATTTCAGTCAAATCTGAGAGTCTCAAAAGCATATAAAAATTCTCATCTATAGATTCCTCTGCCAAAACAGCCTGAAAGAAAAACATCATTAGGATGATGATCAGGTGGGAACAGCATTAACTTCTGGCATAGGTGGTGGAACTACCTTTCAGGAGGTCTTTCTTTTTCACATCTCAAGGTGTGTGTACCTCATAGGTTAGAATTAAGACCATACCAATTAAATTCAGGAACAAAAGCGTAAAAGAAACCTGGATGCTACTTCCACACCAGATAACCCTGTAATGGGTAACAGCATAAATTTCTTGTTCTGCATCTCAAATTACCTGCACTGGGACCAACCAAATAGCTCTACATGGTGTTTCTTGTGGAGTCACAATTATATCAGTGATAACCTAGGAGTCCTGCAACACGGTCTGTGTATGTTGTGAGTGTGCTTTTTCCCATCCATAATTTAGACCCAGATAATCTATCTGCTTCACAACGACATTGTGAGGATGAGATATAATGACAATAGTAAAATGTCTGGCTATGCCAAAAAGATGGCTATGATTTTAAGTCTGAACCAGTAACTAGATGGCTATGATTTTAAGTCTGAACCAGTAACCTTTATCAATTTTGAATTATTATAAAGTGAAAGTATGGGACAAGCCCTGCAAAATGAGGTTGTGAAGACGAAGTGGGAGAACACTGGTTGGGAAAAGAGCTCCAGGATAAGCTTACTAATAGAAAAAAAAATCTTCTGAGAAAATACTGGTAGTAAATGATAATTTTATTAGACTTCTTGCCTTTGCAGACTGCTTTCTATTCTACAGGTTCAACAAAAGTATGAAAAAAATGTTTTCCTTAAGCCCACATAGAAGGATGAAAAAGGCAATGCGATAATCTCCCGTAAGTGTCCTTGGGATTTTTTCTTACATAAAGTTCTTTTGTCATAAAGTTCAAAAGCTAAAATTAGATTATGATGACTTCCAAAAGTTTTTGTTGCTTCTGTTACTAAGGCTTTTTCCTGCCTATTTTTTTTATGAATGTGCAGAAAAACTGGTTTTAAATACAGATATTCTAAATTAATTCAGCAGTGCCAGACACCATGCAATTAACAACGTTTCAGGAAGCATACTGCAGGGCCAAATTCAGGTTTGGCCTTGCATGGAACAAAGATAATGTAACAATATGCAAGGCCTTTCATCCAAGGATCACAAAGCATTGATAGAAGTGTGTAAGTTGGCAGTAAGATTTATGGTTTACAGCAGAGAAAATTGTGCATAGATATTTGACTTCTTTTGGTTCACACGGGCTATGAGTTTCTTGTAGCAGTTACCAGTCACCTACCGAATACTCTAAGTAGACTAGAGCATTGCCTGGAGCTAGAAAGTCCATCCTAATAAAAAATAACAGATTTCTGGCTTTGATTGAGAAAGGAGCCTGAAAGTTTAGCCTCTGGGCTAGAGCTAGTACAAAGATACTGTAGGTATAAGTTGGGTTTTATGTCAGCTGTATGGCAAGTGGTTTGGGAGCCACGGATCAGCAAAACTGTCATGGACCATGGAAGGTCCCTGACACCTAGACCTGACCCCAATGTCAGGGTGGTGAGTCCCAGGGTGTCAGCTAACTCCTACCCCACAGCTGAAGATTTGTACTTTGGTGCCTTCGCAGTAGACCATGCTCCAGGGCTCCCTGGGAATCCTACCTCTAATTTCTTGAAAGATCATGGAATCTAAATGTCAAAACCATCTTAAGTTCAACTAATAGGTATTCTCCAACAAAACTTTTTTTTCCCTGGGTAAATTTCCAAGCAGTTCTATATCTTTGTGTTCCCCTTGACAAATGTTGAGCAAAATAACTTAGGACACAAAAGCATGTTCATCAAATCAGGAAGGACAAGGAAAAATCTCAATAGAAACCAGAAAGATAGGCATACTGGTTATGCCTGCTGACTTCTACCAGGGATCTGCTGATCATTTCAGTCTTTTTCAAAGAATCAGCCAAGTGCTTTAAAAAAGTGTTTGATTACCAAGGGTCCTTAGCATTGAGACAATTAAACACTCCTCTGTCTGTTAAAATAATGAGATTTGGTGAGAAACGGTAGATAATTCTGCCCCAGCAGAGGGCTATAACAATTATCTTGTGAAGAGACAAGATTATTTCAGGGAAGAGTTCTCTGAAGTTTATGGAAAATACATGAAGGAGAGGTTTATGCTAAAAGTTTTGATTTGTACAAATGACATTTTCCAAGGTGGAAAATGATTGTGGAGAAAAACACCTTGAGTTTTTGAGTGCAATTTATGTCTTGCAAAGTCTGTGAACCACTTAACAAAATTAAGCTTCAAAATTCCTGGGATTAAGCTAAATGCCTATAAATCCTATACAAAATTATGTAAAACTCCTGGCATATCTATGTTCTTAATGTTTCCTATATATGGCTAATATCCCAGGCTGGGATTTTCTAGGCACTCTAAAGGAATGATGCACCACACTGTTTTGAAAATCCTTGCACCAGGTGACTATACTAAGATTACCTATTTATACTACTGGTAAACAAGAAATATTTTTAAATAGTTCAGTTCTGTTGCAATACGAATTATTTCTACAGTCTTGTGGTAAATTAAAGAAAATTACCAAAGAAAACCCTCAACAACAGTGAAATAACATCTCTTTAAGAAAATCTGTTCATGAGCAGTGGTCTCACTGTAATGAAAGGAACAGTGCCTCAGACCTTTGAAAGATGACAGGTTTAAGTTACCTGTATTTCCACTTCTGCCATCCAAGACGCAGACAGACATCGAGTCCCAGTTGAACTGGACAAGGGAGAAAAATAGTCTCTCTATAACCCTTGTGATAAGAGAAAGAAATATTGGATTTTGAATCTTCTTCCACTGCTCACCTGTAATATAGGAAATCCTTGACGATATACACATTCAACTTAGTTTTCAGGTTTCATTGCATTATATAGCCAGACAAAGAAATGGCAATAATCTTTCTCACCTAAAAAAGCTATGCTTTAGACTTGTTTCTGTCTATCAGGACCTTGTCTCTACTTGATTAAAAGAAACCAGTACTGACAGTTCACATCTGCTCCTTTTTACAGAGGTGTCATGTCCTCTTTTCTTTCCTCGCTTTCTGGAAGAGAGGTAGACTAATTGTCTATTTAACAATAATAATTTCTTCTGTAAAAGGAAGGTGATCAGTTACTGAGTCTACCTATTTGCACCTTGTGACAATTGAGGGAGATTAATTCAGGTTTACTGTACATCACAGCACAAACTATCTATGGCAGATATGGGTGGGAGGATGGAACACAGGGGATGGGACTTTTTTTGCTTATATAGCTTAAGCTAACTCCTCAAGAGTTTATTTAATGTTATAGGTGTGCAGCAATGTTGTCACAAAATTGATCTGTAAAACACATAAACAGAAGTCTCTGTTGTGGGCTTTATCCCAGTAACCTTTATTTAACAAGCCCGCATGAACATATTCTCTCAGACAACTTCATTTCCTAGTTTATCACAAGGTTTAGGACCAGAGACCACCTGTCAGTCCCCAAAACTCCCAGCGTAAGAAGTTGGGGTCTTTCAACACAGAAAGTTTCAAAGAAATGCAGAACATCAACTGGCAGCAGTTTCCTGCCTCGTCCTACAAGAAGTGATGAACAAGGAACTAGATTGTCCGGTTAAGAAATGATGTGCAGCACTAAGTGATACTTGAAATGTTATATTGAATCCCCTTTCTTGTAACTTATATGACACAGAATTCATTAGTCTATAAATTACTTTTTTTTTTTTCCCCTGAGGAAACAAACTCATTTTAAATATAGAAAAGGCTTTGAAGTACACCTGGAGTTATTTTAAATGTGCTTGTTTTGCAAAATAATCCCAGTGGTAAAGTATAGCTTCTACATTTCTGAGTTTTTTAATGTGACATAGCTCTATAGCTTCAAAAATAAATACCCAATGCATGCTGGTAGCAATCAGATTTGTGTCACACGCATGGCCACCCATACAGCTCCTTTCCTATTCATATGTATAACTATTCACATAGTCACAACATTATAAAGAGGCATTTAGATTAGAAATAAGTAATACCATGCTAACAGTCACTTTTTTTTACAAGAAGTAGAATTTGGCAAGAAAAATGAAAAAATTCTCTATGACGTTTCTCAGAAGCCAAAGTCCAGGTCACAGGGTAGCACTTTGCAGGCCATGCTAGGAAGACCAAATGCACGCCCATTGGCTGCATGATTGATTCGTGGTGTCTTAGTATTTCTAAAAGATATTCCTACTCAAATATTTACTGTCTTTTGAAATGCTACTAAACCCTTAGATGTAAATGAAAAATGGTCAGTTTAGAGTTGATGGGGTTGACTTAAGAGCAAGGATGAATTGGCTTTTCTCATGCATATCACATACAAAGGGGCTAAAGGTGGGCTGTATAAAGGTGGTCCACCGTGCTCATAACCACAATGAGTGACGAAGGGCTCTCTTGTATGGGAGACCATAGCCTAGCATAAGTGCTAGAATTGCTACAGCCTGCTTATCCCAATGATGTAGCCTTCTTTCTAGGGTTTTATTAGTCTAAGCAAGCAAAAACATTTTGACTGGAGTCAAAAGATGTGTCAAAACTGTGGTCCTGGTACTGCAGCCTCAACAGAGTCATGTGTATCAATAGCAACAGAGTAAATACAGTGAATGTCTCCACACCACTTTTAGTGGCACAGACGTTAAAATGGCTGTCGACAGCTGTAACCTGTGCCTGTAAATATTTGAGTGTTGACATTAAGCAAGAGTGCCTGCAACAAGCATCTGCATTTGTCTTCAGGAAAATCTAGTCTCACTAAATCACTGCATATCTTCCTTTTTCTCTGTCCCCTGCTTACTGAACACACACCAAGTTCTAGATTCTTAAAAAAATATATGGAATGTACCTACAATGTTGATCAGGTATTCTTGTATTATCTATTGTACAATCTCTTTAAAACAGAAAGTTCTCTAATATTTCCCAGTTTGTCCAACTATTTTCCTTCCTAAACTCAGCTTCTGAGTGCTTCTGTTTCTAGCCTCTACAGGGACTGACCCAGATCAACAAAGAGTACATGCACAAATTAATCTTGATCGTTATATGAACAACTTTAGTCAACTGCATTGTATGATGGACACATAGACCATGCTGTGTACCATGCAATCTACCTGTCTGTACAGGGGAAAAGATAAGATTCTTAATAGGTGAATGTACAATAGATGCATGCATGGACCGTTCAGACTTATTTCAATGAAGCAAGCTAACCATGTATGGCACTCAAATACTGATATGATTTAAGGAATTGCATTTTTTTCCATTTTCACAAACTCTTTCTTCCCTGAGAAGTGGCTAAATAAATGGACATTATAGTGGCTGCTGATGATTTACCACCCTTCAAATACACTTCAGTTAGTGCACTTTGCTCAGAAAACATCAAGTGAGAGGAGATATTTAGGAAGACACATCCATTGTCCATTCACCACTCCTTTAAAAAAGAATAAGCAAACACAAACTTCAAATATGCAGGGCTCAAAAGTGCATTTCATCTAGTTTTGCAGTACCTTTACAGGTTTTTAGATGTATTCCTCTGCCTCTGTGCAAAGCTCATTCTCTGATTTGTTTTCTGCTTGCTTCCCCTTCATTTGGTTCCTGTTGTTCAATCTTGCCTGCTGTCTACTGGTAGTCACTAGATATTCAGCTTTTGCTACTCTCTTGTCAGCTGCTCAGTCAGACAGCACTGTTCAGCTTTGTTTCTCCACAGCAGGAGGATGATTTTAGGCCCTCAAATAAACTCATTCTTACCTTTAAAGTGGCCATCCTTTCTGGCACCTAAAGAAGGGAAATTTTGTTCCCACTGTAAAGCAGTTATAGCTTTGCAGAGAAAAAGTATATGAATAATGTTAATCTTTGCAGTCTGAAAATTAAGTGATGCAACATGGAACTAGCTATTGATGTGACCTGTGTTGCTTCCTGTTTCTACTTGATGCTAAGAAAGGTGATCTTACATTAATTATGACCTATAAACGTGGAAAATATTTAACTTTGTCAACCAGATGCTGAACGCAGAGGACCAAGCACATATGGTCTACAGAGTACCCTTAAATTAAGAACAATTCACAGAATCGTCATGGTTGGAAAGGACCTTTGAGATCACCGAGTCCAACCATAATACGCATACACGAAAAACCCCCTTACACTCTTGGCCACTAGAGCATGCCGGTAGAGCATATCTACACATTTCTTAAATACCTCCAGGGATGGTGACTCAACCACCTCCCTGGGCAGGCTGTTCCAGTGCCTGACACCCCTCTCAGTAAAGCAATTCTCCCTAACATCTAATCTAAACCTCCCCTGCCGCAACTTCAGACCATTTCCTCTGGTCCTGTCATTATTCCCTTGGGAGAAGAGGCCAACACCCACCTCTCTACAACCGCCTTTCAGGTAGTTGTAGAGGGCAATTCACCCAGTTATGTCAGCTACTCTCTCAACTGCCCTTTTGCAAGGGGAGGCAAAAAGTCTTTGCACCAAGAAAGACAAATAGAGCATAAAACCCCCTGACTTCTCATTGCTATTTATTTACCAGCCTCATACAAGAACTATGAGGGCTGGTGAGTCTTGTTTTCTTATAACCTGTTTTTTACCGTCAGAGTCAGTCTGAATATCTGTTGGGAACTACAAAAAGAAAACTTCATCTTTTCTTTTTTTTTTTTT